>NC_041381.1:351647190-351682732 GCF_002162155.2 Triticum dicoccoides
GGCCGCCCCTCGGCCCCGCCGCCAGAGCGCGCCTCCGCGCCGCCCGCCGGCCCCTTCGCGCCCGGAGTCCCTCCGCCTCGCCTCCTCTTCGCCGTCTCCGGCCAGATCCGGCCACGGGAGGGCCGGATCCGGTGACCCCGAGCTCCTCCGGCCATCTCCCTCCTCTCCGGCAGCCTCTCCGGCGATCTTCTCCGGCCTGCCTCGGAATCCGTGCCGAAGGTTGACTTTCCCCCCCTCTGAAAACTGCTGTCCCCGAGTATTTCTGTAATTTTCATGCCATGTTCGTCATGCCGTATCTCTGCATCCATAGCTCCGTTTCGTGCGTGCAATATGTCAAATTGTTCGTCTCGATGAGTGAATCATTTAATTTCATTGCATCATATTCATTTGAGGTCATCTTGGTGCCTGAATCATCGTTGTAAGAGTGCTTGATAATGTTTTCTGCTGTCTATTATCAGAACGAGCTCTGTTGTCATTTTTGCCATGATTGATGTGTGCATCCTATGAGGTTGATGTCTTCATGTGTTTTGATCTATGCCATGTCTTCTTTACAGAGGTGCTTACCATGTATTTTTGTGATCAATGTTGTGACAAGCACAAGCATGCAAACTAGGCATCGTGATGTTGCTGATTTTAGTCCCTGTTCTGCTGTTATTTTGATGCCATGTAAACTTGATGCTACAGAGAGATCCATGCATATTTAGAGATACTTGAGTAAGGGTGTCTTGAACTTGTGGTTATTTTCTATCCATTAATGCCCTTTGTTGCAATTATGGAGTAGTCTAGCATGTCATTTGAGTGCTCTACTTTTGCTTCAAAATGTTTCCTGGCAGATTGTTTACGTGTTATTCAATTTGGCCAAGGTTGCTATAGTTGATCCTTGCATGCTATGGACTTGTTCTTGACTTGGTTTGTTCCACAAACATGTCTTATTTATGATGCTATGCTTATCTTGTCATGCAATGACTTGTGGTGAGTGTATCGAGCTTGTTAAGTAGGGTTCATGATGTTGCTGTTTTGCTAGGCTGAATCTGTTATTTCGTGGTGCTATATAAACATGTTGCTACTAATCATTCTATGCATAATATGGAGATGTTCTATAAACATGTTTTGATCTACATGTCATCCTCTATCCATCCATGCCCCTGGTTGCATTTATAACTTGCTGTAGATTGTTCATATCTTGCTCCAAAGTTGCTTCATAATGTTGCTGTCAGCCTGTTTACATTAAGTTCACTTGTTCCCATGTGTTTTGCTAGTGTTCCATGCACCCTATGACCTTGATATTGCCATGCTTAGCTTCACAAACATGCCTTCTTACTGTTGGGTGCCTTGCCATGCCATGTAATGATCTGTAGTGAGTTGCACAAGCTCATCTACATGCCTTCATAATTATGTTCCTGCCATGTATGAATCTGAATTATAACTTGCTATGTTTACGTGGGTGCCATCATATTTTCTGATCCTTTTTGGCTTATGGTCAGTAAGGGACTTTTGAGCTATGCAATTAGTAGATTCATGCCATGCCTTTGTTTGCCATGATAAGTTCTTGTCACATGTTGTTTGATAGCTCTAAACATTGCAACCTGATGTTAATCTCTGCAAAGTCTGAAATTGTTATAACTTGCAATCTTACCATGTGTGTTTGAGCATGTTCTAGTGATTTCTGGAGATAGCTCAGTGTTCATGTTTTGTAATGCTTTACCTGTACATCATGCCCATGCCTTTGTTATTATATTGTGGTGCTGTAGCATGTTGTTTTGATGCTTGCAATATGCCTAGTTGCTGTTTTGGACAGATTGTTGCTATAACTTGTTTCATGTGTGTGTGTTGAACCGTTGCTCCATTTTGAGTGTGCTCTATATGAAACTTGCTTAGATTTGCATGTAGCTTCATATTATCATGTTGCATCCTTGTTTTGAGATGTTTGCTTGATGTTTGGGTGCATTTTGCATCAATGCCATGTTTAACTTGTTTTGCTTATATCTTCTAGGCCGTAGCTCCGAACTAAATGATCTTTATATGTAATTTGACTAAAATCTCGTGTAGATCATCTTTGTGCATCTTAACTTGCTGTTTAACAACTTGAACATAAGGTTTGTTCAGATCTGGACCAATTTCAAAATATGCATATGAGGACTTACCGGAATTGTTATATGTTGTTCTCGGCCTCATTTAAACTTGCCTTGATGTGTTGCTCTTGTTTGCATCATCTCTTGCCATGAGTAGCTTCATGTAGTCTTGTCTTGCATCATGCTTGGTTGTGCATCATGTCTTGTTCATGTGTGGTTTGCTTACTATGTTGTGTGCTTCTTTCCGATAGTTCCTGTTTCGTTGCGATCGTGAGGATTCATTCGTCTATGCTTGGTTCGGCTTCATCCGTTCGTATTCTTCATGGACTCGTTCTTCTTCCTAGCGGGATTTCAGGCAAGATGACCGCTACCCTGGATCTCACTACTATCATTGCTATGCTAGTTGCTTCGTTCTATCGCTATGCTGCGTTACCTATTACCTGTTTATCAAGCCATCCCAAATTGCCATGTCAGCCTCTAACCTTTGACACCTTTCCTATGCAAACCATTGTTTGGCTATGTTACCGCTTTTGCTCAGCCCCTCTTATAGCGTTGCTAGTTGCAGGTGAAGTTGAAGATTTCTCCATGGTTAACAGGATTTTGGTTGGGATATCACAATATCTCTTATATTATTAATGCATCTATATACTTGGTAAAGGGTGGAAGACTCGGCCTTTTGCCTGGTGTTTTGTTCCACTCTTGCCTCCCTAGTTTCCGTCATACCGGTGTTATGTTCCCGGATTTTGCGTTCCTTACGCGGTCGGGTGATTTATGGAACCCCCTTGACAGTTCGCTTGGAATAAAACTCCTCCAGCAAGGCCCAACCTTGGTTTTACCATTTGCCTCACCACCACCTATCCCTTTCCCTTGGGTCGGCCAACCCGAGGGTCATATTTATTTTAGCCCCCCCGGGCCAGTGCTTGTCTAAGTGTTGGTCCGAACTGAGCCTCCTGCGGGGCCCCCTCGGGGCAACTCGAGGTCTGGTTTTACTCGTAGCCTGTCTCATCCGGTGTTGCCCTGAGAACAAGATATGTGTAGCTCCTATCGAGATTGTCGGCGTATCGGGCGGCTTTGCTGGTCTTGTTTTACCATTGCCGAAATGTCTTGTAAACCGGGATTCCGAGTCTGATCGGGTCTTCCTGGGAGAAGGTATATTCCTTCGTTGATCGCGAGAGCTTGTCATGGGCTAAGTTGGGAGACCCCTGCAGGGTATAAACTTTTGAAAGCCGTGCCTGCGGTTATAGGCAGATGGGAATTTGTTAATGTCCGGTTGTAGATAACTTGACACCAGATCCGAATTAAAACGCATGAACCGCGTGTGTAGCCGTGATGGTCTCTTCTCGGCGGAGTCCGAGAAGTGAACACGGTTTCTGTGTTATGTTTGACGTAAGTAGGAGTTCAGGATCACTTCTTGATCATTACTAGTTGACGACCGTTTTGCTTGCTCTCTTCTCGCTCTTATTTGCGTATGTTAGCCACCATATATGCTTAGTCGCTGCTGCAGCCTCACCACTTTACCCCTTCCTTTCCCTTTAAGCTTTGCTAGTCTTGATACCCATGGTAATGGGATTGCTGAGTCCTCGTGGGTCACAGATTATTACAACACCAGTTGCAGGTACAGGTTATACGATGATCATGACGTGAGTGCGATGTTTGCTTGTATTGGAGTTCTTCTTCTGCTTCTTCTTCGATCAGGGGATAGGTTCCAGGTCGGCAGCCTGGGCTAGCAGGGTGGATGTCGTTTGAGTTTCTGTTTATGTTTCATCCGTAGTCGGATGTTGCTCTTATGTATTGTGATGTTGTATTTGTGTGGCATTGTATGCCTCTGGTATGTATCCCCATCTATTATGTAATGTTGATGTAATGATATCCACCTTGCAAAAGCGTCTCAATATGCGGGTCTATCCTTGGTGGGACCTTCGAGTTCCTTTTGGATAGGGTCGCATATTGGGCGTGACAGCACACCAAGTAGGGGTATCACTTGCGCGAACCTAAAAGCATGAGCAGCGCGTCATCTTCATTGCCGTTTTCATCGTCGGCGGCTCCATCAACTATGGCGCCCAAGAAGAAACCCAGTGTTGTAACTCCCCGTCCACCTCAAAGGCTTCGCCACCCGTGACTGCCAACATCATGGGAAATGAGGAGGCGCGTGAAGATGCGGGCGTCGCGGGAGGCGTGGCCGACGCAGGATGCATTTTGTCACCACCATCGCCACGGCCGAAGCAGAAGCAAGAGGCGTCGGGGAAGGACAACAGCAACAAGATCCTGACGGCCATGCCCCTCGAGGTATGGGTGGGGGAATTACTTTGCCTGCACCCACTCTCCTTGCCAAAGGGCTTAGCCGCAGTGGTGGTGCTCGTTCTGAGGCGAATCGCAACCCTCCTACCGCCCCCGCCACGGGTAAGTCTGCGAGGCATGCGCCACCTCCAGAACAAGACAACCTAGCTACTGTGCTCGAGGAAGTCACCAGCCCTCAAGCATCCTTGCTGTGTGACCACGCTATCCAAGCGGCCGACTCACAGCAGTGAGGACACGATGGGGTCGCCATCGGCGCCATTAGGAGCCGAGCGACGCAACGGTCTCCATCATATTCACCCATGCCAAGCACCGCCTCCGAGGCCATGGCGCGGGCCCAGTTGCTGTTGAGGTTCCCTCCGACGGCTGATCAGATGGATGAATGGAGAGCTACCATTCAGAGTTTGATTGGCTTCGCTGAGGCCGGGGGCTCACAGCAAGCTGGCCCGCCTCGGCCTCCCCAGGCGGTGGCAATGGCTCGTACGACTAGTCGCACGGAAGGGGCTGCTCCCATAGTGCAGTCCCCACCTTAGTAGGCTGTGCGGGAGCCATGCATCCAAGAGGCCGACGACGTCTCCATGGATTCCTCTGATCCTCGAGCATGGTAAGAACCACGGTGAGCCCCGGAGGACGGGCCGAGGGAAGCCGCATGCACTATCATCTTGCGGCGCCGCGACGACCACCACCAACCCAATGGGTCTGACGGTCCCAGTATCGACAAGCCCATGCCCAGGGATGGCAGGTACCTACCTTTTGAGGTTGGATGCCCTGCCTTCACCCACGAGCTACGGCAAGTCCGTTGGCCATCCGCTCGCACGTTTAAGCCAGAGATACCTGAGAAGTATGATGGGAGATTGAACCCGGCAAAGTTGTTAAGCATCTACACCATCACTGTTCAGGCCGCCGGAGGAAGAGATGAGAAGGTATTCACCAATTAGTTCCCTTTGGCACTTAAGTCTAATGTGTGGTCTTGGTTGATGCACTTGCCGGAGAACTCTATCTTGTCCTAGGATGACCCGTGCCATGAATTCATTGGCGCCTTTACGGGAGGCCATTAAGAACTAGGGCAGCCTAGCGATTTGCAGCTCCTCCAATAAAAAGAAGGAGTAACTCTGTGGAAGTACTTGCAAAGGTTCACCGGAGTTCACAGGAATATCCCGGATATCCACCCGGCAGCTGTGATAGCTGCCTTTCAGTCTAATGTGCGCAACTGAAGGATACATTCCAAGATGAACGTCAAGGTGCCCAAGACTGTGAAGGAGCTATACACCTTGGTGGACAAGTGTGCTTGGGCGGAGGAAGGGAGGAAGCTTACTAGAGAGGAGGATTGCGTCGACATCGACTTAGAAGATGACGACGAGACCACTAGCCACAAGAAGAATAAGAAGCGCAACAAGAAGCGCAAGGATAAAGCAGTGATGATTGTTGAGGGATTGGGCATGCCTAGTACCGGCAAGAAGGCAAAAGCCGAAGCCCTCGGCAAGGAAGTTGCTGTGTGCCCTGGCTGCCGGGAGGCCGCGGCTGCCGAGAAATTTGGGAAGAGTGATGTGCAGTACTGCAAGATCCATTAGACCAAGGGCCACGATCTCCAGGAGTGTCATCAAGTTGAGAAGTTCATCAAGAAGCAGAGGGTTGAGTATGAGAAGCGAGATAAGAAAAGAGTTCAGAATGGTACTGGCGGTAAGGGCCGGGGCGGTGAAGCAAATCACCCCGGCAAGGCTGATCGGAACCAAGGGAAACCCACCAGGGGTAGAGAGAAAGAGGATTGTGATGCTGGGAGTGATGAATGCGATGAAGAGGAAACCAGTGAGCAGGAATTCCAGAAGGCCACCGACGCCCTGTGCGTTGACGGGGGTGCATCTTTGCACTCCTCTGACAACCAACTTAAACAGTGGGTGTCGGTGTCAAAACTGGCAGATCTCGGGTAGGGGATCCCGAACTGTGCGTCCAAGGCTAATGGTAATAGGAGACGGGGGACACGATGTTTACCTAGGTTCGGGCCCTCTCTATGGAGGTAATATCCTACTTCCTGCTTGATTGATCTTGATGATATGAGTATAACAAGAGTGGATCTACCACGAGATCGTAGAGGCTAACCCTAGAAGCTAGCCTATGAATATGATTGTTGTTGTCCTACAGACTAAACCCTCCGGTTTATATAGACACCGGAGGGGGCTAGGGTTACACAGAGTCAGTTATAGAGAAGGGAATCTACATATCCGAATTGCCAAGCTTGCCTTCCACGCAAAGGAGAGTCCCACCCGGACATGGGACAAAGTCTTCTATCTTGTATCTTCTTAGCCCAACAGTCCGGCCAGTGTGTATAGTCCAACTGTCCGAGCACCCCTTAATCCAGGACTCCCTCAGTAGCCCCTGAACCAGGCTTCAATGACGAAGAGTCCAAGCGTGCAGATTGTCTTCGGCATTGCAAGGCGGGCTCCTTCTCCGAATACTCCAAAGTAGATCTTTCAACACAAGAATCGTGTCCGGCTCTGCAAAAAAATTCCACATACCACTGTAGAGAGAACAATATTCCACGAGTCTAATATGCTGACAATTTTTCCATAGCGTGACATCATGCCGCGGCCCGGTTATTATTCGAACTGTTTTCCCAACCTGCTACTACACGTTTCATGAGGCGGTTTTATTGGCACGTCTTATCGAAGCAGAGAACCTGTCCCCTTATCATGGGGTTCTCATCAATACGGGCATGGGTAACCCAACCATGCCATAAGCATGGCGCTTGGGGAATAAGAGAGTTTTAGGGCGAGTGGGGAGGTGCATGATTTCTACTGCCTTTATAAATGGATAAGGTCTCCCCTTTTTTACCCATGCCTTCTCCTTCCTTTGCTTATCCTTCCCATCGAGCTCTAACGCCCAAGCTTTCGCCTTCTCCACCCTCAAAAGCAGTCTGAAAATGTCCGGATCCGGAGCTGGAGGCAAGTGGATGGCCTCTACTGTCCAGGAGAAGGATATCAAGAAACTTCGGGAGGCCGGATATCTGACCAAGAAGATCGTGCATCGTCTTCCGATGGCGGGACAGATCGTCCCCACTCCGGAACCCCACGAGAGGGTTGTATTCCTCCCTCACTTCGTCCACGGGTTGGGGTTTCCCCTCCACCCATTTGTTCACGACCTTATGTATTGTTACGGGATCGATTTCCATGATCTATCCCCCTATTCCTTCCTCAACATCTCGACATTCATTGTCATGTGCGAGGACTTCCTCCGTATCCCTCAACACTTCGGACTGTGGCTGAAGATTTTCAACGTGAAGTCGAAGGTGGTGGGCAGCGAGCATGCCGAGTGCGGAAGTGCCATGGTGAGCAAGATGCCCAATGGCAAATGGCAAATGGCTATCAAGATGCCCAAGATGCCCAAATCCAAAGTGCCATGAGTCCGTCAAAGGGTGGAAACAACAGTGGTTCTATGTCACTAAGCCACGCAGCACCAAATGGGTCGCAACTCTTGAATTCCGATCTGGAGCCCCATTGCGGCTTACATCCTGGCCCGAGAAGGGCGTAGACTGGTCTTCACCAGATGAACTGGCGATGCTCCAGGCGCGCGCCAAGAGCATGGGAGACAAGAACATCAAGCTCATTGACGTAGTCCAGGTGATGTTAGTTCGCCGGATTCTCCCATGCCAACGCAGGGCTTACAATTTATGGGAGTCTGACCCGACCAAGCACCAGACCCTGCTGGAGTTCTTTGACACAATGCACGAAGATATCTGGAAGGTGCTCTTCAAGTGTGGCAAATCATGGCCGGACTCGGCCGAGGACCATGGGTACAAATTGTCCCGTCCCGCAAGTTCGGTAAGTGCTCGTATGTTGACAAGGTGTACGCTTTATGAGCATATTCTAAGGGAAACACCTAATACGTTTTCCAACAATTCTCCTAGGGATGGATGAAGAAGGCGGAACAGATCTACTGTCCGGCCCTGCTGCCCGAAGAACAAGCCAGCCCACTTCTAATGAAGATGCTGGTCCCGGCGCCTTACAAGGCGCCAAAGAAGAAGGCCAAGAAGGAGGCCAAAGAGACTAGGGGCGGCCTTCGTTGCAAGGGTACTTCGGACATGGTGTCCGAAGACTCTGAGGCCCGCTCTTCCTCCGAAGAAGACGAGGAACAGGAGGAAGAAAAGGAAAGCCAGTCCCCCCAGCGAGGGGGAGAAAGAAGAGGACGGCCTACACACGTTTGGAGGCCGAATCGTCTAAGAAGGGGAAAGCCTCCCTTCAGGACGAGTTCACCACGGCCACCGACAACAGCCCAGAGTGGGATCCCAGGGTCAAGCCCCTGGCCAAATCGTGAGTATATAATAAAACCCGAAAACACTCGTATATCCAGACTCACGATCGCGTAGCGTTAACATATTGAGTCACGCATTTTGCAATCCGGTCAGGTCCCATGTCGAGCAATCTTCATCGGAGGATTTGGGCTCGGACGTGATGGACAGCGGCACTCTCCCGATGGCCTCCTCCCCCAAACACGTGGACAACATCGAGGTGTCATCCCAAAGGGGCCCAGGCCAAGGAGAAGCTCGGGGGACCGTCAAGGCGGCGCCAGAGGGTCAAACCTTGGCAGCCGGACACATGGGGGAGCAGACCCCCATGGATAATGACAGCGGGGGTCATCTTGAATTCGGCCCCCAGCCGAACACAGCTCTGGAGACCACCACGGCTCCGGATTCAGGTAGGCAACCTCCTTCAACAGAAAGGGGTGCGCCTATTCGACCGGCAAACTCTGTCCAGCCAGAGGTGCCGGACACCTTATCGGTGGCGCTAAAGAATGCTTCCGTTGTTGAAGAACACCGTGTCCTTATGGGCGCGGTCTGACTGAAGCCTGCCAGCCTTCTAACAGGCTTTGAGGTAAGTGGTGAGGTTTGAACAGTGTCATAGTATAGATAGTAGCCCCTGATGCACTGTTCAGTGTTCGAAAAGAAAAGCCGGACAGAGGATCAAATATATTTTCGCAGGAGACTTACCATATTATACCCAATTTTGTTTTTTTAATAAGCAGGCATCTTTATTGACTGCCACCTCATACTGCGGAAGTCTCCGGACTGAAGCAGCATCTGGAGCAGGCCGAAGAAGAGCTCGGCCATGTGAAGAAGTAGTTGGAGGCTAACCAAGGTATGTAAAACCTTGTTTGTATTTAGTACAAATCAATGATTGATTGTGACCAAAAAATGTCGTGATGCATACTAGGAGCGACGTCCGAAGTCGAGGCTCTTAAGAAGGCGGTGGCTGAGGCCGAGAAGAAGGCAACCAAGGAGCAGGCCACTCGTGAAAAACACGAGGCCAGGGTCACTCAAATTCAACAAGAACTCCAAGAGGTCGTGAAGAGGTGCGAGACCTTGGAGCAGAGTTTGTCGGATAAAGAATCCGAACTCACCAAGGCTCTTCAAGCCGCACGCGATGCCCAGGGTGAAGTCCAAGGCACCCTCCAGGAAATCCAGGAGGCCAGAAAGATCAGGCGGGTAAGGCTTTTTCTATGCAAAGCAAGTGTGTGAAGGAAAGATTCCTGTTACTAACCCGAATTCGGGGTTCTCCAGGGGCGTTTGCAGATCTGCCGCGCATCAGATCTAATGCCGCACAATTCTATCGAGCCGAAGAAGTGAGCTCTATGGAGAAGCTATTCTGGTCGCAATATCTTGTGCCAGAACATCCCGCGCCCTTTATCGATTAGCTGAAACAGCTGGTCGAGCTGCATAGGGCGGCCGAACTAGCCATGAAGGATTTAATTATCCGGCTATAGCTTGCCGAAGCGATTCCCAACAGCTACTTCGGGCTCGTGAATCGGTTGGTTAGTGCCTGCCCTCGGCTTGATGCCATCAAGCGGTCGGTCTGTATTGAGGGTGCACGAATGGCTATTGCCCACGCCAAGGTGCACTGGGCCAAGATGGATGTTGTGAAGTTGATGACCGAAGGACCGCCCGCAAGGAAGGAGCACCGCAAGCCTGAGTTGTATTATGACAATGTCCTGAAGGGTTCCCGCCTTGTGGCGGAGCAATGTGCCAAGGATATTATTTTCCCATGAATATATTCGTGTTGTCCTGCTTTGTAATATGAAACAAGGTCATTATGTAGTGCTTGTTATTTGAATTATTACCTGCTGCACGACTCTTTTTATGTAAATTCTGAGAGTTGGCCAGTCGTCCGTTTCTGCCCCCATGTAGGAAGTATGGGGGTGTTCGGGATAAATCTAAACACTCTTTAAACCAGCTTTGGGTCCTTGAAGGAGGTGTTTAGCGCGACGAACCAGGAAATCAGGCTATAAGGCTTTATCACCCTCACTTAGCCATAGGAGTTTGACAAAAGAAAGGTAGGCGCAGCTAAGGGAGTCCTGGATAAGGGGGTATCCGGACAGCCGGACTGTATACATCGTCCGGACTATAGAAGCGTCAAGATACAAGACTCAAGACTTTGGCTCGTGTCCGGATGGGACTCTCCTTTGCGTGGAAGACAAGCTTGGCGATCCGGATATTATGTTTCCTTCCTTGTAACCGACTCCATGTAAACCCTAGCTCTCCGGTGTCTATATAAACCAGAGAGCATGGTCCTTAGAAGGCCGATCACAATTACAACCAGACCATCATAGGCTAGCTCTTAGGGTTTAGCCTCGACAATCTCATGGTAGATCTACTCTTGTATTCCACATATCTTCAATATTTAATCAAGCAGGAAGTAGGGTTTTACCTCCATCGAGAGGGCCCGAACCTGGGTAAACATTGTGCCCCTTGCTTCCTGTTACCATCAGCCTAAGACGCACAGATCGGGACCCCCTACCCGAGATCCGCCGGTTTTGACACCGACATTGGTGCTTTCATTGAAAGTTCCTCTGTGTCGCCGCTGCAAGGGCTCGATGGCTCGTCTCGTTGTCAAGGACGACATCACTTCTGGGGGAGCGCTGGCTGTAGGCCAGACTCTCCGGCTTGGCGGCTTTATAATGACCGCCCCATCGGCTGTCGCACCGACGATGGCCTCTCGGGTCATCACGCATAACCTTCACATCGATTCGGAGCGTGCCGAACAGATGGATCCAATGGAGCTCTACTCTCTTAACGAGCTCTTGGATCGCATCGCCGCTTCAAGAGTCGCTACGGACTGCGACCGGATTGGGCTTAAACCCGACCAGAGGGACATTAGATCCCTGTTGGCCACCCATGAGATAGCGGTAGTGGAAGAATCGCACGTGGGTTGCCCCTAAACTTTGAGGACGAGTTATGTGCGGATCACTGAATTCAGTGAGCCGAACACCCACCCAGAGGAATACATGACCCAGGTCCCGGACTTAGAATCGGGCGCTGGGCCAAAGGGATTAGGTAATACTCCAGATCCCGAACTGCCAGGCTCGGTACTTCCCGTGCCCCCGGGCGTCAGATCGGATCAAAATCCGGATTCAGCCAACGACGCCCGCTTGGACTTAATCCGTCTCTCCCGTGTCCGGCAGGAGCCCCAGGAGACGGTACATCGTTACCGGGCCAGATTTCTCCTTGCTCTTAATGAGATCAAGGACTGCCACAAGGAGGACATAGTCTCTCTTTTCTGCAGAAACTGCACGAACAAAGGACTCCTTAATGCTATAAGTCGCCGTGACATAGTGCACTTTACAGACTTAGCAAGCATAGTACAAAAGTACTGTGCAATGGAAAGTGCCTGGAAAACCCAAACAGAATTTTGGGATAGTACGACCCTCACCGGAACCTTTGTCCGAACTAAACGGCCGAACTCTCGTAAGTCGACCAACTCAATTCCCAAGAAACAAAAACCCGCCCCAGGGCGTGGAACCGTATTGGAAGAATGGCTCAACGGGCCATGTAAGCTTTATAGCACGCCGGATGCAACACTGACCCATAGCCTTAGGGCATGCTGGATACTCCGGCAGGTAGCTAAGAGTGGTGAGGATCTCCTCGAGAGCCATAATGCAGAACCACATCCCGCCAAGGAGCACAATATGGTGCTGACAGTCTTTGAGACCTTCGCCTCAAACAATAGGCGCAAGCGAGCGCATCGAAGCTCCGCTGAAATTTGCCATGTGGCAAAAGTAAATCCATGGAACGACACTACTATAACCTTCAATGCCAGTGAATAACCCCAATTCCAGTCCTTCCGGGCGCTGGCCGCTCTGGTCCTCATCCCAATAGTGGATGGCTTTCGGCTCACTAAAGTACTCATGGATGGCGGAAGCGGATTAAACCTAATCTATGAAGAAACACTCAGGAAGATGGAGATTGACAAAAGCCGCATTGAATAAAGTGGCATGACCTTCAGGGGAATTATCCCTAGTCGGGAGGCACGGTGTGCGGGAAAAATCATGCTCGATGTGGTATTCAGCACCCCAGAGAATTACAGGTCCGAAGAAATCACCTTCCAAGTGGCTCCTTTCAATAGCGGATACCATGCCCTTCTAGGGCGGGACGCGTTTGTGAGCTTTCAAGCCATACCCCATTACGGGTACATGAAGCTTAAAATGCCCGGACCCAATGGAACCATCACTCTAGCTAGTGATCCAGACGTTGCACTCCGCGCCGAAAATAAAACCGCATCGCTGGCCTTGGAAGCATTATCCGAAGCCCTAGCGATAGAAGAATTAACCACGCTACGCGCCACTGTGGACAGGGACAATGTGATACTCGACAAGCGACCCAAGTCCACCTCATTCAAACCCGCAGATGAGATAGTCAAATTCCAAGTCCACCCAACGGACCCCATGAAGACAGCTTCCATCGGGACACAATTGAACCCCACTATGGACGCCGCACTACGCGACTTCTTACGCGAGAATTGGGATACTTCGCCCGACACCCATCGGACATGCCGGGCATCCCACGTGGATTGGCCGAACACAGCATTAACATACTGAAGGGATACAAACCTGTTAAACAGACCCTAAGGCGATTTTCGGAGCCCAAACGACAAGCCAGGGGGGAGGAGCTAGCCAAGCTACTTGAGACCGGATTCATCAGAGATATCAAACATCCAGATTGGCTGGCGAACTTGGTAATGGTACCAAAGAAGGACAAATCCTGGTGCCTGTGCGTCGACTTCAAAGGCCTTAACAAGGCTTGTCCCAAGGACCCCTTTCCCCTCCCTCGCATCGATCAAATCATCGATGCCATAGCTGGACACGACTCGCTGTGTTTCCTCGACGCATACTCTGGATACCATCAAATAAAGATGCCAGAGTCCGACCAAGCTGCAACAGCTTTCATAACGCCATATGGCCCTTTCTGCTTCAACACTATGCCTTTCAGGCATAAGAATGCCGGAGCAACCTATCAACGCATGATTCAAACATGCCTAGAAAAGCAAATCGGCAAAACAGTGGAGGCTTATTACGTGGACGACGTAGTCGTAAAAACAAGACACATCGAAACCCTAATTGATGACTTGAGGCTTACGTTCGACAACTTACGAACATACGACATCAAGATGAATCCGGAGAAATGCGTTTTCGGCGTCCCCTCTAGAAAACTACTGGGCTTCATCGTTTCCAATAGAGGAATTGAAGCTAATCCGGCAAAAATCCGAGCTTTGTCACAGTTGGCTATACCAACAGACCTCAAACACATCCAGAAACTAGCTGGATGCGTGGCTGTTTTGAGCCGCTTTATCTCCAGGTTAGGAGAAAAGGCATTGCCTCTTTATCGCCTCCTTCGGCACACCGAACACTTCGTGTGGACGGATGCAGCTGCGGTCGGACTAAATGAAATAAAGACCTTATTGGCCAGTAATCTAGTCCTAATAGCGCCAACTATCGGCGAACCTATGCCGCTGTACATAGCTGCAACACATCAAGTTGTAAGCGCAGTACTCGTCGTCGAACGAGAGGTTGACGGATACAAATTACCGCTACAGAAGCCGATTTATTATGTATCCACGGTCCTCACCCCATGCAAATCCCGATACCCACACTATCAAAAAAGAGCATACGCGGTCTTCATGTCATCCCGGAAGCTACGACACTACTTTCAAGAGTGTTCGATTACGGTGGCCTCCGAAGTACCGCTAAACGACATAATAAATAACCGCGATGCCACGGGCCGGATTGCTAAATGGGCCATCGAGCTCCTTCTGTTTAACATAACATACAAGCCTCGGCGGGCTATCAAGTCGCAAGTATTAGCTGACTTTGTCGCCGAATGGACGGAAGCCGAACTCCCTAAAGAGTACGGCGCGTATTCTAACTGGATCATGCACTTTGATGGCTCTAAAATGCTGGCCGGATTGGGAGAAGGCGTCGTCCTGACCTCTCCCACCAGAGACACGGTCCAATACGTCCTCCAAATATTATACACAGACTCCAACAACGCAGCCGAATATGAGGCTCTGTTGGACGGTCTTCGGATGGCAGTCTCTATGGGCATTAAGCGCCTAGAAGTTCATGGAGACTCAAACCTTGCAATATCACAAATAAATGGAGAATTTGATGCCAACGATCCGAAAATTGCGGCCTATCGCAATGCCATCCTTAAAATGTCAGCTCGGTTCGAGGGGCTCAAATTCCACCATGTGGCTCGAGAAAACAATCAAGCGGCAGACGTCCTTGCCCGCATCGGCGCTAAACGTGATCCTGTCCCACCAAACATATTCATGGAAAGATTGTCCAAGCCATCCGTGGTATGGGAAGGGGAGTCCGGCAATACCAGCACGGATCCGAATGCATCCTTAGTTTCCAAAATATCAGACACAGTCGGAGGTTCTACCACCGAAATAACATCGTCAGCCCACGAAATAATGGCTATCATCGCCCCGTGGACAGAGCCTTTCTTGGCCTACCTAAATAGGCAGGAGCTCCCTGAAGAACAAAATGAAGCACGCTGCATTGTTCGGTGTTCTAATGCTTACAAATTCCATGAAGGAGAACTCTATAAGAAAAGTGCTACCGGAGTGCTCCCAAGGTGCATCTCCGAAGAGGAAGGGCGGCAGTTGTTGGCTGAAATCCATGCCGGACTGGGCGGGCACCACGCTGCGGCTCGAGCACTAGTCAGCAAGGCCTTCCGTACATGTTTCTATTGGCCGACGGCCCGAGCAGACGCATAGGACCTTGTCCAACACTGCATCGGTTGCCAGCTCTTCGCCAATCAGAGTCATATGCCCCCTACCGCTCTCCAAACAATCCCCATAACTTGGCCCTTCGCGGTCTGGGGGCTGGATATGGTCGGACCCCTTAAAGGGGGAAGCCATAAGAAAAAATACTTATTGGTCATGGTTGAAAAGTTAACCAAATCGATAGAAGCCAAACCAGTGAAAATGGTTGAATCCGGACCATTCATAGACTTTATATCCGGGGTCGTACACTGATACGGTGTCCCCCACAGCATCATCACCGATAATGGCTCAAATTTTACAGCCGATGAAGTGAAAGCTTGGTGCGGCAAAATGGGCACTAAGCTCGACTATGCTTCCGTCTACCACCCTCAAACAAATGGTCAGGTCGAATGGGCAAATGGTCTCATCATGAGCGGCATCAAACCCAGACTAGTGCGATCCTTGACAGAGTCGGATACTCATTGGGTCGAGGAGCTCGACTCCGTACTCTGGGGGCTACGGACCACGCCGAGTCGCACCACCGGATACACAACATTTTTATGGTGTACAGCACGGAAGCAGTACTACCATGCGACATAATACATGATTCGCCACGCGTACGCATGTACGAAGAGAAGGAAGCCGAGTTAGATCGGCAGGATAATTTGGATGCGCTGGAGGAGGAGCGCGATGTCGCTAAGGCCCGTTCCGCATTCTATCAGCAACATGCTCGACGATACCAAAGCAGAGATGTGCGGGCCAAAATTTATAATATTAAACTCATTCTACGCTTACCGGAGAAGAAGGACAAGCTCAAACCCAAGTGGGAAGGCCCCTTCATCATCGATGAAGTTCTCACCGGAGGAGCGTACCGCTTACGTAATGCTTCCGATAACAGACTCGAGCCGAATCCATGGAACGCGGCCAGACTCCAGAGATTCTACGCCTAGCGCCGAACTCAGTGTTCGTCTCCTTAACCCTCCTTTTTCAATTATGCTCCCCCCTTTTCCCTTTCTCGATCTCTTCCCTATCACACACAGTATTTAATACAGTACGGATTCCCGGATTACTCCGGCCGCATTATGTGTGTAAACTTTACCTGGGTGCTTCCTATACGGAAGCTTAATATAAATTACTTTCAGGGCTTTTTTGCCCGTCACACATGCGTTTCTTTTTCCATGTGTCCCTTTTCTTCACCATTATATGCATTGATATGACTTAAGACGTGGCCAAGCTGGGTTGCCTGGCTCCTATGTTTATGCCCTACGTTCCCATTAATTTGGCTAGGGCATAGGGGGAGCACCTCTGCGATTGTTACTGCCGGTTGAGCCAGATGTGTACCTCAGACTGGGTGAAGCCGAAAGCTAGTTTCCTTAAGAGAATATTCGGTCGATGAACAAAAGATTTCTTCGTTTACTATAACATTAATCCCCAGAAGTTTTGTATCCTGCGCTTTGGTTCGCAGTCCGGACATGTGCCTTGACACATGCTTACCCAGGGAAAGGAACCCTTAATGGAACTATTCTCCCTGGAAGATGTTTCTTGCTAACCATGCAATATAACATAACTAGTTGGGTACTTTTCTGTTCAAGCACTTATGACCCCTACGCCTGGTCTCCACGCATACTCCGGTTTTATATAACCGAGCGGGTATTCGGACACACCCCGGGCTTTAGGATCCGGGGGCTGAAGCGAAAAGGTCCGCCACGACAAAAGATTTTAATCCGGCTAGGGGCTACTTATGTCCATCGAATTACACAGTCATTTGGACTGATTATATTCATCCTCTATACCATCCAACAGGCTATCTAACTTACAATCCTGTTGGGAATACTTTGCGGCTAACGCCACCTAGTCATATACCAGACTAACAGGAATTTCTTGCCCATCTGGCCCGGCCGGTCCAACTTCGGCCATATGGTTCGGGTCCAGCTTGGTGTAGCGCGTCTTCACCATCTCCCATGCTTCTCTTGCACCTTGCCGGTAGGCTGATATCTTCCACAAACGGAAGCACTGCTGTGCTCCCTGAAGCATGTCCACAAGCCCCCCCATGCCATTCGGCAGGGGGCTTGATGGCCACAGAGACCGCGTAATGCCCTACATCACCTGCCGAGCTCGCTCGTGCAGTTGTGAGAGGTCCTGCAGTAAATCACCTGCAGAAGCGGGCATCTCCTCCTCAGGGTGACCCGTCAGCATTCCTGCAGACATAACTTTTTCAATATGCTTCCTCGCCGAACTATACTACAGTTTGTTTAGGCACTTACGATAGATGCCACGACGAAGCCTTTTGTTCTCCTTCACAGAGTCCGCCAGCTGTGCGCGGACGTCTTTCGATTCCACGTCCAGCCGAACATTGGCATCTTGGAGCATATTCTTATCATGCTTCACTTGCGTCAGAATGCGCTCACCGGTGTTTAGTTGCCTATGGAGATGCGACTCGTCATCCCCGCTGCCCTCCGGATTTTCTTCGGGGTTGTCTACAGAACTTTCTGTTAAATTTGTCATACTAGCCAGTTGCCAACTGGTGCATTTTCATATAATTCAGATAAATATTCCCACATGAGGCCTTCTGGGATTCCTATAGCTTGGCAACTGTGGCCCTCAGTTGAGTCTTGCACTCCTCTAGCTCCCGAGACAATTGCTCATTCTTATCTACAAGAACTTGCGCATGAATTGATACTTAAAACTGTTGTTTCAACCGTTTCAAGTCTCAGGGGCTACTGCTATATATATGCTCATCAAGCTTTCTTACCCGTATATCTTTGGTATATTGGACTGTCGCCCGAGCAAGTCCGCTTTGAACAGCTCGGATGTATGCATCTCCCGAATTGAAGGCATTAAATGCCTCTTCGGAAAAGATGTTGTTGCGAAGCACGGCCCGTCGACGCCGACGATCCATGGCGCTCTCTACCTCTGAATTGGTGGCGGAGAGCATGTCTGCATCCTCTGTCAGAGGACTATGCAGCGTCGGTCCTATGTCCGCCTCCTCTCTCGAAGTTGGTCTTGGAGCCCGACTGGTGGAGGCGTGGTTGGCAGGATCTCCGGATACAGTCCGAATACTCCTGTTCCTGCCAAGATGTACAAAGGGCACTGTTATACTTCAAACGACAACAAAATTACATGACAGGTTGTTTTCTTACCTCTGTAGAGGCATGTCGGTTCTAATCACCTTCCTCTTGAGCCTACCCAATCCGGACGGATGTGGCTGACAGGTCCCTAGGGGCTCGGACCTATGCTCCGAACATCGCTTCTGCAAAAGCACGACATATCAGGGATAAGGTGTGACATTAGGAAAGGATTCTCTTCGGAGGATCGAGTTTTTGGCTTGGCATACACGCGACGAAGGTAACAGTCCGGGATAATCGGCGGTGATAGCCACTGGGGCGCCGTCACAGCCCACCCGATAAAATATCCCATCGACAAGCTCCATGGCCACATCTGGGTCTTCTTCGAGTCCTGGATCCAGGGCCCTTTCGGGGTCCTCTGGCTGCGGAGAAGGGCTGGAGAGTCCTTCCACGTCCCTCCTCAGTTCCTGCTTGGAAATATCGACGCAAGTAACTTTAGCAAAGAACGCCACAATAAGTGAAGCGATAAAATAAATGACGACTTACCCAGTTTGGGGGATTGTACATGGAGAATCTGTCCCGCGGTTTGATATGGAGGAATTCTTCCTCTTCTCCTTTCTACAGGTCGGACAGTATCCTTGCCAGAGCGATGGTGGAGTCCGGACCCTTACGGCCGCATCGGGTGGCATCTTCTATCCCATTGTAGTGCCACATGGGATTGCTCTGATATTGAAGCAGTTGCACTCCCCGCATTATGCATATTTCCATCACCTCGACTATCATCAGTCCAGATTTGGCCAGTAACTTTATCCTGCTCATCAGGAAATGTACTTCCCTGGAATCCTCTTCTTGGGGGCCTCGGGGGTTCCAGCTTAGACGTGCCCTCGGCGGGGAGTTATGGAACTTGGGGAGTCTTGTCCGGACTGGATCCGGAAGGGGAGCGTCATCCATATAAAACCACTCTGAAGCCCAGTTATCTGGTGCCTTCTTGGGAGTACCGGACAGGTATCCAGTCTCAGCAATACGCCATACTTCGGCCCCGCCCACTTGACATAGGGATTCTCCCTGGTTGCGGGGGACAAGGCAGAACAGCTTCTTCCACAATCCGAAATGAGCCTCACAGCCTAGAAATAGCTCACAAAGGGCGACGTACCCTGCTATATGCAGAATGGAGGCTAGGGTAAAATTGTGCAGCTGGAGGCCATAGAACTCCAGAAACCCACGAAGGAATGGATGAATAGGAAACCCGACGCCCCTTAACAGATGCGGAATTAAGCATATTTTCTCCTCTGGAGATGGATTGGGGGATCTCTCCGCTTGTTCTCCGCCGTTATAGGTGGCCACTCCGGCTCGAACAGGGACCATGAATGCCGGCGGGAGGATCCCTTGGGTTTGTAACTTTATCAAACGGCTATGAGAAACTAAACACTCTCCCCAGTCTCTCAGCTTGGGGCAAGGGGAGCGAGCAGAAGAGCTGCGATGACCGGCCATGCTGGAATGGTGTTTTCTGGGCGCTCCGTTGGATGCTTGCTCGAGGAGGGAGAGTGAGGTTTGGATCTAGGAATCCCCGTCTCTTCAAATAGACGGCTAGCCCGAAGGACCGAGGGTGGCAAATGCAAAAATGCCTCGACTCCTCACATTCACTCGACACGTGGAAATGGTCATTATTGATACACTGAAGCCGAGGAGTACAACATTGATGAAGATGCCGGACACTGTTCATCATGATGGGAACCTTGGAGTATTCGGAAGGAGGAACCCGCCTTGCAATGCCGAAGACAAGACTGCGCGCCGGACTCATCATCATTGAAGCCTGGTTCAGGGGCTACTAAGGGAGTCCTGGATAAGGGGGTATCCGGATAGCCGGACTGTATACACCGTCCGGACTATAGAAGCGTCAAGATACAAGACTCAAGACTTCGGCTCGTGTCCGGATGGGACTCTCCTTTGCGTGGAAGACAATCTTGGCGATCGGGATATTATATTTCCTTCCTTGTAACCGACTCCATGTAAACCCTAGCTCTCCGGTGTCTATATAAACCAGAGAGCATGGTCCTTAGAAGGCCGATCACAATTACAACCATACCATCATAGGCTAGCTCTTAGGGTTTAGACTCGACGATCTCATGGTAGATCTACTCTTGTATTCCACATATCTTCAATATTAATCAAGCAGGAAGTAGGGTTTTACCTCCATCGAGAGGGCCCGAACCTGGGTAAACATTGTGTCCCTTGCTTCCTGTTACCATCAGCCTAAGACACACAGATCGGGACCCCCTACCCGAGATCCGCCGGTTTTGACACCGACAGCAGCCCCTAGTGTTCGGAAGACCGAACTTGGGGTTCTATAAACACCTGATCGGAGAAAAACGGATCCATCACACGATGCATTAGTTATCGCATAATGCGGAATAAATCGCGAAAGCTTTTGTGACCTCTCGAACAACTAACCACCGCATCATGACTGTCACTTTTCGGCTTTCTCTACTGAGGTGCTCGTCCGGAAGAACCAGGACACAATCGCAGTAGTTCTCCCTTTACTACCCTAGCCGATATAGCAGAACATAGGGTAGCAAGCACAGGAGCCGGGCAACCCAACTATTGACCCAAGACATGATTCAGAGCCGATGCATATAATGCTATAAGTTCGGGGTGCCGAACAACTTCGAGGGTGTTCAGACTTTCCTGCCGTGTTATGGGGTACAATGAAGCCCTTGGCGAATTGAGGCGTACAAAGATGTATGGTTGCGAATTGACAAAGATGTATCAATAAAGAATAACAACAGGTGAGCATCATATAAGGTCGCAGATTGTTTTCATTGTAATTGAATAATACGTCAAAGCATATAAGTACAAGTAGTGCGATAAAGAAATATGACTTCGAAACCTGCTGAGGCTGGGGGGGGAGCTACATGCGGATCCGGAGAACGATAAGATGATTGTCGAGGAGAATATCTAATGATTCCCTTGCGCATTCGAACTGCTTCCCTCCTTGGCCTGTTCATTCCTTGATGGATCCGGTGGCCAATGATGGCCTAAACAAAAGTTAACCTAAAAAGGAAAAATGTAAAATAATTTGAGTGTGTCCCGAAGCAGTTGAGCCGCATTGTGGGACACAATCTAGCTGTGCCCCCGTCTGTCGCCATGGTAACTTTGGTACGTAGTTAAATACGCGCGCAACGATGGCCGCCATTTGGTCGAGGTTGGGATGGGGGTCAAGTGGCTAGTTGAGCTCCTGACGAGCTGGGCTGTCCTATCGCAGGGTAGTTCGGACTCTTTTGACAGTGTCCGGGAGCTTGGCCGCCGAATTGAGGTTCGATTGAAAGAGGCTGCTCTGTGCTTCTGCTGCTAGGGCGGCTGTGTGCTCTTTGATACGGAGGGAGCATTCCGTGTTTCCGTTTACTGTTATGATGCCACGTGGACCGGGCATCTTAAGCTTGAGGTAAGCATAGTGTGGCATCGCATTGAATCGAGCGAATGCGGTTCGTCTGAGCAGTGCGTGATAGCCGCTGCGGAAAGGGACGATATCAAAGAATAAATATTTGTTTCGGAAATTATCCGGGAATCCGAAGACCACTTCCAGAGTGATTGAGCCTGTACAGCGGGCCTCGACACCTAGTATGACACCTTTGAAGGTGGTTTTGGTTGGTTTGGTCCTTGAAGGGTCGATACCCATCTTTCGCACCGTGTCTTGATAAAGCAGGTTCAGGCTACTGCCACCGTCCATAAGGACTCGCATGAGGTGGAATCCGTCAATGATTGGGTCAAGGACCAGTGCGGCTGAACCGCCGTGACAGATACTGGTCGGATGATCCTTGCGATCAAAGGTGATAGAGCAGAATGACCATGGGTTGTATTTTGGGGCGACTGGCTCCATCGCGTAGATGTCCCTGAGTGCGCGCCTCCGCTCCCGCTTAGGAATATGCCGATGGGGATGCGGAGGCTCTGCATCGCGGTGCGCAGTGGGTCGGACGGCTCCGTCCGTGCTATGGGGGCAGCGGCTTCGGCGACTCTTCTCGCCTTGCTCGACGAGGAGGAGGCGCCATTGCCGGTGACGAAGACCTCCATGTGGGCGTCCATCGCCCCGGCAGTGAATCTGCCGCTGAGAGAGAGCGGGGAGTCGGAGTAGCTGAGCACCTCGCTGGGGTACTCATCGACCGCGAGCGCGTCGGAGATGCACAACACGGTGAAGGAGGCGGCAAGCGTGCCGATGACGTCGTCCGCCAGAGCGACGGACTCGTCGGAGTAGGAGAAAGGCCCCGTCCGAAGCATGCTTCTGGCCAGCTCCTCGAGTCGCCCCACGGCGGGTACCAATTGTCATGGTAGGCGCACGACAGATGCCAAGGGATGGCTAAAGAGAGGAGGAGGCTCGAGGGTGCTGGTGGGCTCCGGAGGCGGGGTTGATATGCGCGGGCGCAGGATGCCGGACATACCCAGGTTCGGGGCTCTCCGGAGAGATAACACCCCTAGTCCTGCCGAGTTTAGTTGGATGGTCGATAGTATAGTATTGCTCCTGGAGCTGCGTGGGGGAGGAAGGAGGCTGGCCAAGGCTTGGGCTGCTCCTTCTCCCTGGTGTTGCTATGCAGTGGCTAGTGCTATGCTTGCCTGGGTTTCTCTTTCTTGCTTGCTTATCTCGTATTGCTTCGCATCACATGCCTCTATAGGCGTGGGCTCATGGGGGGTTTTATAGATCAACCCACCCAGGGTTACAATGGTAATGTTCCGAGTCGGTGGGTCCGTATTGTCGGTGTCCGGGGTATCGGGCTGGGTCCCGCTTGTGGCTTGTGGTTTGCCGGGTTCCCCTAGGTGCGGGCCCCGCGTACCTAGGGGGACTGTGCGCCATCTTGTCGATCGTCATGGCGTGGCCAAGTCGAGCCGCGCACAGTGTTCTCCGTCAGGCCGCCGCTTGCTATCGTCAGAGGTGAGGGCGGGAACACTGCTGCCATGCCAGCCATGGTCAGCGGGTAGGTAAGGGGCGCTGTTGCCACGCTCCCGCTGACCACATGCATGGACGGGAGCACTGTAGTCTTGGTCATCGGTGGTTGAGGTCTCGTCCCATTGTACGGCCTGGATGGGACGGGAGCTGACCCGTGGCTAGGTTGCCGTGGACGCCACGGGTGGGTTGGCTTGCTGGGGAAGCCATGGTTGCGCCGAGTTGAATTGCCTTGCGCCAGCTGCTGCGGCCGGGTCGACGTACCATGCCAAGTCGAGGGTCTTGGCCGGGTTGCGGGCCTTGCCGGGTCGAGCGACCCGGCCTGGCGCACGCCGGTTTGCGGGGTGATGCGGGCCCTGCTATTTTTGAAATAGATCTGGGTTCCGTTGCCTGCCCGGGGTTCATCCCCCCGACAGCGCTAGTTGCCTTCCTACGGGCGAATATCAATGTGTTTGCCCGGCAACCATCTGATATCCCCGGCGTTCCCAGGGAGGTAATCGAGCACCACCTTGCTGTCTGCTCACATGCCCGACCCGTCAAGCAGAAGGTGCGGAAGCATGCCTTGGAGCAGCAACAGTTCATTGTCGAGGAGATTAAGATGCTTGAGACGGCTGTTTAGGTCAGAGGGGTACTGCATCCAACGTCGTTGGCAATCCCAGTAGTTGTGCGCAAGGCCGCAAGGCTAATGAGAAGTGGAGGCTTTGCATTGACTTCACAGACCTCAACAAGGCTTGCCCAAAGGATCCATTTCCCTTGCTGCGCATCGACCAGATTGTGGATTCCACTTCATGTTGTGATTTGCTTTCTTTCTTGGATGCGTACTCTGGATATCATTAGATCTTCATGTCCAAGGAAGATGAGGAGAAGACCTCCTTCATCACCCCATGCGGTACGTACTGATTCGCATGCCTTTTGGATTGAAAAGTGTCAGGTGTACTTTTGCAAGGGCAGTCCAAATTGGTATTGATCCACAGTTGCACAGAAACATTGAGGCTTATATGGATGATATTGTGGTCAAGACCAAGGACAAATCCACCCTCATCCAGGATTTGGAAGAGACATTTGCTAATCTACGCAAGATCAGCTTGAAGCTAAACCCGGAGAAGTGTGTGTTTGGTGTAACTTCCGGCAAGCTTCTTGGTTTCTTTGTGTCCCACTGATACGTCTCCAATGTATATATAATTTTTGATTGTTCCATGATGTTATATTATCATTCTTGGATGTGTTACAATCATATTATATCATTGTTTGGTACTAACCTATTGACATAGTGCCCGGTGCTAGTTGCTATTTTCTGCATGTTTTTTTACATTGCAAGAAATCAATACCAAATGGAGTCCAAACGCAATGAAACTTTTTGTGGATTTTTTTGGGCGAGAAGACATCCAGTGGGCTAGGAACGCACCTGATGGGAGCACAACCCACCAGGGCGTGCTTGGGGGCCCATGCGAGCCCCGGTGGGTTCTGCCCTCCTCGTTGGCCTCCCGCACCACCTCTTTGCTCTATAAATACCCCAATATTCCAGAAACCCCAGGGGAGTCGGCGAAAATCAATTCCAGCCGCCGCAGAGTCTAGAACCACCAGACCCAATCTAGACACCATCACGGAGGGGTTCATCATGTCCATTGGTGCCTCTCCGATGATGCGTGAGTAGTTCTTTGTAGACCCATGGGTCTGTAGTTAGTAGCTAGATGACTTCCTCTCTCTCTCTCTCTCTTGATTATCAATACAATGGTCTCTTGGAGATCCATATGATGTAAGTCTTTTTGCGGTGTGTTTGTTGGGGTCCGATGAACTTTGAGTTAATGATCAGATCTATGTTTTTATCCATGAAAGTTATTTTAGTCTTCTTTGATCTCTTATATGCATGATTGCTTATAGCCTCGTATGTCTTCTCTGATATTTGGGTTTTGTTTGGCCAACTTGATCTATTTATCTTGGAATGGGAAGAGGTGCTTTGTGATGGCTTCAATCTTACGGTGCTTGATCCCAGTGACAGAAAGGGAAACGACACGTATGTATCGTTGCTATTAAGGATAACAAGATGGGTTCTATTTCTACATAAATAGATCTTGTCTACATCATGTCATCGTTCTTATTGCATTACTAAGTTTCTCCATGAACTTAATACACTAGATGCATGCCCGATAGCGGTCGATGTGTGGAGTAATAGTAGTAGATGCAGGCAGGAGTCGGTCTACTAGTCTTGGCCGTGATGCCTAGGTAATGATCATTGCTTGGATATCGTCATGATTATTTGAAGTTCTATCAATTGCCCAACTGTAATTGTTTTCCCACCATTTGCTATTTTTTTTCAAGAGAAGCCACTAGTGAAACCTATGGCCCCCGGGTCTCTTCTCATCATATTTGCCTTTGCGATCTATTTTCCTTTGCATCTATTTTCAGATCTATTAAACCAAAAATGCAAAAATACCTTGCTGCAATTTATTTGTTCCATGATCTATTTATCCTATCTACCACTTTTATCTCACGTTATTTGCCTATCTTGAGGCGCTGTACACGAAAGGGATTGACAACCCCTTTAACACGTCGGGTTGCGAGTATTTGTTATTTGTGTGCAGGGGCTGTTTACGTGGTGTGAGGAGGTTCTCCTACTGGTTCGATAACCTTGGTATCATCACTGAGGGAAATACCTACTGTCGCTATACTGCATCATCCCTTCCTCTTTGGGGAAATACCGACATAGTTCTAGCAGACATGAAAAGGAATTTCTTGTGCCGTTGCCAGGGAGGATCTTCAACATCAACCAGGTTCCTAATCACAAATCTTATCTCCTCGCAATTTACATTATTTGCCATTTGCCTCTCGTTTTCCTCTCCCCCACTTCACAAAAATTTGTCGTTTTTATTCGCCTTCTTTTTCGTTCGCCGTTTTCTCGTCAGATCTCTTATTTGCTTGAACTCGTCACCATGAGGGACTTCGGTATGGCAGAAACAGATGATGGCCTAACTCCTAAAATGGAGTGTACGGGTAATCTGGATGCCAAAACTTTTGTCTTGGGGCAAGGGAATTTTATGGGAAAAGAACATATCCAAGAATTTTTCAATTGTGTCGGAAAATTAAGCCTTGATGATATTCCTATACTTAAAATGACTAAATCTTATGCGGAAGCTATTTCGACACTTGTTCTAAAACTTGAAACTAGATTTATCCGTACTCATCCTACCTTGCAAAGATTGTTCTATGATTTTCCCATTATAAAGAACCCTAAAGCTAAAAAGTTAGCCACTCTTGTTCTAATGAATGAATTTCACTACATAATATAGGAAGCTAGGGAAATCTTTGATTTTTATGGCATGAATCATGAAAAACCAGTGATTAATGAAATTATTTATAATAGTGATTATCCTTTGAGACATTTGCTTGGAGATAACCAACTCTTTGATGAGAATCTGAAAAAGCAAGTCCTCGTTTTAGATATGATCCAACAGGTTTTTAATGATGTAAATCAACACTATTCTTGGATCACTGCCGGAAATCAAAGAGGTTATGATAAAAAGCGACTTGATAGTGCTAAGGTTTCCATGGACAATGTGTTTTATGTTTTATTGACAAAACCTCCCGACACAATTACCTCCAAGGAAAAGAGGGATAAGGATGACAAAACTTAGATCCTACACGTTATAGCTAGATAGGGGCGTAAAACGATAGCGCACGTTGGGAGGCAACCCAACTTGCATCTTTTTGATTTTTGGTTTCCTTGTTGTTTTTAATAAAATAAACAATTATACCTCTGGTTACATGTGTTCTTGTGGTTTAAATTAGTGCTTGTGCCAAGCAAGGCCTTTGGGATGGTTTGGGTGAAAGTTGATTTGATCTTGCTGAAAAACAGAAACTTATGCACTCACGAAAGTAATTTTCATAAATCACAGAAACGTGATTCTGAGATGATTTTTTTGCAGAAGATTAATATACAAATTTCTCAGGTTTTCCTAATTTCTTAAGATGTTTGGAGTTACAGAAGTATTCAAAGTAGTAAGATTTCTACAGACTGTTCTATTTTTGATAGATTCTGTTTTCTTTGCGTTGTGTGCTTGTTTTGATGATTCTATGGTTTTCTTTGATGAGATTTTTCCATAGAAAAGTTGGAATACAGTAGATATAATGCAAAATTAAAATATGAATAGGTTTGCAACAATACTTGTAGTAGTGGTTTGCTTTCTTATACTAACGGATCTCATGAAGGTTTTGTTGAGTTTTGTGTGATTGAAGTTTTCAAGTTTTGGTGATCTTACGATGGATGAAGGAATAAGGATTAGCAAAAGGCTAAGCTTGGGGATTCCCGAGGCACCCCAAGATAATATTCAAGAAGTAGCAAGCAACTAAGCTTGGGGATGCCCCCGAGTGGCATCCCCGCTTTCTTCTAACAACCATCAGTATTTTCCTTGAAACTATATTTTTATTTGTCACATATTATGAGTTTTGCTTGGAGCGTCTTGTATGATATGAGTCTTTGCTTGTTTTGCTTAGTGTTTTAAGTCTTGAATCCTGGCTGGACACACCATTTTGAGAGAACCAAAAATTATGTTATGCTTGCTCCTATGCTTCACTTAAATTTTTAGAGCCATAGATTTGCTCTAGTACTCCACTTATATCTTTTTGAGCACGGTGTGCTTTGTTAGTTTTGAAGAAATGCTCTCATGCTTTACTTAGATTTATTTGGGATTTAGTAAATTTTTCATAAATTCTCTCTTGCTTCACTTATATTATTTTGAGAGAAATAAATATTATGCTCATGTTCTTCACTTAAATTTGTTTGAGCTTATCAAAAGCAACATATGAAAATAAACCCAATGTGATAGATATCCAAGGAGGATATAATAAAAACTTTCATGAAGATCATTGGACAAAATAAACTTGATTCTTAGTAATGGTTTTGAGATATGACAATATGATATATGACTCATGTTGACGAGTAATTGTGCTTCCGCAAGAATATTGATTTTAACGTTTGTGATTCCATATGCAAGCATGAACGTCAATAGTTATGCAATGAAATTTATATCCTACTTATGGTGCATTATTCGGTGTTACTTATGCTTAATGGTTGGGTATGAGATTTTTCTCTTTTTGGTTGGTCGCTTCTCAATATTTTGCTAGCCTTCATTTTGCACTAAGTATGATCACTACTTGTGCATCCAAAACCCTTTAAACTAGTTTTGCCATATGAGTCCACTATACCTACCTATATGCGGTATTTCCGTTCCGTTCTAAGCAAATTTGCACATGCCATTTCTAATTTTCAAAATAAATTTCTCTTTTGTGTGCTCTACCTCTTGCGAGGCGGTGAGGGGTGGCCAATATTTTCCATGCTAGATGTGTTATTCTCATGATGAGTGTGTATTCACTTGTCATTGCACGAAAGTACGACTAAGGTATTAGGGATGCCTAGTCCCAAAATGAAAAATGAATTTACTTTATGTTTTCAAATAATAAATTCCTTGGAAAGTGTTGGTATGGAGGGCACCCATGGATACGAACAAGCCATGGAAAGTGAAAGTAAAGGTGGAAAAAGGAATAAACTTTATTTCTGTTTGGGAACCGCCTATGATGTATCTAGCATGGAAAGTGTTGGGATCTCTAAGTTGTTTTCTTTGGTGGAAAAGTATGCCTCTCAAAAAAAATTTATCTCTCAATTTAAGCTTTGAGGTCTGGCACCTCTACAAATCCCTACTTCCCTCCGCGAAGGGCCTTTCTTTTACTTATGCAATTTTTATTTTGAATTTGAGTCTCCATTTTCTCTTATAAAGCACCAACTAAGGGGCACTATGATCGTATTTGAGCATTGGGTGTATCTAATATTCTAGTGTGTTTCATGAATGGATCAACGATTGAGCATAATGGGCTAGGGATAACTTGCTTTAGTGTTGATATTTTGAAAGACATGGTTGATTGTTGGTATGCTTGAGTATTAAAGTCTTCATGTCAAAACTAGACTATTGCTTTGAACCATATAAAAGTCCAAATGTCCATGCTATAAAGAAAAAAATTTGTGATGAATATGTTAGGCAACATTCCACATCAAAAATTCTGTGTTTATAATTTACCTACTCGAGGACGAGCAGGAATTAGGCTTGGGGATGCTGACACGTCTCCAACATATCTATAATTTTTGACTATTCCGTGCTGTTATATTATCATTCTTGGATGTTCTACAATCATTTTATAGTCATTTTATATCATTTTTTGGTACTAACCTATTGACATAGTTCCCAGTGCCAGTTGATGTTTTCTGCATGTTTTTTTACATCACAGGAAATCAATACCAAACAGTGGGCTAGGAACGCACCTGAGGGGAGCACAACCCACCAGGGCATGCCTGGGGGCCCAGGCGAGCCCCGCTGGGTTGTGTCCTCCTCGTTGGCCTCCCGCACCACCTCTTTGCTCTATAAATACCCCAATATTCCATAAACCCCAGGGGAGTCGGCGAAAATCAATTCCAGATGCCGCAGAGTCTACAACCACCAGATCCAATCTAGACACCATCACGGAGGGGTTCATCATGTCCATTGGTGCCTCTCCGATGATGCGTGGGTAGTTCTTTGTAGACCTACGGGTCCATAGTTAGTAGCTAGATGGTTTCCTCTCTCTCTTGATTATCAATACAATGGTCTCTTGTAGATCCATATGATGTAAGTCTTTTTGCGATGTGTTCGTTGGGATCTGATGAACTCTAAGTTTATGATCACATCTATGTTTTTATCCATGAAAGTTATTTGAGTCTTCTTTGATCTCTTATATGCATGATTGCTTATAGCCTCGTATTTCTTATCCGATATTTGGGTTTTGTTTGGACAACTTGATCTATTTATCTTGCAATGGGAAGAGGTGCTTTGTGATGGGTTCGATCTTATGGTGCTTGATCCCAGTGACAAAAAGGGAAACGACATGTATGTATCGTTGCTATTAAGGATAACAAGATGGAGTCTATTTCTACATAAATAGTTCTTGTCAACATCATGTCATCGTTCTTATTGCATTACTCCGTTTCTCCATGAACTTAATACACTAGATGCATGCTGGATAGCGGTCGATGCGTGGAGTAATAGTAGTAGATGCAGGCAGGAGTCGGTCTACTAATCTTGGACATGATGCCTATGTAATGATCATTGCCTGGATATCTTCATGATTATTTGAAGTTCTATCAATTGTCCAACAGTAATTGTTTTCCCACTATTTGCTATTTTTCTTGAGAGAAGCCACTAGTCAAACCTACGGCCCCAGGTCTCTTCTCATCATATTTGCCTTCGCGATCTATTTTCCTTTGCATTTATTTTATGATCTGTTAAATCAAAAATGCAAAAAATACCTTGCTGCAATTTATTTGTTACTCGATCTATTTATCCTATCTACCACTTTTATCTCACTTTATTTGCCTATCTTGAAGCGCCATACCCGAAAGGTATTGACAACCCCTTTAACACTTGGGTTGCGAGTATTTGTTATTTGTGTGCAGGGGCTATTTACGTGTTGTGAGTTGTCCTCCTACTTGTTTGATAACCTTGGTCTCATCAGTGAGGGAAATACCTACCGTCACTATACTGCATCATCCCTTCCTCTTTATGGAAATACCGACGTAGTTCTTGCAGACATCACCCACCATGGGATCGAGGCCAATCCAGATAAAATCAATGCTATAGAGCATATCCAGGCACCCAGGACAGTAAAGGATGTGAGGCGTTTTACAGGGTGTGTTGCCGCGCTTAGCAGATTCATCTCCAAGTCCGCTGAGCGCGCCCTGTCGTTCTTCAAAATTTTGAAGAAGTCAGGACCCATGAAGTAGACCCCAGAGGCAGATGCAGCACCGCAGGAGCTGAAGACCTACTTGTCCTCTATTCCCACATTGGTAGCCCCTAAACCACAAGAGCTGTTGCTGCTATACTTGGCGGCAACCAATCAAGTGGTTAGTGTAGCTCTAGGGCACAACGGGAAGTAGAGGAAACAAAGGATAAGCAAAGCCCGATAGGACCGGATGAAGGTCAGGAAAAAGAGGAGCATGGCAGCAGGAGTGACCCCAAGGACACGGCAAGGAATGAAGTGGTGCAGCACCCAGTATACTTCGTCAGCTCCTTGCTGCAGGGGGCTAGATCAAGGTACTATGGCGTGCAAAAGTTGATTTTTGGCCTCATGAAGGCCTCAAGGAAACTGCGCCACTAGTTCCACGCCCATGAGATTACAGTTGTCACCCGCTTCCCATTGCAAAGGATACTCCAGAACCCTGAGGATACCGGTAGAATAGTGGAGTTGGCTTTGGAGTTATCTAGCTTTGGCTTAAAGTTTGAGAGCACTTCAACAATCTAGAGCAGGGCATTGGCAGATTTTATTGCAGAATGGACGCCAACCCCTGACTAAGAAGTGATGGAGACAGTTATTCCCAGCAAGGAAGCGCCCCAAGAATGGATCATGTATTTTGATGGTGCTTTCTCCCTACAAGGTGTAGGGGCTGGCGTTCTTCTCGTTGCTCCCACAAGGAGGAAGCAACCAACTATATAACAGAGTATGAAGGGCTCCTTGTCGGGCTCAGAATTGCCGTTGAATTGGGAATTAAGAAGCTGATCATTCCAGGAGATTCACAACTTGTGGTGAGACAAGTCAACAAGGATTACCAAAGTCCATTGATGGAGGCATACGTTGAGGAAGTGATAAGATTGGAGGAGCGCTTTGACGGATTGCAAACAGAGCACGTACCCTGTGCGGAAAACAACATAGCTGATCATTTGTCAAAGTGTGCTATGCAGAAGCTTCCTGTGGAACCAGGAACTTTTGTTCTCCACCTTACTCAACCCTCCGTGTCCCGGCAATAATGGCCCGGAAAAGAAGAAAGTTGGACTCCGGTAAGCCTCTCCCAGTAGAGCCCCTCGGGGCTCCTGGCAGGGACCTTGCCGGGAACAGCTCCCCATCACTTGCTGGGCTGCACCCTCCTGCCGGACAACTGGTCCCTGTGGTCAAGGAATGCACCCCCGCGAGTGGGGAGGTGACCTTAGTCCTTGTTGCCTAGCCCCAGGCCCCAACTTGGGCAAGGCACATAGTTCATTTCCCTCCAAACCAGAGAACTTCTCGATGAAGCTGAAAGGATAGCCCGAAGGGCCAGTATGTATCAGTTTGTCGATGACACTCTATATAGAAGAAGGCCCAAAGGTGTGAAATTGAAGTGCATCAGTCGGGAAGAAGGAAAGGAACTGCTAGGGGAAATACACAAAGGCATGTGCGGCTCCCACATTGGATCAAGGGCATTAGTTGGGAAAACATTCCGGCAAGGATTTTATTGGCCCACAGCCCTCCAAGATGCGGTCAAGCTAGTCACCAAGTGTGAAGCCTGCCAGTTCCATTCCAAGAACATCCATCTACGTGCACAAGCTCTTCAGAAAATCCCTTTGTCATGGTCGTTTTCGGTCTGGGGGCTCGATATTCTTGGCCCTTTCCCCCGAGCTACCGGGGTCTTTGAATTCTTGTTCATTGCAATCGACAAGTTTACAAAGTGGCCGGAAGTAGCTGCCGTGAGAAAGGTGACTGCTTAGTCAGCTATCAAGTTCTTGAAAGATTTGCTGTGCCATTTTGGAGTTCCTGCCCGGATCATCACTAACAACAGGACCCAATTCATGAGTCGCGCCTTCATGCAGTATGTTCATGCCCTCGGAAGCAAGATCTCATTTGCCTCTGTTGCACATCCAAGAAGCAATGGACAAGCTAAGAGGGCAGACGCTGAAGTGCTATGCGGACTCAAGACAATAACGTTTGATAAGATGCAGAAGCGTGACATGCGATGGATCTATGAGCTATCGGTGCTTATTTGGTCCCTCAGAACGACACCAATTCGAGCTAATGGGCAGACTCCCTTCTCCCTAGTCTATGGGGCAGAAGCAGTTATCCTCGCGGAACTCATTTATGGGCCCCCTCGAGTTGTTGCCTACGATGAAGTAGTGCAAGATCAGCACTAGCATGACGACACTGTGCTACTCGAGGAGAACCGTCTCTGGGCTGCTACGCGTGTTGCACACTATCAGCAAGCCCTGTGTTGCTATCAGCAAGCCCTGCGTCGCTATCATAGCCACATGGTCCATGACCTGTGTTTTGAGGAAGGCGACCTTGTCCTTAGGCGCGTTCAGTCCGCCAAGGGTGCAAACAAGTTGACGCCAATGTGGGAAGGCCCTTACCAGGTAGTACGAGTCACCAGACCTGGCACAATCTCTCTGGAGACTGGAGATGGCATTAAATTGCAAAACTCATGGAATATTGAGCATCTCCGCAAGTTCTATCTGTAAGGCGTGGCTATCGGGCCCTGCCCGACAGCCACCCTTTTGTACAGGCCTTGTCTCAGTTGCATGTAACCCCTTGTACAAATCCAGGTGCAGACCTTGAGCAACAGAGAAATAAACGAAGCGTTGGGGGCCCTGACAAGTTGCATGCATGCATAAGCATATCATGAGCATTGCATCCTCATATGGATTAGGTTGCATCTGGCATCATTTTCATCTGCATAATCTATAGGGTCCTGCCGTGGATTCTGTCCCTAAGAAGAGATGAGAAGACAAGCCAGCACTACGACCCCCCGGCAGGCCAAACAGATAAGTTCTATCTCTTATCCATACATGTTTTGTAAGTGTAAACTTGTGCATAGGAAAACATCGCCGCTTTTTTGAAACTTAGGTGCTTCCACCCTTTGACTCAAACGTTGCTTCGGTCAGGATGGTCGCAGTGACCTTTGATGAAGAAAGATTGGTGGGGGTTGGTCCCTCATTACAATTTTTTCTCGGCAAGCATAGCTTCCCGACAACCAAATAGAGGGTACCAGCAGGATAGCCTACCAGGGAAACTCGTTTGTTTTAAGTATAGAGGCATTCCACCTCTACATGGTCGTATACATGCACGAGTCCCCGACAAGGTTTATCTTTTTCATTAATATGCTTCAAACAAGTACAAACCTTACAGAACACAAACATGGATTCAAGAGATCACATTATTTGAACTAAAATTTGGCAAGTGCCTACATGTTTAAGATTGAAAAAAGATAAGTGCCCCATAATGCCCTTTCTTGCCCCTCTCCCACCAGGCACGGCAGGTGAAGGCAAAGAGGGCAAAAGGAGCGCCTGGGCGGGTGCCCAGTCCAACCCTATCGGGCTCTAGGAGAGGTAGCCCAGCGGGGAAGGAGAACACCAACGAAGGCGACGATGGAGAGCATGGTGGAGACGACCTCTCAACCACCTCTACCAGGGACAACAAGATGTGGTAGGTCTAATAGAGCTGCAGCACGAGAGGAAGCATGTCAGGGTCCTGCTGGAAGAGGCCAGGGAGCACCATCACCACCTCTGCATCCAACTTCCCGACAATCACCTTGCCGGGGAGAAAACACATGTGCAGATGATGGTGCTGCCCCGTGATGAAGATGGTGCGGGCGGTGGTCAGCCGGAGTCGGAGTTGTCGTCGTCGACATCTTCATCGCCGTCACTATCCTCCTCATCGTTGTCGCTGGAGGAGGAGCTTTCATGATTGGTCGAGCTCTCCATGCAACACCCTAAGCGAGCGCCCGAGCTCCCGAACACCTTGACAGAGAGGAAGCCATTCTCCATTAACTTAAAATGGAGGACATGCTGTAACACCCCAGATGTAACTTTCCATATTTGTAACTCCAACTCTTGCCATTTCCGGCTATGTGATATGTTATTTCCGCCGTTGGGTTTTTGTATTTCGTTTTGCATTTTGTTCATGTCATGCATTTCATCTCATAGCATCATCACATTGCATCGGCACTCCGTGTTGTCATTATTTTTAAAACTCGTAGTCTTTTGTAGTCGTCGCTTCTCTCCTTCTCTTTGTTGACCTCCTTTCAGATCAACCGGACCGCTCTCTTCTTTCTTTTCTCTCAACCCATCAAACCCCTTGTCTTCGTGGCCTTTGTCAGACCCCTCGCGCATATCCGAAACTCCCCCGAACCCGACCCGCCCAGTCATCACCGTTGGATTCGGATCATCCCCTAACATGCCTTAATCATCTTTGTTTTCTCATTTAAACTCCGTAACCTATTTATTCTCAACCGCCCGATTACGATCGGACGGTCCAGTTTAACCCCTAACTCTATCCCACTTACTATATATACTAGTCTAACCCTAGGCTAACCCATCCATTCCC
>NC_041381.1:351683264-351694840 GCF_002162155.2 Triticum dicoccoides
CTCCTCCCCTCTCAAATCCTTATCAAATCTTGCAAATCCGGAGAATTTGACCATGGATTTCGAAGCCAACCCCTCCCTTAAGGTAATATCCTACGATCCCCTCGTTTTCATCCACAGGAATTGTCACATTTGCTCAAATCTTGCTAGTTTGGGGAAACCCTAGTTTTTTCTTGGATTTGGAAATTTGTGTTGAATCATGTTATGTTTCTTTGCTAATTTGGTATTGTTAGGATTTCATAGTATGCTAGGGTTAGGGTTATGTGTGTTTGATGTTGGTGTTAGGGTTATGCTATGGTTAGGGTTGTGGTTATTGTTAAGTGGGGGTTAGGGTTATTAATTCATATATATGTTAGGGAATATGTATTTTGTGCAAATATTTTTGTTAAGTACTTACTTGATATATGTGTGTTTTTGATTATTGTAGGGATGGGGAGAACATGTGTTTATGTTCATCATGTGGATAAAGAGGCCTTTTTGAAAGGCAATGTTGAGCCGGACCCGGATGAGCTTGACATGGTGTTTGAGAGTAGTCCTAGCTATGCGGAGCTCTTGGAACAAGTGAGGAATGATTTGAATTGGATGGACCTAAGTGACGTTGTTGAGTTCGAGGGAAGGCATAATGTTGGTTTTGGAATGCACATCCGTTGGAAGACAATGCGTGTGAACTCCGAGCAATGTTGGGTTGCATACAAGGAGACGGTTGACGAATCTCTAGACAAGGCTCTTGAGTTATTTGCCTCCAAGAAGGTTGGGTCTACTTTGAATTTGGACTTGAACCGGAACCCCTCCCCGTTGGTTGCTAGCACTCCCCCACTCATGAACCAAGATCAAATGAGTGAACCTCATTTCACGCAACAAGATTGGCCAACATTGAGCCCGACTCGAAACAACCAAAATTGATCTTTTTAAGAGGAGAATGATGAGTACGAGGAGGATGACAACCAAGTTGATATCCATGATAACAATGTGGGTGATCTCGGCCAATATCATGTGCAAGAGACAATGGACCAATCCATCCCTTTTTCCCGTGCATATGCATCGGACTCCAATGACGATGGTCCCAATGAAGAAGTTGATGAGGAGGGGTTCACGCCCAAGGAGGCCCAAGCATTCAAGAAGGTATTCGAGCGGGATCACAAGACACCATTATTCAAGGATCTTAGTCTCGCGGATAGCCGTTGTGGATGGTGGCAAATGCATATCTCTTGGAGCTAGGCCAAGTTCTCACCGTGATTTGGAAGACGACAAGAACGGGATATATCCCGGTTGTGAGTCTCAATCCTTCTTGGATATGAAGATGTGGCTCGACAACTACTCGGTTACGCATTATTGTCAACATAAAGTGGCCAACTCGGACGTCAAAGTGTGTTACACGGTCAAATGTGAAGTGCCAACATGTCCATGGATTGTGCGTGCAAGGCCATGGAAAGGAGGTCCCACTTGGCACATAGTGAGTTATCTACCAAGTCACATGTGCCGACACAAGAATGCAGATGGCAAGCTTGTGTACCAACAACACAGAACTCACGTCCGAGTTCATTGCTTACAAGTTATCCAACCAAATATCCACACTTCCAATAATGAGCATCAAGAGTGTCATTGACCTTGTGAAAGCCATATTTCATTACAAGGTCAAGTACGACAAGGCATGGAAGGTGAAGCAAGCAGCATTCAAGATGTTGTACGGCAATTGGGAGGAAGCATACAACCGACTCCCTAGGTTGTTGTTAGCTATGGCCGCTGTCGGTGTCAAAACTGGCGGATCTCGGGTAGGGGGTCCCGATCTGTGCGTCTAGGCTGATGGTAACAGGAAGCAAGGGACACATTGTTTACCTAGGTTCGAGCCCTCTCGATGGAGGTAAAACCCTACTTCCTGCTTGATTAATATTGAAGATATGGGTAGTACAAGAGTAGATCTACCACGAGATTGTAGAGGCTAAACCCTAAGAGCTAGCCTATGATGGTATGATTGTAATTGTGATCGGCCTTCTAAGGACCAACCTCTCCGGTTTATATAGACACTGGAGAGGGCTAGAGTTTACATGGAGTCGGTTACAAGGAAGGAAACACAATATCCGGATCGCCAAGCTTGCCTTCCACACAAAGGAGAGTCCCATCCGGACACGGGCCGAAGTCTTGAGTCTTGTATCTTCACGCTTCAATAGTCCAGACAGTGTATACAGTCCGGCTGTCCGGATACCCCCTAATCCAGGACTCCCTCAGTAGACCCTGAACCAGGCTTCAATGACGATGAGTCCGGCGCGAAGTCTTGTCTTCGACATTGCAAGGCGGGTTCCTTCTCCGAACACTCCAAAGTAATTATCGAACAACTCAACCGTGTCCGGATCCGCAAAATGATCCTCACATATCGCCATAGAGAGAATGATATTTCACAAATGCAATCTGCTAGCAACTTTCTAGACAGCATGACATGTCATCAAGGTCGGGTCATTATTCGAACCGTTTTCCTATAACCAGCCACAGCGCATATTGCAAGGCGGTTTCCTTGACACGTCTTGTCAAAGAAGAGATCATGTCCCCTTATCACGGGATTCTCATCAATACGGGTATGGGTAATCCCACCATGCCATCAATCGTGGCGCTTGGGAGGTGAGCGATTCCCAACGGGCAAGTGGAGAAGCGTACCGCTTCTGTCGCCTCTATAAACAGATAAGAGTTCCCATTTTTACCCATGCCTTCTTCCTCCTTTGCCCACTCTTGCCCCCTCGAGCTCCAGCACCCTAGTCCAAGTTTTCTCCGCACAACTAAACATGTCCGGAGCAGGAGGCAAGTGGGTGGCTTCCACCATGAAGGAGAAGAATATTGTGAATCTTCGGGCGGCCGGATACTTGGCCGCAGACATAGTGCACCGGCTACTAGACGACGGGCAGGTCATTCCAACCCCAGGACCCCATGAGAGGGTCGTGTTTCTTGCCCACTTCGTCCGTGGACTGGGGTTTCCACTTCACCCCTTCGTCCGCGGGCTCATGTTCTACTACGGGCTAGATTTCCATGATCTAGCCCCGAACTTCGTCCTCAACATCTCGGCGTTCATCGTCGTATGCGAGGCCTTCGTCCGCATCAAGCCTCATTTCGGTTTGTGGCTGCAAATCTTCTGCGTGAAGCTGAAGATTCTGAGCGGCCAGTAAGCGGAGTGCGGAGGAGCCATGGTGGGCAAGATGCCTAATGTCACCTGGCTTGACGGCTCCTTTGCGGAAACCGTGAAGGGGTGGCAGTCGGGGTGGTTCTACATCACCGAGCCACGTGACGCCAACTGTGCGGCGGCCCCCGAGTTCCTATCCGGAACCCCCATGCGGCTCACCTCCTGGGAAAAGAGGGGCCTGTCCTAGGGCGAATCTACAGAGCCGATCGGACTCCAAAACTGCATCAAGAGCATGAAGGACAAGAACATCAAGCTTGACAACGTGATCCAGGTCATGCTCGTTCACCGGATTCTGCCGTGCCAAAGGCGGGCAATTCAATCTGTGGGAGTTCGTCCCGACCGAACACTAGACGCTTCAGAGGATCTACAATATGAAGCACAAAAACACGTGGAAGGCGTTGTTCAAGGCCTCAGAACTACCTCCTCCCACATCCGAGGACCGTGGGCTCCACGCCGCGCGGCCTCCTAGTCAGGTGAGTTCTCAGGCTACCATCGGAATCGGTTCTTCACAATATATTCATGGGGGAGCCTTAAATAATTGTGCATATTTGTTCAGGATTATGTGGAGACAGCAGAGCAGATTGACTGTCCGGCTCCGCTGCCAGAAACCCTGCTAATGCTCTCCTGACGGAGATGCTGGTCCTGGTGTCGGGTGGTAGGTGCGACATATGCCAACGGGTGGCTTATCATTGTGGGAGCCAGTAAGACACCTCCGGTGCCTGGAAACGGGATAAGGCGAAGACATGCACGCCGCCGAATCTTACCCAGGTTTGGGGCTCCCCGTGGAGATAACACCCCTAGTCCTGCTTTGCGGGGTCTCTGCATCATCACTAGATCGATAAGTGGCTACAAGAGGCTCCTTGAGATGTTCGGTGTGAGGAGGAAGAAGGGCAAGGCTAGCTCTCTTCTCCCCTTAGTGTAGTGTTTAGAACTATCTGAGATCAACCCTTTGTATGGGTGCCCTGGGGGCTTTATATAGGCCTACCCCCCAGGGGTACAACAGTAATCCTGCTGGGCGTGGGCCCAAGCCATCAGTGTCTATGGTCGCCGGCTTCTCCGCTGACCATTGGGGCCCACCAACTGGTGGGTCCCGTCGGCTGCCGGCCTCTTGGCCGACAGGCAGGCCCCACCGCTTGGGGGTCTTGTCGGGGGCTGGTTACTGTTGCCTCGCTGTTGATGACGAGGGCTTTGTTGAGGTAAGCATGGCTACAGTGTCGCCGCCTTGCGGGCTCTCACTGTAGCCTTACCTCGTCTTGTCTCCTTAATGGCGTGCGTGCCTCGAGGAGGGGAGCAAGCCGGCCATTGGAAGCCGGCCGCATCCCAGGCCGGCTGGGGGAGGCATGGCCGCCTTTGGGCATCTCTCTGACCAAAGGGGCCCGCCGCCTGCGGGCCGTACAGGTAGCCCGTCGTGGAGGGCGTCATGGTCAGCATGGAAACAGTGCCACACCGGACGGGTGATGGCTGCCCCGTATGGCGTACTGTAGCCATGCGTACTTCGGGATTCGGGGGTGGCAGGCTTTCACTATTGCCATGCCCTGTCCCATCATCATTAGGGGGTGCAGACTTTGGGGTACGGTCCTGGCCACTTGCCAGGGGCCGGCTTCTTGGAGTCGGTCTTTTCGTGGCCGGCTTCAGGGAGTCGGCCACATCGTGGCCTCCTCCATGTGAGTTTAGGGTTGGGCCGCCTTCCGATAGTCGGCTTGAAAGGCAGCCGGCCGGAGGAAGTCGGCCCCGTATCTTGGGTGCTCGAAGGCTCGACCGGCCTGTTATTTTATTGAAGGGCCAAAGGGAGCCGGGTAGGCTACCCGTGGTCATTTACTCCGATAGTAGTCCCCGAAGCTGGTTGGGCTTCATGGCTGAAAGGGGAATGAGAAGCTCAGTCAGCTTCCTATCCCGAAGAGCCGGCAGCTAGGAGCCGGCTTTGATCAGTCGTGCCATCTCGGCAGGGCTTTTTGAAGCCCGAAGGTGGGAACCAGCTGGCGCGCATGCCAGGCTATAGGCTAGCCACCCGCTGCCTATGCGCCACATGGCACCCTTCGGCTGGAGGAGCCTGCCAGCCCACGCGCGCGATGGGACATCGCCGTAGGCTGGGGCCCGCCACCTCCTTGCCTCGGCCCAAGTGCGGATCTTCTATGGCCCATGCGAGCCGCTCGCCTTCCGACGGCAGTTTCCGCATGTTGTTTAGGGAGCAATAATCGCGGGACGTGGGGAAATGGGCATAGTTAATCCCACGTCCCCCCACGCCTCTCCTCCTCGGCTTCGTCACGCGAGGCTATAAATAGGGGGAGGAGGGGGAGCGGCATATGCTCGCACGCTCGCCCTCACTCCGCCATTTCCTTCTTCTTCCTTCTCTCCGTCGCCGCAACTGCTCGCCTCCGCGCCGCCCCTCCGCCCATCTTCTCGGTGCACCATGGCTTGGCTGCAGCTGACTCCCGCGCCCTTCGCCGCCAAGCTTTTCCCGTCGCTACTTTGTCCTCATAGCGCGGTCCAGCTCCTGGGATGGCTCCAATTTCCATGAGGACCACGTCAACTTCCTCCGCAAGACGCGGCGGCTGCCAGGCAAGGACTATGTGCGGGTCCGTCTTGCAGCGGAGAGGGAGATCTCGCCGGCGTCGGAGGAAGACGAGCGGGTAATCTTCCGCTCGCACTGCCTGCGCAGCATCGGCCTGCTGGCGAGTGGTTTCTTCTGCTCCTTCCTCGAGTTCTATCATCTCCAGCCGCACCACCTCACCCCAAATGCGGTGGTGTTGCTGTCGGCCTTCATTACTCTGTGCGAAGGCTTCCTCGGTGTCCTCCCTACCCTCGAGCTTTGGGGGGAGTTCTTCTAGTGCAAACTCAGCACCGTCGTCGCAGGCGTGCCTGCTCCTTGCGGTGCCTTCATCGTCGTGCGGAGATCGACGGTCAACAATCCGTTTCCACCCATCGCATTGATCCAGTCAGTGAAGCTCTGGCAAAAGTCTTACTTCTACGTGAAGAACGTCGCTCCGCAGGGCGACTTCGTCAATCTACCGGCTTACGCAGCCGGCCCGCCGGCTGGGAGGCCGGCTTCATGGTCCTTCCGGGCTAAGTCGCTATCTCCGGCTGGAGCTGCCGCCGTCGCCCGACTCCGGGTGATGGTCCAATCGGAGGGCCCGACCGGGCCCGACCTGATAGCCACCTTCGTGGAGCGCCGGGTGCTCCCACTTCAAAGCCGCCCTCACATGATTTGCCAGATGAGTGGCCAATTCGACCCGAGTCGGCTAAGCACCAAAGAGATGCATCATGCCGAGGTATCTTACATGGTGAATTATATCGCCAACTACAAGCTCACCGAGGAATGGCAGTTCGGCAAGGAGCCATACTCTCGCGCCAATCCTCCGCCTTCGGTAAGCTTCCCTTCTTTTCTTCTTCTATTGTTGCCGAGTTCATACTGGCCGACTCTTGACCAGTCGGCATGTTCTTAACAGAGCCCCCTTCTTCGACAGGCCGCCGGGGCCGCGTGGGTCGAGCGCCAGTTCGTCCCCGATCGAGCGACGGATGACCTCGACGATCCCGACTTGGGGGCGGCCGCCCTGGACGATGACGGCGTGGGGGGGAGGTGGCGAGGCAGGTGGCTCCGAGTTCGGGGTCGGCTTTGACGACTGGCCGGATGATGATGAAGCCGATGTTGTTCCACACTGTCAGCCGACGCCCAATCATCAAGGCGTGGGCTCGTCTGCCGCGCCGGCTATTCGTGGCGGCGCACCGAAACGTCGGGCCGCGCCGGCCCTCTTCGGCAGCCGACCGAAGAAGCCCAGGGGTTCTGCGGCGGTGACCAAGCGGGACGAGGTGGCCGCAAAGGCAGCCCACTTCCGCAAGGTGGTGAAGCAGCCGCAGGTGGTTTCAGCGTAAGTGTCAATTCTCTCACACCTTTCTTTTTTATCTTTCGTTGTCTTTCTTCTAAGCCTTTTTATTGACTTATCAAACAGGGCTCCGCTCTCTCTCGAGCGGACCACTGCCGCCTCCGTAGTTGGAGGTGCGGGAGGATCTGTGAGCGCCCGCTGCATGGACCCCCGTGCCGATCTTCAAGCGGTGATGGAGCGGAACGCGCGGGAAGTGCGGGAGGAGCGGGAGGCAGAAGAGCATAGGGCGGCCACCACCAGGGCGGCTCAGGAGGCGACGGGGGAGTCGGCGGAGGCGCGAGCCGACGCGGCAGCCAAGGCTCAAGCGGAGGCCGCGGCTGCGGAGAGGGCGGCGGAAGCCCTACGGAACCAGCCTCCGCAGCTCGTCATCCCCCTCCGCACCGTGGTTCCTAATATCCCAGTGCCCCCGCCGGAGGAAGCCGGCCTCGACTAGCCGGTGAAGGAGAGGGAGGAGGGCAACGCAGTCATCCTGGAGAGAAGGGCGGCTCCGCTGTCACCGACTGGAGCGGGCCGAGGCGGCCGGCCTGACATGCCGCCTGAGCAGCCGACTGGAGGTGAGCCATCTGTGAGGATGGATCTTGTGGTCCTGTTGCCGTCTCGTCGATGCCGAGGGAAGTCGACTTCAGCGCCGGACCCGCAGGCGGCCGCGGGCTCCGGCCCGTCAGCCCAAGATCTAGAGACGGCCAGCGCCAGCTTGCCAGGGTGGATGCCGGGTGGTGGGACGGCCGTGCTGAACGTGGCGGCGCAGGACGTCCATGACCTGCTTTAGCCCCAGGCCACCGCGCTGAAGCAATATACCCAAGAGTTTCTTGTAACGCGATCGGCCATTCGGGTAAGTCTTCTGGCTTTCCGTTGATTGCTCTTGATTTCTTTCGTGGGGGCGCGTCAGCGCACCCACTAGGTGTAGTCCCCGAGTTTCGAGTCGGCTGCTGAGCAGGCGGCTTGGAACTTCTTAGTAGACTTTGATTGATGTCTTGTTCTTATTCGCACTTCTGCCCTGTTGGCAGGACTACCACAACCTCCGTGCGGCCGCCTTCAACTCCCAGGCCTGGGAGCTAAATCAGAAGACCACCAATCTGATGGAGAGTTGGAGTAAGTGCTTCATTTTTTATCTCATGTGGGGACGCATTAGCGCACCCACTGGGTGTAGTCCCCGAGATTCGGGCCGACTGCTGAGCAGTCGGGTCGGATCTTTCTGCCGACCTCTTTCTTATTGCTTTTCTTCTTCATATCTGCAGGGGCCAATGCCGACCTGAGGGAGTAGCTAGGCGGGGCCCAGACCGCCCTTCGCACCAAGAAGGCCGAGTGCAACGCCTTGGCCCAGGAGTGTGATCGTCTGGCCAAGAAGCTGGCCGACCAAAAGGAGAGCCATAAGGCGGCCCTGAAGGCGGTGCAGGACAGCGAGGCTGCCCTTCAGGCCGAATACGAGACCGAGGCGGCGTGCTGGGCCGAGGCGAGGCAAGCGTTGAGCGAAGGCTACAGCCGGGTTGAAGATTTGATTGTCAGTAGGCCGCCTTCTTCCTCGTCCCTTTGCTCGCCACCCAGCATCTGGTCTTTCTTCTGACTTCGAGCTGCTTTTTTCTTCTTTGTGCAGATTACTTCCCTGGTTACTCCATTGCCGCCAACCAAGCCATCGAGGCCCACTGTGACGCATGACGGCAGGCCGGGTTGAGATCGCACCGGATGCTGGCCGGTCGCTTGAGGAGCAGCTTCTGGCGATTCAAACTCGGCTCCAGCTGGCCTACCGCATGCTCCGCCGTCTTTAGCATGCTGGAGCGCAGGTGCTGTCCGCTCTCTGGCCCGGCGAGGTGGTTCCCCGCACCCCCAGTCGGACTGTCGACTGGTTGGAGGTTGCAGTCGGCCGCTTCGAGGCCTGGAAGGCCTCTAAAGCTCGGTCCGGTGACAGGCGGGCGCTAGAGTTCGTCTGAGCTTGGTATCCTGGGCTAGACTTGGCCTAGCTGGCCACCTGGCGGCAGCAGGCCAACAAGGAGCTGGAGGTTGTGCGGCCTGCTATCATTCATCGCGCCTCGGCGATTGCCGACTACACCGACACAAGTGTCTTTGCCCCTGAGGTAAATGATGACGGCGTCGCCCAGCCGGAGGAGTGGTTTGGGCTAGACTCGACATAGGGTGAAGACTCGGCGGAGGAGATCGGTTCTAGCGATGAATGTGAAGAGGAGGAGGAGGAGGATGGTGAAGACGCCGCGCCGGACGGCGGAGCGACCAACCAGCCTCAGCCTGATCACGCCTCCAGCAATGAGGTGCGTGCAAGCATGCCGCCTGCAACAGGTGACGATCATGCCGAGACTCACCGGCCGGCCACTCCTCCAGCCAACACTGCCGTCTCCACCAACCTGCCTGGCTCGCTGTTGCTCCCTTGACCTGATCCGCCATCTGTGCCTTCCTGCTCGTTACTCTTTGAACAACTTTTATTAAATTCGTGCAATTCCACCCACTGGGGGTGTATTCAAACTATGTTGAACGCTGGCCTTTCGAAGGCCTTCTGTGTAAATGTAATCATGCATGTGATTGGCTTCCGTTCATATTTGCTTTTCATCCTTTTGGCTGTTTCCTTTGCCGCCCTCCCTTGGTCGCTGCCTTCCCAGCCGGACAGCTGCTCTGCAGTCTGTGGCTGTGGGAGGACTTGGCCATTTTGGGAGGGCAAGTACTCGAGCTTTCTTAGATTGTAGCAGGGTGAACAGGAAGCCGACCAACCGGCTGTTCTGACAGCCGGTTGGCGGGGTGGGAAGCCGGCTTGTGTTATATAAGTTCGTTAGTCCTTAGCCGTTTTTCGTGTGGCCATCCTTTCCTACCTTTAGCTCTTGCTAGTCGGATAGCCGATTCTTCGAGCTGCGACTTTCAACAAGAGAGGGCTTGGGTGCCGGCACACTACTTGTCTGACTGCAGGTAGAACTTGAATATAACTCAAGGCGGCAAGTCCCCGGGCCGACTGGTCGAACCCAATCCCGGACAAGAAAACGAGTGTAGTAACATAATCATAGGCATGATACTCATCATACATAGATAAGAGGGGGTAGTCCCCGAGTGCTCCTCGGGGGACCCGTTGTCTTGTACTTAATACAAAAGGTAGCATGGTACATACTGCATTTTAACTGTAAAATCTTCGAAGGAGATTGGCGTTCCATGGTCGTTCTGACTCCTTGCCGGAATCATCTCTCTTGCGTGCCTTCGGCTTCTGTGCATCAATCAGGTAGTAGGAGTCGTTGCCTAGGGCCCTGCTAATGACGAAGGGGCCTTCCCAAGGGGCTGAGAGCTTGTGCTGGCCGGCTGTTCGCTGGATCAGCCGGAGCACCAGATCACCCTCTTGGAAGGATCTTGGCTTGACCATCCGGCTGTGGTAACGTCGTAAACCCTCCTGGTAGATGGTAGACCGGCTGAGGGTTAACAGCCGGCCTTCTTCCAGCAGGTCGAGGCCATCTTCTCGTGCTTTCTTGGCCTCCGCCTCCGTGTACATGGTAACCCGAGGTGAGTCGAACTCGATGTCAGTTGGGTTGACAGTGTCACGCCCAATATGCGATACTATCCTAAAGAGACTCGAAGGTCCCACCAAGGATAGAACCGCATATTGAAACGCTTTTGCAAGGTGGATATCATTACATCAACATTACATAATAGATGGGGATATATACAAGAGGCATACAATGCCATACGAATACATCATCACAATACATAAGAGCATCATCCGACTACGGATGAAACACAAACAGAAACTCAAACGACATCCACCCTGCTAGCCCAGGCTGCTGACCTGGAACCTATCCCCTGATCAAAGAAGAAGCGGAAGAAGAACTCCAAAACAAGCAAACATCGCTCTCGCGTCATGATCATCGCAAAACCTGTACCTGCAACTGTTGTTGTAGTAATCTGTGAGCCACGAGGACTCAGCAATGCCATTACCATGGGTATCAAGACTAGCAAAGCTTAAAGGGAAAGGAAGGGGAAAAGTGGTGAGGTTGCAGCAGCGACTAAGCATATATGGTGGCTAACATACACAAATAAGAGCGAGAAGAGAGCAAAAGGAACGGTCGTGAAGCTAGCAATGAAAAAGAAGTGATCCTGAACTCCTACTTACGTCAAACATAACCCAAAAACCGTGTTCACTTCCCGGACTCCGCCGAAAAGAGACCATCACGGCTACACACGCGGTTGATGCGTTTTAATTCGGATCTGGTGTCAAGTTATCTACAACCGGACATTAACAAATTCCCATCTGCCACATAACCGCGGGCACGACTCTCGAAAGTTTATACCCTACAGGGGTGTCCCGACTTAGCCCATGATAAGCTCTCGCGATCAACGAAGGATATTCCTTCTCCCAGGAAGACCCGATCAAACTTGAAATCCCGGTTTACAAGACATTTCGACAATGGTAAAACAAGACCAGCAAAGCCGCCCGATGTGCCAACAAATCCCGATAGGAGCTGCACATATGTCATTCTCAGGGCAACACCGGATGACACTAGCTACGAGTAAAACCAGACTTCGAGTTTCCCCGAGGTGGCCCCGCAGGC
>NC_041381.1:351695148-351703155 GCF_002162155.2 Triticum dicoccoides
AGGCAAATGGTAAAACCAAGGTTGGGCCTTGCTAGAGGAGTTTTATTCAAAGCAAACTGTCAAGGGGGTCCCATAAATCACCCAACCGCGTAAGGAACGCAAAATCCGGGAACATAACACCGGTATGACGGAAACTAGGGCAGCAAGAGTGGAACAAAACACTAGGCATAAGGCCGAGTCTTCCACCCTTTACCAACTATATAGATGCATTAATTAAATAAGAGATATTGTGATATCCCAACATAATCCTGTCCATCATGGAGCAATCTTCAACTTCACCTGCAACTAACAACGCTATAAGAGGGGCTGAGCAAAGCGGTAACATAGCCAAGCAATGGTTTGCTAGGAAGGGTGAAAAGGTTAGAGGCTGACATGGCAATTTGGGAGGCTTGAAGAACAAGTGATAGGTAGCGCAGCATAGCGATAGAACGAAACAACTAGCATAGCAATGATAGTAGTGAGATCCAGGGTAGCGGTCATCTTGCCTGAAATCCCGCTAGGAAGAAGAACGAGTCCATGAAGAAGACGAACGGGAGTAGTCGAACAAATCCTCACAATCGCAACATTACCGGAACTAAGAAGCAACACCGGAAAGAAACAAACAACATGGTGAACACACAAGCATAATCATGGCATGATGCACAATCAAGTATGATGCATGTCCGGTTTAAAGAGCATGGCATGGCAAAGTGCAACATACAATACTACAAGTTAAGTGGAGCTCAATATGCATCGAGTTGCATATTGGCGAAACACCACATTGACATATTTAGTTCTCTCTTGTTTATGTACCCAACAATATTAAATTTTTTTAAACATGGAAAGGGGTGAAGCATAATTAAACTACCTATCTAGGCAAATTTAAATGAGGCCGGAACAACGAACAACAATTCCGGAAAATCCCCATGTGCATATTTTGAGTTTGGTACTGTTCTGCTCTAAACACAATTTTAATGATGCTAAACTGCAAAATGAAGTGCACCATGTAAAACTAGGCATTTTCCACCCCATTTACATATAAAGTTTATTTAAAACCGAGCTACGGTTATTTAGTTATGAAATAAATCATTTTAGCATGGCATTTGAGCAAATTTAAACAAACAGCATTTTAAACATTTTAAACATGGATGAAAGTGGTATATTATGAAACTAGATGAAATTCTAAGCATTTTACCTATTTAAAACATTTCAATCCGATGCATGATTGAGGAGTTATTATAAGCATGAAGTCAAGGGGTTTTGTGCAAAACTGTAGTTCCCTGGATAATTAGCAAAACGTCCAGAAGAGGAAAAAACACATGCGGGCCGAATCTGCAGGCTGGCCCAACAATGCACAGGGGGCGGGGGCTGCTCACCAGGCCTCATGGGCCGGTCGGTGGAGGAGGCCGAAGCAGGCCGGATTGTGGGGGTTGGCTTGGCGCAGCGCTGGGCCTCGGAGGCAGATCGAAGCGAGGCAGGGCGTGGTCAACGCGCTCGGAACGAGCGAGCTGTTGCTCTCGTCTCTGAAGAACACAAGCAGCAGGAGGACCATGGCGATGGAGAGGAAGACGCAGGGGGGGTCCTGGCGACGGAATCGGCAGGAACCGGCCGGAACGGGCGGAACGGAGCGCGGGGAGGCGCCGGGGTCCAAATCTGGCAAGGGTAGGCACAGATCGGGGCGTCTTGTCCTCCTGCTCGAAGCAGAGGAGGACGAGGGACTTGGCGGGGCGACGGCTTGGCGTCGGACTCTGACGACGGCGGGGCTCCGGTTGGAGGGATGACGAGGAAGGGGAGCAGCGCGGCTGCCGGCAGGGACGAACGGGCAACGACGCGCACGACAAGGACGCGACCATCCATGGGGTTCCTGGTTCAGAGAGAGAGATGTGAGAGGAGGGAATAGAAAGAAGGGGAGGTGACGGAAGGAGCGGCACGGGGCTCATCTGCAGGTGGTTCTCGTCGGCGGAGGGAGCTCCAGTGGCGCTGCGGAACTTGCGGGCTAACGGGGCGAGGAAGACGAGATCCCCTGGTGTCTCCGGCTACCTGAGGTCGAAGAGAGCAAAGGGAAGGAGCTCCTGGCATGGGGCTATGAGGAGGGGCGTGCTGCGGGACGAGAGGCTGTAGGCGCGGGGCTTCTGCTCGCCGGAGGCAGCGTGAAGCAAAGGACGATGGACGACGGCTTGGGTGCTGGTCTTGGCAGGTTCGGGCGGCGGATGGAGCAGCTCCAGCGGTGGCACTCGGGATGAGCAGGGATCGATCCCTGGGTCTCTCTTGCGGGTGTCCCTGGTAGGAGGGGATGGATCGATGGAATTGGGAGGTTGTGGTTGGCCCGATTTGGAAAACGAGGACGAAGGTGGCGGCTTCGGTTGGTGGTTTGGATCGGGAGGGGATCCCAAGGAGGAGGAGACAGTGGGCTGGCGGTGGTGGAGGATGGGACAACTCCCTAGAAGTTACGGTTAGGCAGTATATATAGGTAGGGGGTTAGGGTTGGGATTAACTCGGTACGTCCGATCGAAATCGGGCGGTCGAGAAAAATAGGCTAGGAGGGTCCAAATAAGAAAATGGTGATGTTTAATAGATGTTAAGGGATGATCCGGACTCATCGGTAACGACAGACCGGTTCGGGTTCGGGTAAGGGGGAGTTTCGGACACGGGCAAGGGGTCGATGCGCTGTGCAAAGAGACTCCGGTTTAGGCAAGAGGGAAAATGAAAAAAACAAGGTTGGTCTCGGAACGGTCAACAAAAGCAAGGGGGACGCGGCAACTACGAGCGGATGCAAGTTAAAAAAAACAATGAAGGCAACGAGTGCCGATGCAATGCGGATGATGACATGATGAATGCAGCAAACAAATGAATTCACACGACGATAACGAAAAACATGAAAGGCATCTGGAGCATCGGTCTTGGGGTGTTACAACACTCCACCACTACAAGAGGATCTCGTCCTGAGATCTAGGATGGCACCGAAGAGAAACGGAAGAGGAAAAGAAGAGGTAAAACTAAGTTGCTTCTTCGACAAAAAGTGAAACCATGAACCTTGAGAGGTTGAGCAAAATGAAAGAAAGAAAACAATGAAGATGAGCAAAGTTGAAAACACTCCGTTAGAAAAGAGGAACAAGGGATACGACGAGAACCAAGAGGTTGAGTGATAAGATAGATATTGAAACCACTCCGGTTAAACAAGATAGAGAAGGAATAAGAATGATATAATTTTGGCAGCACTCCGACTGAAAGAAGAAGGAAAACTTGATAAGGTGAAAAGCACTTGAAGAGATGACACAACACTCTGGTTCAATGGATAAGCATGGAAAGAACACGATCCTCACAAATTGAGACGATGAGAGAAAAGAGCAACATCACAATGCCTCTGGAAGAAAGAATAGAAGACAGGTCATTGGAATAACAGAATGTAGGAGAAAATGCCAACTTCTGCCACAAATGAGCTTGGAAAGCACCCTTCCAAGAAGGTTACAACGGGGTTGTTGGAAAAACCAACAACGAAATGAATAAGCTTGTAGTGGGCTTATGGAAAACTTCTCAAAATTGAGGCAAAATTCTGCCACTAACGAAAACAATTTCTTGCTTTGAGATCAACGGAGAGATGAAAACTTCTTCCACCAAGAGGATAAAGAGCAAGCTTGGGTCATGCATAATCACCACAAATAGCAACAACCCTTTAGGTGAAATCTGACACAAGATAACTCCAACGAAGAAGTTGATTGGTCGAAAAGATCTCTTGAACAAAGAGAAAATGATGGATTTAAATATCTCATTCCTGACAACCTGTGAATCATGAAACACGAGGAGAAATTGCCAAGAGTGACATAACACCATCTCAAGAGATAAGGTAGAAAGAATTGCACTTTGAAATGCAAGAAGAAGAATACTTGAACTCCTCAAAACAAAACATGTGTTGAACACCATGTTTATCTTTGAGTATAGCTTGGCGGATCATAACTTTGAGAAAAATCTTGAAGAACAATTGAAGAATGAAAGGAATCCTTGATGAACCACCATGTAGAGCCTCCAAGGAGGACTTCGGTAATAAAAGGATGATAGAAAGAAAGAGAGGTTGAAAACACAAGGTGAAGCCTTGCAATGATTTAGATGGAGCTTCGCGATGATATAACCGAGAGAACTTGGAACTCCGGAAAGAAAAGATGAACAAATGAGATCAATTTTTTTTGATGAACCTCCGAAATAAGGAATTAATCACTTGGATGAAACAATAATAAGAACTACATTATGCGTATCCTTCACCAATTTAGATTGATGACAAGCAACGGATTTGGCATACTACTTATTCTCGTAAAAAGGATTAAGATAGATATGGCGCAAACTTGGGAAGGTCTTCAACGAACCACCGGTGGGATTGGAAAGAACGAATGAATTGATATGATAACAAGAGAAAAGGAATCTTGAATGAACCACCGTAAGAATTGAAAATGAACATAGCAAAGGCACAATTCACCGGGAAGAATTGGAAACGAATGAAGATACTTGAGGGGAATTAGATACAAGAGAACAAAGAGATCACGAACTGATTAAAGAATACTTGAACGAAGCACCGGAAGAATATGGAGACGAACAAAGAGGCATCAATTCAGAATCGAGATATCTTCTGAAATAATGGCCTTCAGATGATCGAGAAAAGAAAACAACCCTTGAAATGCGTCGGATGGGTGAAAAGAATTCTCACAATCGAAAACAATTATGAGAGGATGGCATCAAGCTAAAATCATGAATCTTCGAGAGAAGGGACAAGATTTATAGGAAAAACTCTTCTTCAATCTTCAACTGACGACGAGAAACACCACCAAAATTACTGAGATACTTCGGGAGAATGAAAAAGAGGAAGGGTTGAACCAAAGATGAAAATGATTTGAAATCGATCTTGGAAAAGCATCTGACTGATGAAATTCATACTTAGGTCCTACTTCGAAAAGAATTTGGGAATAGCTCCGGAATAGTTAGAAGAGTCAGGTAAGATCCTGGGAAAAAACCTGTGGGTTAGGGCCCACTCAAAAGAAACATCGTTGAAGGGTTGCTTGAAATAGAGGTTACACCGGTAGAATTAAAGCTTGAATGAGAGAAAAACCTCGAAGTAACTTGAACGGATTAAGAATGGAAACATGATTCCTTTGAGATATCTTCAGCACTCCAGAGACGAATAGAGAGAGGTGAATGATTAAGAGGTCCACCGGCATATGAAAACACTTGAAACAAGGAAGGGAAGATGATCAACACCGAAAACTTGACTTGAATCCACCGGAGAAGAAAAAGAACGAAGAATGATGAACTTGAAACTACGTTAGTATCTTCCTCAGAATCACCGGCTAAGAACATTAACGGAAAAGAATGAAGAGACTTCCCATTAATAACAGAATACATGATTAAGAAATCTGATTCCTTGAAGAAACAGGGTGGGAGGGCGGGTAAAACAAAGACAACTTGGGATGGATGAAACAAACACCGGTGAGAAAACTTAGAGTTGATCTTGCGGATGTTGTAAAAATGATCGGATCCACTTGAAGAGAAGCAGACTGGTTGGAAAGAATTGACATGACAACCTCGATGATCAAGAAGGATTAGCACTCCCATAGAAATATGAGAACACCATTTAGGGAAGGTATGGATCAACACTTGACATCGAAGCAACTCGAATACCACAAATAAAACAAAACAAAGGATTGGCTTGCAGAATAAGCCGGAACAATACATATGATAAAGATTTACCCAATCCCATATCATGCATCTGTCAGAAAGGTATTGTAGGAGCTACTTGAATTCCCACCTATAAAACTCCTGAAACTTTCTGGTTATGCAATCTGGTGTTGGGGATACATGGGAAGCAATATATCTCACCCAAACTAACAATACCTACATCCAGTTGTATCCATCCGTCAACACATAACCAAGAAACCTTCAGAAATCGTGTACCTCAACCTTCGAAAAGCATCCGTTATATGAGTTATAGCAATACTCCCGAACTCCCGCCCCTGTACTGGGTGGCGTTGAGGTTATCTCACCAACAACTGCATAAAAGAGATTTTCGATGTCGGCAAAACTCAGGTATTCCAGAACTGCAACGATAAAGTTGTGACGACAACACCTCATAGCTCAACTCCCCGGGTCACTGCCACCTAAAAGACAAGAGGCACCAAGAACAATATTCTCATCACAAAACCATCGGAACGATTCCAAGATACCCGCGTGATCCTAATTTTTTTTAGTGAAATTTGAAGAGAGGAAAGTCAAAACATCTACGTCAGGAGACCTCACCAGAGCGATGAAGGGGGCTGAGGAGTAAAAAGAATCCTACTCTCCGATATATATAATCCTAAGACTCAAAATAGTTTTCTTCTAGACTCAACAACGGCCAACAATCAAGGGGGCTCCTATGGTCGGTCGAGGCTCTGATTACCAACTTGTCACGCCCAATATGCGATACTATCCTAAAGATACTCGAAGGTCCCACCAAGGATAGAACCGCATATTGAAACGCTTTTGCAAGGTGGATATCATTACATCAACATTACATAATAGATGGGGATACATACAAGAGGCATACAATGCCATACGAATACATCATCACAATACATAAGAGCATCATCCGACTACGGATGAAACACAAACAGAAACTCAAACGACATCCACCCTGCTAGCCCAGGCTGCCGACCTGGAACCTATCCCCTGATCGAAGAAGAAGCAGAAGAAGAACTCCAAAACAAGCAAACATCACTCTCGCGTCATGATCATCGCAAAACCTGTACCTGCAACTGTTGTTGTAGTAATCTGTGAGCCACGAGGACTCAGCAATGCCATTACCATGGGTATCAAGACTAGCAAAGCTTAAAGGGAAAGGAAGGGGAAAAGTGGTGAGGTTGCAGCAGCGACTAAGCATATATGGTGGCTAACATACGCAAATAAGAGCGAGAAGAGAGCAAAAGGAACGGTCGTGAAGCTAGCAATGATCAAGAAGTGATCCTGAACTCCTACTTATGTCAAACATAACCCAAAAGCCGTGTTCACTTCCCGGACTCCTCCGAAAAGAGACCATCACGGCTACACACGCGGTTGATGCGTTTTAATTCGGATCTGGTGTGAAGTTATCTACAACCGGACATTAACAAATTCCCATCTGCCACATAACCGCGGGCACGACTCTCGAAAGTTTATACCCTGCAGGGGTGTCCCAACTTAGCCCATGATAAGCTCTCGCGATCAACGAAGGATATTCCTTCTCCCAGGAAGACCCGATCAAACTCGAAATCCCGGTTTACAAGACATTTCGACAATGGTAAAACAAGACCAGCAAAGCCGCCTGATGTGCCGACAAATCCCGATAGGAGCTGCACATATCTCGTTCTCAGGGCAACACCGGATGACACTAGCTACGAGTAAAACTAGACTTCGAGTTTCCCCGAGGTGGCCCCACAGGCAGCTCGGTTCAGACCAACACTCGAAGGAGCACTGGCCCGGGGGGGGGGGTGTTAAAATAAAGATGACCCTCGGGCTCCGGAAACCCAAGGGAAAAAGGGCTAGGTTAGGCAAATGGTAAAACCAAGGTTGGGCCTTGCTAGAGGAGTTTTATTCAAAGCAAACTGTCAAGGGGGTCCCATAAATCACCCAACCGCGTAAGGAACGCAAAATCCGGGAACATAACACCGGTATGACGGAAACTAGGGCAGCAAGAGTGGAACAAAACACTAGGCATAAGGCCGAGTCTTCCACCCTTTACCAACTATATAGATGCATTAATTAAATAAGAGATATTGTGATATCCCAACATAATCCTGTCCATCATGGAGCAATCTTCAACTTCACCTGCAACTAACAACGCTATAAGAGGGGCTGAGCAAAGCGGTAACATAGCCAAGCAATGGTTTGCTAGGAAGGGTGAAAAGGTTAGAGGCTGACATGGCAATTTGGGAGGCTTGAAGAACAAGTGATAGGTAGCGCAGCATAGCGATAGAACGAAACAACTAGCATAGCAATGATAGTAGTGAGATCCAGGGTAGCGGTCATCTT
>NC_041381.1:351703165-351748364 GCF_002162155.2 Triticum dicoccoides
AAAGCCGCCTGATGTGCCGACAAATCCCGATAGGAGCTGCACATATCTCGTTCTCAGGGCAACACCGGATGACACTAGCTACGAGTAAAACTAGACTTCGAGTTTCCCCGAGGTGGCCCCACAGGCAGCTCGGTTCAGACCAACACTCGAAGGAGCACTGGCCCGGGGGGGGGGGGGTTAAAATAAAGATGACCCTCGGGCTCCGGAAACCCAAGGGAAAAAGGGCTAGGTTAGGCAAATGGTAAAACCAAGGTTGGGCCTTGCTAGAGGAGTTTTATTCAAAGCAAACTGTCAAGGGGGTCCCATAAATCACCCAACCGCGTAAGGAACGCAAAATCCGGGAACATAACACCGGTATGACGGAAACTAGGGCAGCAAGAGTGGAACAAAACACTAGGCATAAGGCCGAGTCTTCCACCCTTTACCAACTATATAGATGCATTAATTAAATAAGAGATATTGTGATATCCCAACATAATCCTGTCCATCATGGAGCAATCTTCAACTTCACCTGCAACTAACAACGCTATAAGAGGGGCTGAGCAAAGCGGTAACATAGCCAAGCAATGGTTTGCTAGGAAGGGTGAAAAGGTTAGAGGCTGACATGGCAATTTGGGAGGCTTGAAGAACAAGTGATAGGTAGCGCAGCATAGCGATAGAACGAAACAACTAGCATAGCAATGATAGTAGTGAGATCCAGGGTAGCGGTCATCTTTCCTGAAATCCCGCTAGGAAGAAGAACGAGTCCATGAAGAAGACGAACGGGAGTAGTCGAACAAATCCTCACAATCGCAACATTACCGGAACTAAGAAGCAACACCGGAAAGAAACAAACAACATGGTGAACACACAAGCATAATCATGGCATGATGCACAATCAAGTATGATGCATGTCCGGTTTAAAGAGCATGGCATGGCAAAGTGCAACATACAATAATACAAGTTAAGTGGAGCTCAATATGCATCGAATTGCATATTGGCGAAACACCACATTGACATATTTAGTTCTCTCTTGTTTATGTACCCAACAATATTAAATTTTGTTAAACATGGAAAGGGGTGAAGCATAATTAAACTACCTATCTAGGCAAATTTAAATGAGGTCGGTACAACGAACAACAATTCCGGAAAATCCCCATGTGCATATTTTGAGTTTGGTACTGTTCTGCCCTAAACACAATTTTAATGATGTTAAACTGCAAAATGAAGTGCACCATGTTAAACTAGGCATTTTTCACCCCATTTACATATAAAGTTTATTTAAAACCGAGCTACGGTTATTTAGTTATGAAATAAATCATTTTACCATGGCATTTGAGCAAATTTAAACAAACAACATTTTAAACATTTTACACATGGATGAAGTGGCATATTATGAAACTAGATGAAATTCTAAGCATTTTCCCTATTTAAAACATTTTAATGCGATGCACGGTTGAGGAGTTATTATAAGCATGAAGTGCGAGGGGTTTTCTACAAAACTACAGTTCCCTGGATAATTAGCAAAACGTCCAGAACAGGAAAAGAACACATGCGGGCCGAATCTGCAGGCTGGCCCAACAGTGCACAGGGGGCGGGGGCTGCTCACCAGGCCTCATGGGCCGGTCGGTGGAGGAGGCCGAAGCAGGCCGGATTGGGGAGGTTTGCTTGGCGCAGCGCTGGGCCTCGGAGGCAGATCGAAGCGAGGCAGGGCGTGGTCAATAGGCTCGAAACAAGCGAGCTGTTGCTCTCGTCTCTGAAGAACACAAGCCGCAGGAGGACCATGGCGATGGAGAGCAGACGCAGGGGGGTCCTGGCGACGAAATCGGCGGGAACCGGCCGGAACGGGCGGAACGGAGCGCGGGGAGGCGCCGGGGTCCAAATCCGGCAAGGGTAGGCGCAGATCGGGGCGTCTTGTCCTCCTGCTCAAAGCAGAGGAGGACGAGGGACTTGGCGGGGCGACGGCTTGGCGTCGGACTCTGACGACGGCGGGGCTCCGGTTGGAGGGACGACGAGGAAGGGGAGCAGCGCGGCTGCCGGCAGGGAAGAACGGGCGACGACGCGCACGACAAGGACGCGACCATCCATGGGGTTCTTGGTTCAGAGAGAGAGATGTGAGAGGAGGGAATAGAAAGAAGGGGAGGGGGAGGAAGGAGCGACACGGGGCTCATCTGCAGGTGGTTCTCGTCGGCGGAGGGAGCTCCAGTGGTGCTGTGGAACTTGCGGGCGAACGGGGCGAGGAAGAGGAGATCCCCTTGTGTCTCCGGCGACCCGGGGTCGAAGCGAGCAAAGGGAAGGAGCTCCTGGCATGGGGCTATGAGGAGGGGCGTGCTGCGGGATGAGAGGCTGCAGGCGCGGGGCTTCTGCTCGCCGGAGGCAACGTGAAGCAGAGGACGATGGATGGCGGCTTGGGTGCTGGTCTTGGCAGGTTCGGGCGGCGGATGGAGCAGCTCCGGCGGTGGCACTCGAGATGAGCAGGGATCGATCCCTGGCTCTCTCTTGCGGGTGTCCCTGGTAGGAGGGGATGGATCGATGGAATTGGGAGGTTGTGGTTGGCCCGATTTGGAAAACGAGGAGGAAGGTGGCGGCTTCGGTTGGTGGTTTGGATCGGGAGGGGATCCCAAGGAGGAGGAGATAGTGGGCTGGCGGCGGCGGAGGATGGGACAAGTCCCTAGAAGTTAGGGTTAGGCAGTATATATAGGTAGGGGGTCAGGGTTGGGATTAACTCGGTACATCCGATCGGAATCGGGCGGTCGAGAAAAATAGGCTAGGAGGGTCCAAATAAGAAAACGATGATGTTTAATAGATGTTAAGGGATGATCCGGACTCATCGGTAACGACAGACCGGTTCGGGTTTGGGTAAGGGGGAGTTTCGGACACGGGCAAGCGGTCGATGCGCTGTGCAAAGAGACTCTGGTTTAGGCAAGAGGGAAAATGAAAAAAACAAGGCTGGTCTCGGAACGGTCAACAAAAGCAAGGGGGACGCGACAACTACGAGCGGATGCAAGTTAAAAAAAACAATGAAGGTAACGAGTGCCGATGCAATGCGGATGATGACATGATGAATGCAGCAAACAAATGAATACACACGAGGATAACGAAAAACATGAAAGGCTTCTGGAGCATCGGTCTTGGGGCATTACAGACAGCCTCGGCACCATATACAAGGAAGAAAGGGGTGAAGCCGGTTGACTTGTTTGGGGTAGTGCGCAAACTTCAGAGGACGGCTGGCAGCTCATCGAGCCAACAACCGGCCGAACACTCCGGTGGCATGACCAATCGGGGCTTGATGCCAGAGAGGATGAGACCGTTTGCTCGCTCGACTTGGCCGTTTGACTGCGGGTTGGCAACGAACTCTAAGTCCAGTCGGATGCCCTGTGTCGCGCAGAAACGTGTCAATGCCCCCTTGGCAAAATTCGTGCTGTTGTCGGTGATGATGCTGTTTGGTACACCATACCGGGTTGTAATATCTGCGATGAATGTGACGGCAGTCGGCCCATTCAGTTTCTTGATTGGCTTCGCCTCAATCCACTTGGTAAATTTGTCCACGGTGACGAGCAGATGTGTCATGCCGCCGCGTGCCGTCTTGAATGGGCCCACCATGTCTAGTCCCCAGATGGCAAAGGTCCAGGTGAGGGGGATGGTCTTGAGTGCGGAAGCCGGCAAGTGCTGCTTGGAGCCGAAGACTTGGCACCCTTTGCAGTGTTTGACTAATTCCTTGGCGTCTTCCAAAGCGGTCGGCCAGAAGAATCCATGGCGGAAAGCTTTGGCGACGAGTGATCTTGAGGCTGCATGGTGGCCACATTCGCCTTGGTGGATGTCTCCGAGGATTGCTATGCCCTTCTCTGGCTCGACGCTGCGCTGGAAGACTCCAGTGACGCTGCACCTAACGAGATCTTGGTTCATTATTGTATATGCTCCGGCTTGGCGTTGTACTTGTCTTGCCGAGATCTCGTCAGTCGGTAGTTCTCTGTTTACCAGAAAGTTGAGGATGGGCTGGGCCCATGATGGAGCTGTGACTTCTTCTATTGCCAAAACGGCTACTGCAACCAGGGCGGGTGGGATGGGTGGTGAAGAGTTGGAGTCGGCCACCGCCTGTTGTGTCGATGCAGTCCCCGGCCTAACTGCCGTAGTCCCCGAGCCGGCTGCGACTACGGCAGTCCCCGGGATGGCTGTCGAAGTCCCCGAGCCGCCTGCTTGATTCCCCAAGTCGGATCCGACTGCGTCGGGGTTAGGCGGCACGAAGATGGAACTAGATTCCGGAGATGGCTTGACAGACGGCTTGAGGAGGCGTTGGAGAGCGATGCCGGTTGGTATAGCTTGTCGGGTGGAGCATAATCATGCCAGGGCATCTGCTTGCTCGTTGTCGGCCCGAGGCACGTGTAGGAACTCGCACCCTTTGAAATACCACTGATTTGCTGAACGAGGAAGCGGTAGCTTGCCATGTTTGCGTCCTTGGCGTCCCAGTCACCAGATGATTGCTGGACTACCAAGTCTGAGTCGCCATAGCACAGGATCCGGCGGATACTGAGTTCTTTGGCTAGCTGGAGCCCGTGTATGAGCGCCTCATACTCGGCCACATTGTTGGAGGCGGCAAAATGAATTTGCAATGTGTATCTGAGTTTGTCGCCCTTGGGAGAGGTGAGGACGATGCCGGCTCCCAAGCCGGTGCGCATCTTGGATCCATCGAAGTGCATCCGCCAATGAGTGGAGTCGGGGGCCGGCGGCAGGTACTGGGTCTCGGCCCAGTCGACGAGGAAGTCGGCCAATGCCTGGGACTTGATGGCGGTGCGGGGCTAGTAGTAGATTGTGTAAGGAGCCAGCGCAATGGCCCATTTCGCCACCCGGCCAGATGCATCCCGGCTGCCTATGATCTCGGCGAGCGGGGAAGTGCATACGACCGTGATAGGATGCTCTTGGAAGTAGGGCTTGAGTTTCTTGGCGGCGAAGTACACACCATAGCACATCTTTTGATAGTGCGGGTAGTTCTGCTTCGAGGTGGACAGTACTTCACTCAAATAATACACCGGCCTATGGACTAGCTGAGCTCGGCCTTCTTCTGGGCGCTGAGCCATGATAATGGTGCTGACCACCCGGCAAGTAGCAGCAATGTAAAGGAGCATGGGCTCTTTCTCAGTCGGTGCCGCCAAGACGAGCGGCGTGGTCAGCATCTTCTTGAGTCTGTGGAAAGCTTGGTCTTCTTGGTCATTCCACTCGAAGTGAGTGGACTGCTTCATGAGTCGGTAGAGGGGGAGAGCCTTTTCTCCGAGCCGGCTGATGAAGCGGTTCAGGGATGCCAGGCATCTGGTGAACTTTTGGACATCTAGTAGCTTGGTAGGAATCTTCATTCTCTCTATGGCCTTGATCTTCACTTGGTTGCATTTGATGCCGCGTTCGGAGACCAGGAAGCCTAAAAGTTGGCCGGCTGGTACCCCGAACACGCACTTTTTTGGGTTGAGCTTGATCTGAAACCGGCGCAAATTTTCAAATGTCTCCTTGAGGTCTTCTAGCAAGGTGCCGCACTTCTCCGTCTTCACCACGACATCATCTACATAGACGTGGGCATTTCTGCCGAGTTGTTTGAGGAGGCATTTCTGCATGCAACGCTGAAAAGTGTTACCGGCATTTCTCAAGCCGAATGTCATAGTCATGTAGCAGAAAGCTCCGAATGGTGTGATGAAGGCGGTCTTCACGCGGTCAGCCGGGTCCAACTTTATCTGGTGGTAGCCTGAGTATGCATCCAAGAAGCTCAACAGCTCGCATTCGGCCGTGGAGTATATCACTTGATCGATTCGAGGTAAGGCAAATGGATCTTTGGGGCATGCTTTGTTGAGGCTGGTGTAATCTATACACATACACCACTTGTTATTCTTCTTCAAAACAAGGACCGGGTTGGCAAGCCACTCTGGAAAGAACACCTCCATGATGAAGCCGGCTTCCAGAAGCCGGGCTATCTCTTCTCCTACAATCCTTCTCTTTTCCTCTGATAGTCGGCAGAGGGGTTGCTTGACTGGTTTTGCATCTGCTCGGACATGTAATTTGTGCTCGGCGAAATCCTTCGGAACACCCGGCTTGTCCTTGGGGGACCATGCAAAGATATCCCGATTCTCACAGAGGAAACCGACGAGCTTGCCTTCCTGTTTGCCGTCCAAGTTTGCTCCAATGGCAGCAAACCTCTCCGGGTGTTCTGGGTCCAGAGGTATCTTTTTTATTTCTTTTGCCGGCTGGAAAGAACCTTGAGCATCAGACTCCTTGGGGTCGGGGAACAGAGCCGGCTGCTTGCCGGCCATGGCCACGACTCGATCCAGCATCCTTTTTTCTTCAGCGACCATGAGGGACTCGGCCAACCGACTGCTAGCTGCCACACACTTAGAATACTTCTTGTAGTCTCTGGCTATGGTGATGATGCCCTTGGAACTCGGCATCTTCATCTTGAGGTAGGCGTAGTGGGGTACAGCCATGAACTTGGCCAGTGCAGGTCGGCCAAGCAATGCGTGGTAAGGGATCTCCAGATCCACTACTTCAAACCATATTGCTTCTCGACGGAAATGATCTTTGCCCCCAAAGAGGACATCCATCTTGATCTTGCCGATTGTAGAGCAGGACAGGCTGGGCACGATACCATGGAACACAGTCCGACTTGGCATGAGCTACTTTGTCTTGTTGTTTAGCTTCTCCATGGTATCACGGTACAGTATGTTGATGCTGCTCTCGCCGTCTATCAGCACGCAGGAGAAATGGGAAGCTTGCCTTTCTATCGCAAGGGTGGCATCCAAAACCAATGCGTAGGAGCCAGGAGACGGCATCACCTCTAGGTGATCGGCCTGGCTCCAGCTGATGGGCTTCTCTGACCAGTGCATGACCTCAGGGTTGTTGGAGGCGACAACGTTGACTTCTTGGTGCTGTCGGCGCCGGCTACGCCGGTCTTCAGTCTGGCTTGTAAAGACGACGTAGGCGGCATGTTCATCGGGGAACTCGTCTTGAATAGCTCTGACCGCTGGCCGAGCGGCCGACTGCTGAGGGGCTGGGGGCGGCTGGCCAGCAGGCGGAGGCGGCACTAGCCTTTCGCCCTTGGAGATTCATGTGAGCCAATGACACTTCCGAGTTGTGTGGTTGGACGGCTTCGCGCCGCTGTGGAACTAATAGGGGGCATCAAGGGTTTGCTCGTAGGAGAAAGCCGGTTGCCAAGCCGGCCTACCGCCCTTCTGCTTCTTGGGCGCGGGCCACCCTTCAGGTTGTTCGTCTTCGACCGTGGCCACCTGCCGGCTGGTGGAAGACGGCATAGGGGCCTTGCGCTTCTGGTCGCTCTGGTACGGGCGTCGGCTGGATTCTCCAGCCGGCGTCTTGGGAGCCGGAGCTAGCACCTTTCCGGAGGCGTCTACTCGGAGCTCGGTCTTCATTGAAGAGTCAGCCATGGCGTACTTGTCTGCTATGATCAGCAGCTCGTCGAGGGTAGTCGGCTTGTCGCACAGGAGTCGGTGCTTGAGGAGGCTGCCCTCTCAGCACCCGGCGGTGAAGTATTCTATGGCTTGAACCTTGTGCGCTCCCTCGCAGGAATTGCGGAGCTCGGCCCAACGCGTGAGGTAGTCGCGTGTTGATTCATTGGGCCTTTGAACACACAAGGAAAGCTGGCGAGGCTTGGGAGTCCGCGTGTATGTGCTGGTGAAGTTGCGGAGGAAGACCTCCGTGAAGTCTAGCCAGCTGTTGATGCTGTAAGGCTTGAGGCTGTTAAGCCAGGTGTGTGTCGTGCCTTGGCGCATGAGGGGGACGTACTTCACGGCAACACGCCTGTTGCCGCTTGCTACGCGAACTGCGGTGGAGTAGTCGATCAGCCAATCTTCCGGCTTCACGGAGCCGTTGTACTTGGGCGTGTCTCTCGGGAGCGAGAATCCTTTGGGGAAGGGCTCGTCGCGGATGCAGGGGCCAAAGCAGGGTGGGCCCACATCATCTTCTTCTTCTAGCGCTAGGGATTGCGCTAGGCGGTTGATCCGGTGGCGGGTGTCATTCTGGCCGACTCCTTCTCGGTGGCCCAGTCGGCCGCTGAGAGTCGGATGCGTGACAGGTGGCGGGGTGGGATATCTCTCCCCATGAGGCGGAGGAGGAGGCGGGTTGCCTCGTCGTTCCACAGCTCGAGGGCGGCCTTCAGCGTCGCGCTCGATGGTGATTCGAGTCCGACTGCGGCTAGCAGCCGTCTTCTTTTCTTTTCTTGCATGGGCACTGCCGGCAGTCGGCGTCCGGGACATCGAGCCGTGCTCTCGGCATGGGGGAGGACTTCCAGCGCAGGCATTGGCTTCATTCCCCTCCACGGCTGCATCTATGAACTGCTGGATGTGTCTGGTCATGTAAGGGAGTTCGTCAGCCCCCAGTCCATTCAGCTCGTCTACGGCCGCCTGGGCGGCGCGTAGGTTCTCGAGGGGCGTGGCATAGACGGGCGGTCTGCTCCCAACATGCTGGCGATGGCCGCGCCATGCTTCTTGACGACGCCGGCTCGGCTCGGCCCTTCAAGAGGCGGCGTACCAAAGGAGACGTGGTCGACTTCGCGCTGGTGAGCCTCAGTGAGGCATCTCATGGAGGCTATCATCTGGCCCTCCGCAAGTAGGGCGAGGTGGCTTGCCTCCAGCGTCTCGGCGTCGGTGTCGGTCGGGATGGGGGCGGACAATTCGTACAGCGCCGCTTGCAGAGCGTCGTGGGTGTTCTCTCTAGAGGTGGCACCGTGGCTGATGACTAGCACCTCGGTGACGGTGTTTCCACCACTGTCGGCTCGAGGAAGAGGGTCGTCAAAGATTATCACGTTGCTGGGGAAGGCGTCAAGCGATGCCGTGTCGAAGTCGACGAGGATCGGGTCGGTGGAGCCAACCGACTCCAAGTCCGCGGTAGGCTCGCTGGAGACGTGGAGTTGGTCGAGGAGGCCGACGAGGCGGCTCTCGGGGCAGCCTGTGCCCGCGTCGGATGCAGGCTCGTCGGAGATGCGAGCCTCACCAAGAAGATCGGCGAGGCAGCTCACTGCGCAGGCGTCGTCGACGCTTTGCAGCGCGTTGGGGCAAGCGCCATCGGGCGTGCCGGGCTAGCTACGCTCGTGGGGGAGGAAAAGGGTTCCCGTCCAGAGCAGGTCCCCGGACGATGGTGCACTTGGCCCCACGGTGGGTGCAAAATGTCGGGTGGTAGGTGCGACATATGCCAACGGGTGGCTTATCATTGTGGGAGCCAGTAAGACATCGCCGGTGCCTGGAAATGGGATAAGGTGAAGACATGCACGCCGGCGAATCTTACCCAGGTTTGGGGCTCTCCGTGGAGATAACACCCCTAGTCCTGCTTTGCGGGGTCTCCGCATGATCACTAGATCGATAAGTGGCTATAAGAGGCTCCTTGAGCTGTTCGGTGTGAGGAGGAAGAAGGGCAAGGCTAGCTCTCTTCTCAACCTTAGTGTAGTGTCTAGAACTATCTGAGATCAACCCTTTGCATGGGTGCCCTGGGGGTTTATATAGGCCTACCCCCAGGGGTACAAAGGTAATCCGGCTGGGCGTGGGCCCTAGCCGTCAGTGTCTATGGTCGCCGGCTTCTCCGCCGACCATTGGGGCCCGCCGACTGGTGGGTCCCGCCGGCTGCTGGCCTTTTGGCCGACAGGCAGGCCCCACCGCTTGGGGGTTTTGGCGGGGGCTGGTTACTGTTGCCTCGCCATTGATGATGAGGGCTTTGTCAAGGTAAGCATGGCTACAGTGTCGCCGCCTTGCGGGCTCTCACTATATCCTTACCTCATCTTGTCTCCTTAATGGTGCGCGTGCCTCGAGGAGGGGAGCAAGCCGGCCATTGGAAGCCGGCTGCATCCCAGGCCGGCTGGGGGAGGCATGGCCGCCTTCGGGCGTCTCTCTGACCGAAGGGGCCCGCCGCCTGCGAGCCGTATAGGCAGCCCGTCGTGGAGGGCGTGATGGTGAGCATGGCAACAGTGCCACGCCAGACGGGTGATGGCTGCCCCGTACGACGTACTGTAGCCATGCGTGCTCCAAGATTCGGGGGTGGCAGGCTTCACTGTTGCCATGCCCTGTCCCATCATCATTAGGGGGGTGCAGACTTTGAGGGCACGGTCCTAGCCGCTTGCCAAGGGCCGGCTTCTTGGAGTCGGTCTTTTCGTGGCCGGCTTCGGGGAGTCGGCCACATCGTGGCCTCCTCCATGCGAGTTTAGGGCTGGGCCACCTTCCGGTAGTCGGCTTGTAAGGCAGCCGGCCGAAGGAAGGCGGCCCGTATCTTGGGTGCTCGAAGGCTCGATCAGCCTATTATTTTTTCGAAGAGCCAAAGGGAGCCGGCTAGGCTACCCGTGGTCATTTACTTCGACACCCGGCGCCCTCCAAGGTGCCGGAGAAGAAGGCCGATAAGAAGGCCTTGTGGACCCGAAAGGGTCTCCGACATAAGGTTGCGCCACAAGCCTCGCCCGAAGACGACGAGGCACACTCCTCTCCTGAAGGGGAGGAAGAAGAAGAAGGGACCGCCCCACCTGGAGAGGGTGAGGGGCCCGAGAAGGCGAACCAGGGGGCTGGAAAAGGCCCTCGGCGCAAGGCCGTCATACCCACGTCGTCTGATGACGACAAGACAGATTCCTCCCGCGGAGGCGGGGGGAAGCAAGAAGAAACTCTACCTCCCCGCACTAGGGAGGAGAAAAAGAGGAAAGCCGCCCCAGAGGGGGAGGCTAGGCCGTCCAAGAAGGGAAAGGTGTCCCTTCCGGACTACTCCGCCACGGCCGCCCATAGCAAGGAGGGGTAGCTGCCCAGGGGGAAGCCCCTAGCACGATCTTAAGTATCCGCACCCTATAATGACTCTACTTCGCAGTCTTTTTATAACGACAACCGTATATGCAGTCCGGCCAGGGTTCATCCCGAGGTATCTTCTTCGGATGGATCCCTGAGTGATTCGGAGATGAACTCGCTCCCGACGGCCACCACTCCTCAAAGCGCGGATGACAGGGAGGTGTTGTCCCGAAGGCTCCCAGAGCGGGGGGAGGTGACTCTGGAGATCTCCCAAGACAGAATTCCAGATGTCGGACACGCGGGGTTCAAGATCCCCGCGGATCGTGTCGGTGAGAGCCAGAGTAGGCCGGGCTCTTAGCCAAACACTGTTTCGGAGCCTTTAGTGGTTCCAGTCTCAGGCGGGCAGCCCCTCGTTAGGGAGGGCGAGCCGTCTGTGTCGAGGACTTCCATTGCGCCCGAGGCGCCGGATTGTCTGTTGGAAGCGCTTCGCGACGCTTCCATGGATGAAGAGCACCGTACTCTTATGAGTGCGGTGATTCAGAAGGTTTCGTCCACCAAGAGCGGGCTAACTGAAGCTTGCACCAGCCTCTTGACAGGCTTTGAGGTAAGTGAAAAATATGTGAAATTACCGCCCGATAGGTAGTAGCTCCTGAAACTCTGTTTGGTGTTCGGAAAGAAAAACCAAACGGAGGGTCAATTATAATCCACAGGAGTCTAATAACAAGTGTTAATGTGAATAAGCAGGCTGTGCTGCTTGCCACTGCTGTACGTACAGCCGAGATCGCCGGACTAAAACGGGATCTGGAGCAGGCGCAGGGAGAGCTCGACCTCACGAAGAGGCAGCTCGAAGAGAGCAAAGGTGAGTAATTCCCCGATCTCCCATAATGAAGGGTATATAAAATTAGTTATTCTAACGACGAAGCGTCGTGATTGTGTAACAGGGGCCACCATCGAAGTGCCTCTCTGAAGAAAGCGTTGTCCGAGGCCGAAAACAAGGCGGCCTTGGAACGCACAGAGCACGAGAAGCAAGATGCCAGAGTGGGTGAGGTACAACAAGAGCTCCAGGAGCTCGGCAAAAAGTTCAAGGCCGTGGAGCATGAGCTTAAGGCGAAAGAGGCCGAGCTTGTGAAGGCCCTTGCTAGTATAAAAGACGCCAAGGACGAAGCCGAGAAGGCACAACAGGAAGTCCAGGAGGCCAAAAAGATAGCGGCGGGTAAGAAATTCTTTATGTAAAGCAAACATGTGGAGGAGGCATTTCTCTTACTTACCCGAGTTTGGAGCTCTCCAGGGGCATTTGCAGATCTGCCACGCAGCGTATCAGATACCGGGGAGTTCTACCGTGCCCAGGAGGGGAGCTCAACGGAGAAGCTGTTCTGGTCCCAGTACACTGGGGCCAAACATCCAATGCCTCTGAGTGACCAACTGAAGCAGTTGGTCGAACTCCACAGGGCGGCCGAAACGGCTATGAAAGATTTCATAGTCCGAATGTGGCCTGGTGAGCCCCTGCCGGCTAGCTACTTTGGCCTGATCAAGCGGATGGTGAATGCCTATCCACGGCTCTAAGTCATCAAGCGATCCGTTTGCATTGAGGGTGCCCGCCGGGCCTTTGCCCGTGCAAAGGTGCATTGGGGCAAGCTGGATGCGGAGAAGCTGGTGAAGGACGGGCCGCCGGAGGGCAAGGCGCATCGCTATCCAGAGAAGTATTACGATAGCGTTATGAAGGGCGCTCGTCTCGTGGCCGATGAATGTACCAAGGACACAATTTTATAATGAATTCACATCTGTCATGTTTGTAATTTGAGGATGAAGTTACTTGCGCTATGTGGCGCTTTTGTTATTTAAAATATTACCTTATGTGCGGCTGTTTATAAAATTCTAAAAGTAGGCCAGTCGTCGGCTTCCGCCCCCACGTAACTAGTACTGGGGTGTTCGTGGAAACCCGGACACTCTTTATCCAAATGTTTGGTCCCTTAAGGAGGTGTCCGGCGCAGCGAACAAGGCAATCGGACTATGCGGCTTTATAACTTACACTTAGCCATAGAAGTCTACAATTTTAAATTTTGGCGAAGCCCCTAGAATCCGGAAGGCCGAATTGGGGCGCTATATACACCTAGATCGGACGAAGCCGATTTATCGCCTAAAGCAGAAAAATCTTTAAGGATTTTAAGACCTCTTGAACAGCGACCAGCTCTCGCCACATCATGCCAGTTAGTTATCGGCTTTCTCTACTTTGGTGCTCGTCCGGAAGAACCGGGACACAATCGCAGTAGTTCTCCCTGCGCTACCTTAGCCGATATAACGGAACGTAAGGTACCAAAACAAGGGAGCCGGGCTATCCCAACTGTATACCCAAGACATGATTCAGAGCTGATGCATATAGTGCTATAAGTTCGGGGTGCCGCACTATTTAAAGTGTTCGGACTTGACTTGCCATATTGTGGGGCGCCGTCAGAAGCCCCTGGCAAACTGAACGTACCAAGGTGTACGGATGCAATATCAAATAAACATTTTGCGAGAAAAAATGCTTAAATAAGACTGATAAGCTGATGCTATATGTGATCTCCCATTGATGAATAATACGTTTAAGCGTATGTTTACAATGAATGCATTAAGCGGAGATAAATAGGACTATTTGACATGTCCTATCCAGGGGCAGGTCACGTACAGATAGATAAAATAGGTATAACGATCGTAAATAGATTCCACCTGGGTGTTTCCTTCTGTGCTCAAAAGCCTGTTGCCTCCTTGGTTTTCTCTCCTATGTAAGTTCGGCAATCCGGCTCTTCTGAGGAGGCTGCACTAAAGCAATGTCCTGAAAGGTAAAAGGGAAAGATTATGAAGGTATGTTGCGGTGATACCGCTCTGTTGACTGAGTCACTGCTGCGCCTCCGCATGTGCCCATGGTATTTTGAGTGCGTAATTGTGTACGTGTGGCACAAATGCTGCTTTATGGGGTGTGAGCGGAGGCCGGACTGCTAATCGCCCTCTTGGCGTGACTGATGATCCTGTTGCGGGGTGCTCCGGACTCGCTTGACGGTGTTTGAGGTTGTCGTTGCCGGATTGGTGGTTTCCCGGAGGAGGCCGCATTGTACCTCTGTCGTGAGAGCTGCTGTCGGTTTCAAAACCGGCGGATCTCGGGTAGGGGGTCCCGAACTGTGTGTCTAGGCGGATGGTAACATGAGAGAAGGGACACGATGTTTTTACCCAGGTTCGGGCCCTCTCGATGGAGGTAAAACCCTAGTCCTGCTTGATTAATATTGATGATATGGGTAGTATAAGAGTTGATCTACCACGAGATCAGAGAGGCTAAACCCTAGAAGCTAGCCTATGGTATGATTGTTGTTCATCCTACGGACTAAACCTCTCTGGTGTATATAGACACCGGAGAGGGCTAGGGTTACACAGAGTCGGTTACAATGGGAGGAGATCTTCATATCGTATCGCCAAGCTTGCCTTCCACGCCAAGGAAAGTCCCATCCAGACACGGGACGAAGTCTTCAATCTTGTATCTTCATAGTCCGGGAGTCCGGCCAAAGGTTATAGTCCGGCCATCCGGACACCCCCTAATCCAGGACTCCCTCAGTAGCCCCTGAACCAGGCTTCAATGACGACGAGTCCGGCGCGCAAATTGTCTTCGGCATTGCAAGGCGGGTTCCTCCTCCGAATACTTCATAGAAGATGTTGAACACAAGGATAGTGTCCGGCTCTGTAAAATAAGTTCCACATACAACCGTAGAGAGAATAATATCTGCACAAATCTAATCTGCTGATGTATTCCATAGCGTGACGTCATGCTATAGCCAAGCCTTTATTCGAATCGTTTTACTATTCCACCTCAGCGTGTTTAGCAAGGCAGTTTCCTTGGCACGTCTTGTCAAAGCAGAGATCGTGTCCCCTTATTCCGTGATTCTCATCAATACGGGCGTGGGTAACCCAACCGCGCCATCAATCGCGGCGCTTGGGAGATAAGCGAGTTTTACTAGGCTGGTGGGGGCACATAGTTTCGGCCGCCCATATAAGGGGATAAGGATCCACCCTTTCAATCTACACCTTCTTCCTCCTTTGCTCATCCATTTCCGCGCACTCGAGCTCCAGCGCCCAAGTACGCACTTCCCTCCTCAACCTTCTCCAATCATGTCCGGAGCGGGAGGTAGATAGATGGCCTCCACCGTCACAGAGGGGCACATCAAAAAGTTGAGGAAGGCCGGATACTTATCTAACGTCATCGCGCACCGGCTCCCAGATGAGGGACAACTCATCCCCACCCCTAGGCTGTTGGAAATATGCCCTAGAGGCAATAGTAAATGGATTATTATTATATTTCCTTGTTCATGATAATTGTCTTTTATTCATGCTATAATTGTATTATCCGGAAATCGTAATACACGTGTGAATACATAGACCACAATACGTCCCTAGTAAGCCTCTAGTTGACTAGCTCGTTGGTCAACAGATAGTCATGGTTTCCTGACTATGGACATTAGATGTCGTTGACAACGGGATCACATCATTAGGAGAATGATGTGATGGACAAGATCCATTCCTAAGCATAGCACAAGATCGTGTAGTTCGTTTTGCTAGAGCTTTATCGAATGTCAAGTATCTCTTCCTTAGACAATGAGATCGTGTAACTCACGGATACCGTAGGAGCGCTTTGGGTGTACCAAACGTCACAATGTAACTGGGTGACTATAAAGGTGCACTACAGGTATCTCCGAAAGTGTCTGTTGGGTTGACACGGATCGAGACTGGGATTTGTCACTCCGTGTTACGGAGAGGTACCACTAGGCCCACTCGGTAGTGCATCATCATAATGAGCTCAAAGTGACCAAGTATCTGGTCATGGGATCATGCATTACGGTACGAGTAAAGTGACTTGCCGGTAACGAGACTGAACGAGGTATTGGGATACCGACGATCGAGTCTCGGGCAAGTAACATACCGTCTGACAAAGGGAATAGTATATGGGGTTGCTTGAACCCTCGACATCATGGTTCATCCGATGAGATCATGGAGGAGTATGTGGGAGCCAACATGGGTATCCAGATCCCGCTGTTGGTTATTGACCGGAGAATCGTCTCGGTCATGTCTGCATGTCTCCCAAACCCGTAGGGTCTACACACTTAAGGTTCGGTGACGCTAGGGTTGTATGAATATGAGTATGCATCAAACCGAATGTTGTTCGGAGTCCCGGATGAGACCCCGGACGTCACGAGGAGTTCCGGAATGGTCCGGAGGTAAAGAAAACTATATAGGAAGTGCTGTTTCGGCCATCGGGAAAGTTTCGGGGTCACCCGGTATTGTACCGGGACCACCGGAAGGGTCCCGGGGGTCCACTAGGTGGGGCCACCTATCCCGGAGCGCCCCGTGGGCTGAAGTGGGAGGGGAACCAGCCCCTAGTGGGCTGGTGCGCCCCCCCTTGGCCCCCCCTGCGCCTAGGGTTGGAAACCCTAGGTGGGGGGGGGGGCGCACCACTTGCCTTGGGGGGCACTCCACCCTCCTTGGCCGCCGCCCCCTTGGGAGATTGAATCTCCCAGGGCCGGCGCCCCCCCTGGGGGCCTTTATAAAGGAGGGCAGGGGGAGGGCAGCCGCACCCTTGTGTCTTGGTGCCTCCCCCCCCCTGCTACACCTCGTCCTTCTCCCGCAGCAGCTTGGCGAAGCCCTGCCGGAGTTCTGCTGCATCCACCACCACGCCGTCGTGCTGCTGGATCGTCATCAACCTCTCCTTTCCCCTTGCTGGATCAAGACGGAGGAGTCATCACGCTGACCATACGTGTGTTGAACACGGAGGTGCCGTCCGTTCGGCGCTAGGATCTCCGGTGATAGGATCACGACGAGAACGACTACCTCAACCCCGTTCTTTTGAACGCTTCCGCTCGCGATCTACAAAGTGGTATGTAGATGCATCTCCCCTTTCACTCGTTGCTTAGATGAACTCATAGATGGATCTTGGTGAAACCGTAGGAAATTTTTTATTTTCTGCAACGTTCCCCAACAGTGGCATCATGAGCTAGGTCTATGCGTAGTTCTCTATTGCACGAGTAGAACACAATTTTGTTGCGGGCGTAGATCTTGTCAACTTGCTTGCCGCTACTAGTCTTTTCTTGCTTCAGCGGTATTGTGGGATGAAGCGGCCCGGACCGATCTTACACGCACGCTTACGTGAGACAGGTTCCACCGACTGACATGCACTAGTTGCATAAGGTGGCTAGTGGGTGTCTGTCTCTCCTACTTTAGTTGGAGCAGATTAGATGAAAAGGGTCCTTATGAAGGGTAAATAGAAGTTGACAAAATCACGTTGTGGTTATTCGTAGGTAAGAAAACGTTCTTGCTAGAACCCAATTGCAGCCACGTAAAAGATGCAACAACAATTAGAGGACGTCTAACTTGTTTTTGCAGCAATTGTCATGTGATGTGATATGGCCAAAAGTTGTGATGAATGATGAATGATATATTGAGATGTATGAGATCATGTTCTTGTAATAGGAATCACGACTTCCATGTCGATGAGTATGACAACCGGCAGGAGCCATAGGAGTTGTCTTTATTTTTTGTATGACCTGCGTGTCATTGAAGAACGCCATGTAAATTACTTTACTTTATTGCTAAACGCGTTAGCCATAGAAGTAGAAGTAGTCGTTGGCGTGACAACTTCATGAAGACACAATGATGGAGATCATGATGATGGAGATCATGGTGTCATGCCGGTGACGAAGATGATCATGGAGCCCCGAAGATGGAGATCGAAGGAGCTATATGATATTGGCCATATCATGTCACTACTATATAATTGCATGTGATGTTTATTATGTTTTATGCATCTTGTTTACTTAGAATGGCGGTAGTAAATAAGATGATCCCTTATAATAATTTCAAGAAAGTGTTCCCCCTAACTGTGCACCGTTGCTAAAGTTCGTCGTTTTGAAGCACCACGTGATGATCGGGTGTGATAGATCCTTACGTTCACATACAACGGGTGTAAGACAGATTTACACATGCAGAACACTTAGGGTTAACTTGACGAGCCTAGCATGTACAGACATGGCCTCGGAACACAGAGACCGAAAGGTCGAACATGAGTCGTATGGAAGATACGATCAACATGGAGATGTTCACCGATGATGACTAGTCCGTCTCACGTGATGATCGGACACGGCCTAGTCGACTCGGATCGTGTAACACTTAGATGACTAGAGGGATGTCTAATCTGAGTGGGAGTTCATTAAATAATTTGATTAGATGAACTTAATTATCATGAACTTAGTCTAAAACTTTTGCAAAATATGTCTTGTAGATCAAATGGCCAACGCTCATGTCAACATGAACTTCAACGCGTTCCTAGAGAAAACCAAGCTGAAAGATGATGGTAGCAACTATTCGGACTGGGTTCGGAACCTGAGGATCATCCTCATAGCAGCCAAGAAAGGTTATGTCCTAGATGCACCGCTAGGTGAAGCACCCATCCCAGAGAACCAAGACATTATGAACACTTGGCAATCACGTGCTGATGATTACTCCCTCGTTCAGTGCAGCATGCTTTACAGCTTAGAACCGGGGCTCCAAAAGCGTTTTGATAAGCACGGAGCATATGAGATGTTCAAGGAGCTGAAAATGGTTTTCCAAGCTCATGCCCGGGTCGAGAGATATGAAGTCTCCGACAAGTTCTATAGTTGTAAGATGGAGGAAAACAGTTCTGTCAGTGAGCACATACTCAAAATGTCTGGGTTGCACAACAGCCTGTTCCAGTTGGAGATCAACCTCCCGGAAGAGGCGGTCATTGACAGAATCCTTTAGTCGCTCCCACCGAGCTACAAGAGCTTTGTGTTGAACTACAATATGCAGGGGATGGTGAAGACCATTCCTGAAGTATTCTCAATGCTGAAGTCAGCAGAGGTTGAAATCAAGAAAGAACATCAAGTGTTGATGGTCAATAAGACCACTATGTTTAAGAAGGGCAAGGGTAAGAAGAACTTCAAGAAGGACGGCAAAGATGTTGCCTTGCCCGGTAAGCCAGTTGCCGGGAAGAAGTCAAAGAATGGACCCAAGCCTGAGACTGAGTGCTTTTATTGCAAGGGGAAGGGTCACTGGAAGCGGAACTGCCCCAAATACTTAGCGGAAAGGGAGGCCGGCAACACTAAAGGTATATTTGATATACATGTAATTGATGTGTATCTTACCAGTACTCGTAGTAACTCCTGGGTATTTGATACCGGTGCCGTTGCTCACATTTGTAACTCACAGCAGGAGTTGCGGAATAAGCGGAGACTGGCGAAGGACGAGGTGACGATGCGCGTCGGGAATGGTTCCAAGGTCGATGTGATCGCCGTCGGCACGCTACCTCTACATTTACCCACGGGATTAGTTATGAACCTCAATAATTGTTATTTAGTGCCAAGTTTGAGCATGAACATTGTATCTGGATCTCGTTTGATACGAGATGCCTACTCATTTAAATCCGAGAATAATGGTTGTTCTATTTATATGAGAGATATGTTTTATGGTCATGCCCCGATGGTCAATGGTTTATTCTTAATGAATCTCGAACGTAATGTTACACATATTCATAGGGTGAATACCAAAAGATGTAAAGTTGATAACGATAGTCCCACATACTTGTGGCACTGCCGCCTTGGTCACATTGGTGTCAAGCGCATGAAGAAGCTCCATGCTGATGGACTTTTAGAGTCTCTCGATTATGAATCATTTGACACATGCGAACCATGCCTCATGGGCAAAATGACCAAGACTCCGTTCTCCGGAACAATGGAGCGAGCAACCGACTTGTTGGAAATCATACATACCGATGTGTGCGGTCCAATGAGCGTTGAGGCTCGCAGAGGATATCGTTATGTTCTCACTCTCACTGATGACTTGAGTAGATATGGGTATGTCTTCTTGATGAAACACAAGTCTGAGACCTTTGAAAAGTTCAAGGAATTTCAGAATGAAGTAGAGAATCAACGTGACCGAAAGATAAAGTTCTTATGATCGGATCATGGAGGAGAGTATTTAAGTCACGAATTTGGTAAGAAAATGTGGAATCGTTTCACGACTCACGCCGCCTGGAACACCTCAGCGTAACGGTGTGTCCGAACATCGTAATCGCACTCTATTGGATATGGTGTGATCTATGATGTCTCTTACCGATTTACCGCTATCATTTTGGGTATACGCTCTAGAGACAGCTACATTCACTTTAAACAGGGCACCATCTAAATCCGTTGAGACGACACCGTATGAATTATGGTTTGGGAAGAAACCTAAGCAGTCATTTCTAAAAGTTTGGGGATGCGATGCTTATGTCAAGAAACTTCAACCTGAAAAGCTCGAACCCAAGTCGGAAAAATGCGTCTTCATAGGATACCCTAAGGAAACCATTGGGTATACCTTCTACTTAAGATCCGAGGGCAAGATCTTTGTTGCCAAGAACGGATCCTTTCTGGAAAAAGAGTTTCTCTCGAAAGGAGTAAGTGGGAGGAAAGTAGAACTCGATGAAGTACTACCTCTTGAACCGGAAAGTAGTGCAGCTCAGGAAAATGTTCCTGTGGTGCCTACACCGACTGGAGAGGAAATTAATGATGATGATCAAGGTACTTCTGATCAAGTTGCTACTGAACTTCGTAGGTCCACAAGGACACGTTCCACACCAGAGTGGTATGGCAACCCTGTCCTGGAAATCATGTTGTTAGACAACGGTGAACCTTCAAACTATGAAGAAGCGATGGCGGGCCCAGATTCCAACAAATGGCTCGAAGCCATGAAATCCGAGATAGAATCCATGTATGAAAACAAAGTATGGACTTTGACTGACTTGCCCGATGATCGGCGAGCGATAGAAAACAAATGGATCTTTAAGAAGAAGACGGACGCGGATGGTAATGTCACCATCTATAAAGCTCGACTTGTCGCTAAGGGTTATCGGAAAGTTCAAGGGATTGACTACGATGAGACTTTCTCTCCCGTAGCGAAGCTTAAGTCCGTCCGAATCATGTTAGCAATTGCTGCATACTATGATTATGAGATATGGCAGATGGACGTCAAAACGACATTCCTTAACGGGCATCTTAAGGAAGAACTGTATATGATGCAGCCGGAGGGTTTTGTCAATCCTAAGAATGCTAACAAAGTATGCAAGCTCCAACGATCCATTTATGGGCTGGTGCAAGCATCTCGTAGTTGGAACATTCGCTTTGATGAGATGATCAAAGCGTTTGGGTTTATGCAGACTTATGGAGAAGCCTGCGTTTATAAGAAAGTAGGTGGGAGCTCTGTAGCATTTCTCATATTATATGTAGATGACATACTTTTGATGGGAAATGATATATAATTCTTGGACAGCATTAAGGCCTACTTGAATAAGTGTTTTTCAATGAAGGACCTTGGAGAAGCTGCTTACATATTAGGCATCAAGATCTATAGGGATAGATCGAGACGCCTCATAGGTCTTTCACAAAGCACATACCTTGATAAGATTTTGAAGAAGTTCAAAATGGATCAGTCCAGGAAAGGGTTCTTGCCTGTACTGCACCGACCACGGCAAAAGATAAAGAAGAGATGAGCGTCATCCCCTATGCCTCAGCCATAGGATCTATTATGTATGCCATGCTGTGTACCAGACCTGATGTAAACCTTGCCGTAAGTTTGGTAGGAAGGTACCAAAGTAATCCCGGCAAGGAACACTGGACAGCGGTCAAGAATATCCTGAAGTACCTGAAAAGGACAAAGGACATGTTTCTCATTTATGGATGTGACGAAGAGCTCGTCGTAAAGGGTTACGTCGACGCTAGCTTCGACACAGATCTGGATGACTCTAAATCACAAACCGGATACGTGTATATGTTGAATGGTGGAGCAGTAAGCTGGTGCAGCTGCAAGCAGAGCGTCGTGGCAGGATCTACATGTGAAGCGGAGTACATGGCAGCCTCGGAGGCAGCGCATGAAGAAATTTGGGTGAAGGAGTTCATTACCGACCTAGGAGTCATACCCAATGCGTCGGGGCCGATCAAACTCTTCTGTGACAACACTGGAGCTATTGCCCTTGCCAAGGAGCCCAGGTTTCACAAGAAGACCAAGCACATCAAGCATCGCTTCAAATCCATCCGTGAAAATGTTGAAGATGGAGACATAGATATTTGCAAAGTACATACGGATCTGAATGTCGCAGATCCGTTGACTAAACCTCTCTCGCGAGCAAAACATGATCAACACCAGAACTCTATGGGTGTTTGATTCATCACAATGTAACTAGATTATTGACTCTAGTGCAAGTGGGAGACTATTGGAAATATGCCCTAGAGGCAATAATAAATGGATTATTATTATATTTCCTTGTTCATGATAATTGTCTTTTATTCATGCTATAATTGTATTATCCGGAAATCGTAATACACATGTGAATACATAGACCACAATACATCCCTAGTAAGCCTCTAGTTGACTAGCTCGTTGGTCAACAGATAGTCATGGTTTCCTGACTATGGACATTAGATGTCGTTGACAACGGGATCACATCATTAGGAGAATGATGTGATGGACAAGACCCATTCCTAAGCATAGCACAAGATCGTGTAGTTCGTTTTGCTAGAGCTTTTTCGAATGTCAAGTATCTCTTCCTTAGACCATGAGATCGTGTAACTCCCGGATACCGTAGGAGTGCTTTGGGTGTACCAAACGTCACAACGTAACTGGGTGACTATAAAGGTGCACTGCAGGTATCTCCGAAAGTGTCTATTGGGTTGACACGGATCGAGACTGGGATTTGTCACTCCGTGTTACGGAGAGGTACCACTGGGCCCACTCGGTAGTGCATCATCATAATGAGCTCAAAGTGACCAAGTGTCTGGTCACGGGATCATGCATTACGGTACGAGTAAAGTGACTTGCCGGTAACGAGACTGAACGAGGTATTGGGATACCGACGATCGAGTCTCGGGCAAGTAACATACCGTCTGACAAAGGGAATAGTATACGGGGTTGCTTGAACCCTCGACATCGTGGTTCATCCGATGAGATCATCGAGGAGTATGTTTGAGCCAACATGGGTATCCAGATCCCGCTGTTGGTTATTGACCGGAGAACCGTCTCGGTCATGTCTGCATGTCTCCCGAACCCGTAGGGTCTACACACTTAAGGTTCGGTGACGCTAGGGTTGTATGAATATGAGTATGCAGCAAACCGAATGTTGTTCGGAGTCCCGGATGAGATCCCGGACGTCACGAGGAGTTCCGGAATGGTCCGGAGGTAAAGAAAACTATATAGGAAGTGCTATTTCGGCCATGGGGAAAGTTTCGGGGTCACCCGGTATTGTACCGGGACCACCGGAAGGGTCCCGGGAGTCCACCGGGTGGGGCCACCTATCCCGGAGGGCCCTGTGGGCTGAAGTGGGAGGGGAACCAGCCCCTAGTGCACTGGTGCACCCCCTTTGGCCCCCCCGCGCCTAGGGTTGGAAACCCTAGGTGGGGGGGGAGGGGCGCACCACTTGCCTTGGGGGGCACTCCACCCCCCTTGGCCGCCGCCCCCTTGGGAGATTGAATCTCCCAGGGCCGGCGCCCCCCTGGGGGCCTATATAAAGGAGGGCAGGGGGAGGGCAGCCGCACCCTTGTGTCTTGGCACCTCCCCCCTGCTACACCTCGTCCTTCTCCCGCAGCAGCTTGGCGAAGCCCTGCCGGAGTTCTGCTGCATCCACCACCACGCCGTCGTGCTGCTGGATCATCATCAACCTCTCCTTTACCCTTGCTGGATCAAGATGGAGGAGACGTCACACTGACCATATGTGTGTTGAACGCGGAGGTGCCGTCCGTTCGGTGCTAGGATCTCCGGTGATAGGATCACGACGAGAACGACTACCTCAACCCCGTTCTTTTGAACGCTTCCGCTCGCGATCTACAAAGTGGTATGTAGATGCATCTCCCCTTTCACTCGTTGCTTAGATGAACTCATAGATGGATCTTGGTGAAATCGTAGGAAAAATTTTATTTTCTGCAACATTCCCCAACATAGGCCCCATGAGAGGGTGGTGTTTCTCACCCATTTCCTCCGCGGACTGGGCTTTCCTCTGCACCCATTTTTCCGGGGGCTCATGTTCTACTACGGCCTGGATTTCCACGATCTGGCCTTGAACTTTATCCTCAACATCTCGGCGTTTATCATCGTGTGCGAGGCCTTCCTCCGCATCAAGCCTCACTTCGGCCTATGGCTGAAGATCTTCAGCGTCAAGCCGAAGGTCGTGGGCGGCCGACAAGCGGAGTGCGGAGGCTCCATGGTGGGCAAGATGCCCAATGTCACATGGCTCGAGGGCTCCTTCATGGAAACCATCAAAGGGTGGCAGTCAGGGTGGTTCTACATCACCGAGCCGTGTGACCCTGAATGGGCAGTGGCCCCCGAGTTCCAATCTCGCATCCCCACATGGCTCACATCCTGGAAAGAGACGGGCCTGTTGCGGGGTAATCCGGAAGAAGTGGCCGGACTCCAAACCTGCGTCCAAGACCTGGTGAACAAGAAGGTTAAACTCGTCAACATAGTCCAGGCCATGCTCTTCCGCCGGATCCTCATGTGTCAACGACGGGCTTTCAACTCGTGGGAGTTCGACCTGGCCCAGCACCAGACCTTGTCCAGGCTCTTCGACACAAAGCACGAGGATGCCTGGAAGGTGCTATTCAAGAGCTCCGAGGTTTCCCCTCCTGTCAGCGAGGATCGTGGATTCTGCGCAAAGCGCCAAGCCACCGAAGTAAGCTTGTTTTTATCCTTTACAGGACACTTGATTTTCATAGTTTGACTCTATGCAGGATCTAAACTCCCGCTCCTTTGACAGGACTGGAAGAGGACGTCCGAACAGTTCGACTGCCCGGCCCCTTTTCCCGAAGACCCAGCAGATGCACGCTTGACGAAGCTGCTGGTCCCGGCACCTCATGTGGTGCCGGAGAAGAAGGCCAAGAAGAAGGCCACGGGGACTCGAAAGAGTTCCCGATGCCTGGTGGTGTCGGATTCATCGCCCGACGACCCCGAAGCGCACTCCGCCTCCGAAGACGAGGAGGAGGAAGAAGAAGCATCTCCCCCTCCAACGGGGGGAGGAAAGAAAAGGAAGGCCACCCCAACTGGGGAGGCCAGAGGGTCCAAGAAGGGGAAGACCCTTCTTCCGGACTACGCCTCCGACGCCGATGATGGTGGAGACGAATGGCCATCCAGGGCCAAGCCCCTGGCAAAATCATAAGTATCCGGATACCAGAATAACTCATGGCGGTCCTCTATTGTACAGTACCTTATGACGCCGAATTCAATCATGCAGTCCGCCCAAGGCTCAGCTTGGCGATTCATCGAGTGGCTCCTTAGATTCGTCGGATGTGAATAGCGCTTCACCCCCGACTGCTACCTCCCCTCTCCCAATGAATGATGCCGAGGTGGAGTCCCAAAAGGGGCTAAACCAGGAGGAGGTGGTCTTGGAGGCGCCGCAAGGCGACCTCCCGGACTCCAGGCCCAAAGGGGATGAAGCCCCAGAGGGGTCTAAGTCCGGCCCTGGGCCGGACACCGCTCCAGAACCTTCATTGATTGCGGAGTCCGGCAGGCGGCCCCCTCGCAAGAAGGGTGTCGCTGTCAAAACCGGAGGATCTCGGGTATGGGGTTCCGAACTATGTGTCTAGGCGGATGGTAACAGGAGACCAGGGACACGATGTTTTACCCAGGTTCGGGCCCTCTTGATGGAGGTAAAACCCTACGTCCTGCTTGATTGATATTGATGATGTGGGTATTACAAGAGTAGATCTACCACGAGATCAAGGAGGCTAAACCCTAGAAGCTAGCCTATGGTATGATTGTTGTTCGTCCTATGGACTAAAGCCGTCCGGTTTATATAGACACCAGAGAGGGCTAGGGTTACACATAGTCGGTTACAATGGTAGGAGATCTAAATATCCGTATCGCCAAGCTTGCCTTCCACGCCAAGGAAAGTCCCATCCGGACACGGGACGAAGTGTTCAATCTTGTATCTTCATAGTCTTGGAGTCCGGCCGATGATGATAGTTCGGCTATCCGGACACCCCCTAGTCCAGAACTCCCTCAGTAGCCCCTGAACCAGGCTTCAATGATGACGAGTCTGGCGCGCATACTGTCTTGGGCATTGCAAGGCGGGTTCCTCCTCCGAATAATTTATAGAAGATTGTGAACACCAGGATAGTGTCTGGATCTGCAAAATAAATTCCACATACTACCGTAGAGAGAATAATATTTACACAAGTTCAATCTGCTGATGTATTTTGTGGCGTGACGTCACACCACCACCAAGCCTTTACTCGAATTGTTTTTATTGTACCACCTCAGCGCGTTTAGCGAAGCGGTTTCCTTGGCATGTCTGGTCGAAGCAGAGATCATGTTCCCCTTATTCCGGGATTCCCATCAATACGGACGTGGGTAACCCAACCGCGCCATTGATTGCGGCGCTTTGGGAGATAAGTGAGGCAAGCGATTTTACCCTTTACGCGACACTTCTTTTCCATAGTTTGACTCTATGCGGGATCTAAACTCCCTCTCCTTTGACAGGACTGGCTGAAGAACGGCGAGCAGACTAACTGTCCGGCCCCTTTGCCAGAAGACCCAGCGGACACCCGCTTAACGGGGCTGCTGGTTCCGGCACCCCATGTGGTGCCGGAGAAGAAGGCCAAGAAGAAGGCCATGGGCACTCGAAAGAGTTCCCGTTTTCAGGTGTCATCGAACTTATAGTCCGGTGACTCCGAGGCGGAATCCTCCCATGAAGGCGAGGAGGAGAAGGAAGAGGCCTCTCCCCCAGCGGGGGGAGGGAAGAAAAGGAAGGCCTCCCTAACGAGGGAGGCCGAAGGGTCCAAGGAGGGAAGGACTCTTCCCCCGGACTGCTCTACCAACGCCGGCAACGACGACGAGGATTGGCCTTCAAGGGCCAAGCCCCTCGCGAGATCGTAAGTATCCGGACTCCCGAATAACTTCATGATTTTTCTTTTCGCCGCATGGTGTCTTTCTAATGCCGCATACAACCCTGCAGTCCGCCCAAGGATGATCTTCCCGCTTCGTCGAGCGGGTCCTTGGGTGCGTTGGATATGGATTCCCTTCTGACCGCCTCCACCCCCCGTGATGCGGATGATGCCGAGGTGGGATCCCGGGAAGGGACCCGCCAGGAGGAGGAGGCCCTGGAGGTGCCGCAGGGCAACCTCCCGGACTTTGCACCGGACTCCGCACCGGAACCTGTAGTGGCTCCGGAGTCCGGCGGGCGGCCCCTTCGTAAGAAGGGCAAGACCGTGACGCCGGCGGCCTCCGTCCAACCGGAGGCGCCGGATAGCTTGCTGGAGGCGCTCAACGGCGCTTCCATCAAGGAGGAACACCACACCGTCATGAGTGCGGTGATTCAGAAGGTTCAGCTCGCCAAGAGCAGGCTGACCGAAGCCTGCAGCAACCTTTTAATAGGCTTTGAGGTAAGAATTTTGATATATGTAAAATAGTACCGCATAGACAGTAGCCCCTGATGCTCGGTTTGGTGTTCGGAAAGAAAAGCCGGACTGAGGATCTAAAAAGATATACGCAGGAGTCATAAAAAAATGTCAATATGGGATTGCAGGCTCTGCTGCTGACCTCTACCGCACTGACTGCGGAGGTCAATACTTTGAAGCAAAGCCTCGAACGGTCCGAGAACGAGCTCGGCCGTGCCAAGAAGAAGCTCGAGGACAAGGAAGGTGAGTAATACCTTATTAAAATTGTACCTTACAGAAAAGGATTTGGTTGCAAGAAGAATGACAAGGATAACATGGGTATTGCAGGGGCCATGAACGACGTGGCGACCCTGAAGGAGGCGGTGTCCGCGGCCGAACGTAATGCGGCCGTGGAGCGCACCGAGCGAGAGAAGCAGGAGGCGTGGGTGGCGGAGGTACAGCAAGAGCTCCAGGCTCTCGTGGAAAAACATGAGAGTTTGGAGCGCGACTCGAAGACTCGAGAGTCCGAGCTTGCATCGGCTCTTGAGAGTGCCAAAGCCGCTAAGGCCGAAGCCTACAAGGCCCTCCAGGAAATCGAGGCGTTGAAGAAAATAGCGGCGGGTAAGGCATTTTTCATGCAAAGCAAGCATGTGAGTGTGAATTACCTATCACTTACCCGAATTCGGCGCTCTCCAGGAGCGTTCGCAGATCTGCCCCGCAGCGTGTCCGATGCTGCCGCTTTCTATAGGGCTGAGGAGGGGAGCTCGACGGAGAAGGTCTTCTGGTCTCAGTATGCTGAGGCCGGACATCCGGTGCCCCTTAGCGACCAGCTGAAGCAGCTGGTCGAGCTCCACAAGGTGGCCGAACAGGCCATGAAGGGCATCATAGTTTGGCTGTGGCCCAAGGAGGCCATGCCTGGGAGCTACTTCGGCCTGGTGCGGCGGCTGGTGGATGCGTGTCCATGGGTTGAAGTCATCAAGCACTACGCCTGTATTGAAGGTGCCCGTCGGGCCCTTGCCCGCGCAAAGGTGCAATGGGGCAAGATGGATGCTGAGAAGCTTGTGATGGACGCGCCACCGCCGGGCAAGGAGTATCGCACGCCCGAGATGTATTATAAGAGTGTCCTGAAGGGTGTCCGCATTATTGCGGGTGAGTGCTCCTAAGATGTAATATTTGAGTAGACTCGCATTTTGTTATCATGTGCGCTGAAAACTTTGTTCATATGCGCTAAGCAACGCTTGTTAATTTAAAATATTACCTTCTGTGCGGCCATTTATCAAATCTGAGAGATGGCAAGTCGTTGGCTTCAGCCCCCATGCCACGAGTGCTGGGGTGTTCGGGATAAATTTGAGCACTCTTGTTCCCATTTTTGGGTCCATCTAGGGAGGCGCTCAACACAACGAACGAGGCAACCGGACTTATAATGCTTGAACACTCTCACTTAGCCATAGAATTCTATAATTTTAAATTTCAGCGAAGCCCCTAGTTTTCGGAAGGCCGAATTTGGGGCGCTATCCACGCCTGGGCCGGACAAAGCCGGTTCCTCGCTCTAAGCGGCATAAGTCTTTAGGGACTCGAAAAAGACCTCACGAACAGCGACCGGCTCTTGCCTCATCATGACGGTCAGTTTTAGCTTCTCCACTGAGGCGCTCGCCCAGCTCAACTGGGGCGCAATCGCAGTGGTTCTCCCAGTGCTACCTTAGCCGATACAATGGAACGTAAGATACCAAAACATGGGAGCCGGGCAAACCCAACTATTGACCCAAGACATGATTCGGAGCCGATGCATATAATGCTCTAAGCTCGGGGTGCCGCACTTGTGAAAGTGTTCGGACTTATCACACCATGATGCGGGAAACATAAGCCCCTGGTGTATTTAGCCGTACCCAAGTGTACGGATGCAACATGTCATAAATGAACATATGTATAAGAAAGAAATGCAATTATAAGCAAAAAGGTGCTGCATTGTTTATTCAAGAAATACTGCCGTGAATGCAGAATGATACAAATAGTGCGGTAAGAAAGGGATGGGACTATTAAACATGTCCCCCTCCAGGGGTAGGCTGCGGAATGGTGTATAAAATAGATTTAATGCTTGTAATGTAGACCACCTGGATATTCGTCGTAGCCTTTCTTCTTCCCTGGCTGTTGCATCGCGAGTTCGGCCGGTCTACTGCCGGACAGGGCCTCTAATGAACGGAGTCCTCTGGGTAAGAAAAAAATGAAAAAGAGAAAAAAAGAACGACACACTTGAGAGCCCCTGGTGTGGTTAAGCCGCATTCTGCGCCTATCATGGTCGTGCCCCTCCCCCTATGCCCATGGTATCTCCAAAGCATAATGATGTACGCGAAGGACCAGTCTTGCAATTTTGCAGGGGCTGGGGTTGGGGCCGCATTGCTATGCGTGCTCGGAACGTGCCAGGTGGTCTTGTTGTAGGTTACTCCGGGCGCGTTTAGCCATGTCCGGTCGCTTAGCGGCCGGACTTGAGAATTGCCTTAAGAGGTTGCACTGTACTTCTGCCGCGAGAGCCGCTGTATGTTCCTCCGTTTGGAGAGAGCGTTTAGTGTTTCCGTTGACCGTGATGACTCCTCGAGGGCCTGGCATCTTGAGCTTGAGGTATGCGTAGTGCGGCACCGCGTTGAACTTTGCAAACGTGGTACGTACGAGCAGAGCATGATAGCCGCTGCGGAACGGAACTATGTCGAAGATTAACTCCTCGCATCGGAAGTTATCCGGGGATCCGAAGACCACTTCCAGTGTAACTGAGCCTGTACAATTGACCTCTACACCTGGTATGACGCCTTTAAAGGTCGTCTTTGTGGGTTTAATCCTTGAGGGGTCTATGCCCATTTTGCACACTGTATCCTGATAAAGCAGGTTCAGGCTGTTGCCGCCGTCCATCAGGAGTCTGGTGAGGTGAAATCCATCGACGATTGGGTCTAAAACCAATGCGGCGAATCCGCCGTGCCGGATGCTGGTGGGGTGGTCCATTCGATCAAAAGTGATCGTGCAGGAGGACCATGGGTTGAACTTCAGGGCGACTGGCTCCATCGCGTATACATCCCTGAGTGCATGCTTCCGCTCCCTTTTGGGTATGTGGGTTGCGTATATCATGTTCACCGTCCGCACTTCTGGGGGGAAACCGTTCTGTCCTCTATTGTTCGGCGGTCGGGTCTCTTCCTCTTCATCGCTATGCAGCCCCTTGTCGTTGTTTTCGGCAATTAGCTTGCCTGCCTGCTTGAATACCCAACAACCCCTGTTGGTGTGGTTAGCTGGCTTTCCGGGGGTGCCGTGTATCTGGCACGAGCGATCGAGTATTCGGTCCAAATTGGACGGACCCTGAGTAGTTTTTCTTTTGAATGGCTTTTTCCGCTGACCGGGTTTAGAGCCTCTGAATCCAGCATTGACTGCCGTATCCTCATTATTGTCGCCGTTAATGCGGCGTTTGTTCTTGTTGCGATGCGACCTGCCATTGCGGTCCTTGATATCCGGACTGCCAGAATTTTTGCTGAGGTTGTTGCTGCGGGCTAGCCAGTTGTCCTCTCCCGCGGAGAAGCGGGTCATGAGTGATGTGAGGGCTGCCATAGATTTCGGCTTTTCCTGTCCCAGGTGCCGGGCAAGCCACTCGTCGCGGATGTTATGTTTGAAGGCCGCGAGGGCCTCCGCATCCGGACAGTCGACGATTTGATTTTTCTTAGTTAAGAACCGTGTCCAGAATTGTCTGGCCGATTCGTCTGGCTGCTGAATTATATGGCTTAGGTCGTCAGCGTCTGGTGGTCGCACATACGTGCCCTGGAAGTTATCAAGGACTGCGGCTTCCAGGTCCTCCCAACACCCAATTGATTCTGCTGGCAAGCTGTTGAGCCAATGCCGAGCTGGTCCTTTAATCTTGAGTGGGAGGTATTTGATGGCGTGAAGATCATCACCGCGGGCCATGTGGATATGAAGGAGATAGTATTCGATCCAAACCGCGGGTCTGTTGTGCCATCATAAGATTGAATATTCACGGGTTTAAACCCTTCGGGGATTTGATGATCCATTAATTCATCTGTGAACCATAGTGGGTGTGCGGCGCCTCTGTATTGGGCTATATCACGACGAAGCTCAAAAGAGCTTTGTCTACTGTGTTCGGCCCGGCCGGACTTGCTGTGTCTGGCGCGACGGTTGTCGTCACGTCTCATGGGGCGCCCACGCGATCCATAGATCGATCTTGATTGTCTTGCCTTATCCTCCAATATATCTCGCTAGTCCAGAGCGTTCCCCTGTGGCTTTGTGCTTTTCGAGCGATGCCGGGGTACGGTTCTAGTGGAGGGCCTAGAGGCTTCTCTGTCGCGGCCACGGGGTGGTCGGTCAGCCGTATTGTGCGCTGGTGATGCAGGTTTATATGCCTCCTCCTCTAATCAGGGGAGCAGCTTGCGTTTGGGGTAGCTTTTGGAGGGGCGTTCGAGCTCATGCTCTTCGGCCGCAAGGACTTCAGTCCATCTGTCGGCTAGCAGATCTTGATCAGCTCTAAGCTGTTGCTGCTTTTTCTTGAGGCTGTTTGCCGTGGCCATAAGCCTGCGTTTAAAACGCTCTTGTTCGACGGGATCCACAGGCACGACAAATGCGTCGTCGTCGAGGCTTGCCTCGTCTCCGGAGGGAGGCATGTAATTATCATCCTCTACCTCCTCGTCTGCCGCTCTCTCATGAGGACTGGCTTCTCTGTCCTCCTGTGCTGAATCTTGCTGGAGGGGGTTGTCTTCGGCACTGTCTAGGGTATTATTATCTCCGGTGCCGGAATCTCCATTCTTGCTGTGGCGGGATTTAGAGCGGCGCCGCTGACGCCGGCGCTTGGGCTGTTTCTTGGAGGGGTCATCCTCCGTTGTTCCTTCGCCATTCCCATCCTTTGGGATATCCACCATGTATATATCATATGATGAGGTGGCTTTCCTGTGCGTAGTAGGCGCTGGTTCTTCGTCGTCTCCGGCATCGTCGTCTATACCGTCGATGTCTTCGGAGTCAAAGTCTAGCATGTCGGTTAGATCATCGACAGTGGCTACTAAGTGGGTGGTGGGTGGGCTTTGAATTTCTTCGTCGTCCGCATCCCAACCGTCCTGACCGTAGTCCGGCTAGGGCTCTCCTGATAACGAGAGATACTTTAGCGAACTCAAGATGTCGCCGAAAGGTGCATGTTGAAAGATGTCTGCAGTGGTGAACTCCATGATCAGCGCCCAATCGGATTCGATTGGAGGGGTCGCGGGAGGTACGGAGTCCGGCGAGGAGTCCGACACCTCAGAGTCATGAGCTTCACAAGGGACAAGGCCAGTATTCGGCTCCATCGCCGTAGAGGTTGCAGCCCCCGAGGCGGTGTCTAGCCACCCGTCCTTGATCTGCGCAGCCGGCTCCGAATCGAGGGTCGGAGCGGGCTCGTGTGCGGCCTCTAGGGCACTGTCCGGCTGCAGAGCTAAATCATGCCCATCGTGACAGTGTGGCGCACTCGGCTGTGGCTCGAATCCGTCGAAGATCAAGTCTCCGCGGATGTCGGCCGTGAAGTTCAAACTTCCAAATCTGACCTGACGGCCAGGGGCGTAGCTTTCGATCTGCTCTAGATGGCCAAGCGAATTGGCCCGCGGTACAAAGCCGCCGAATACGAAGATCTATCCAGGGAGAAAAATCTCACCCTGGACTGCATCGTTGTTGATGATCAAAGAATCCATCGAGCCTATCGGTGACGACATAGATGAACTCTCAATGAAAGCACCAATGTCGGTGTCAAAACCGGCGGATCTCGGGTAGGGGGTCCCGAACTGTGCATCTAGGCGGATGGTAACAGGAGACCAGGGACACGATGTTTTACCCAGGTTCGGTCCCTCTTGATGGAGGTAAAACCCTACGTCCTGCTTGATTGATATTGATGATGTGGGTATTACAAGAGTAGATCTACCACGAGAGCAAGGACGCTAAACCCTAGAAGCTAGCCTATGGTATGATTGTTGTTCGTTCTATGGACTAAAGCCATCCGGTTTATATAGACACCGGAGAGGGCTAGGGTTACACAGAGTCGGTTACAATGGTAGGAGATCTACATATCCGTATCGCCAAGCTTGCCTTCCACGCCAAGGAAAGTCCCATCCGGACATGGGACAAAGTCTTCAATCTTGTATCTTCATAGTCTTGGAGTCCGGCCGATGATGATAGTTCGACTATCCGAACACCCCCTAGTCCAGGACTCCCTCAAAGGGCAAGACTACGACGCCGGCAGCCTCCGTCCAACCGGAGGCGACGGACAATTTGCTGGAGGTGCTTAATGGCGCCTCCATCGATGAGGAGCACCGCACTGTTATGAGTGTGGTGATCCAGAAGGTTTAGTCCGCCAAGAGCGGGCTGACAGAAGCCTGTACCAGCCTTCTAACAGGTTTCGAGGTATGTATTTAAAACATGTAAAAAATGTTACCGCATAGACAGTATCCCCTGATGCTCAGTTTGGTGTTCGGAAAGAAAAGCCGGACTGAGGATCTAAAAAGATATACGCAGGAGTCTAACATAAAAATGTCAATATGGGAATGCAGGCTGCGCTGCTGACCTCTGCCGCACTGACTGCGGAGGTCGATGCATTGAAGCAGAGCCTCGAGCGGTCCGAGTCCGCGCTCGGCCTTGCCAAGAAGCAGCTCGAGGACAAAGAAGGTATGTAGTACCTTATGTAAGTATATATAAAAATACCTGGTTGCAAATAATGACATGACCAACGTGAATGTTATAGGGGCCACAACCGAGGTGGCGACCCTGAAGGAAGTGCTTTCCAAGGCCGTATACAATGCGGCCGTGGAGCGCACCGAGCGAGAGAAACAAGAGGCGCAGGTGTCGGAGGTGCGGCAAGAGCTCAATGCTCTTGTTAAAAAACATGAGAGTTTAGAGCTTGACTCGAAGACTCGAGAGTCCGAGCTTGCCTAGGCACTTGAAAGCGCCAAATATGCCAAGGCCGAAGCCCAAAAAGCCCTCCAGGAAATTGAGGAGATGAAAAAGATTGCGGCGGGTAAGGCATTCTTTATGCAAAGCAAGCACGTGAAAGTAAATTACTTGTTACTTACCCGAATCCAGAGCTCTCCAGGAGCATTCGCAGATCTGCCCCGCAGTGTATCCGACGCCGCTGCATTCTACCGGGCCGAGGAAGGGAGCTCGACAGAGATGGTGTTCTGGTCCCAGTATGCTGAGGCCGGACACCCAGTGCCCCTGAGCGACCAGCTGAAGCAGCTGGTCGAGCTGCATAAGGCAGCCAAACAGGCCATGAATGGCCTGATAGGCCGGCTGTGGCCTGGGGAGGTCATGCCGTTGAGCTACTTTGGGCTGGTGCGGCGGCTGGTGGATGCCTGTCCATGGCTTGAAGTCATCAAGCGCTCCGTATGCATCGAAGGCGCCCGTAGGGCTTTTGCCCGTGCTAAAGTGCACTGGGGCAAGCTGGATGCTGAGAAGCTGGTGACAGAAGGGCCACCGGAGGGGAAGGAGCATCGCAGGCCCGAGATGTATTATGAGGGCGTCCTGAAGGGTGCCCGTCTTGTGGCGGATGAATGTACCAGGGATGTAATTTTTGAGTAAACTCGCTCGTGTTTATCCTGTGCGCTGAAAACTTGTTCATATGCGCTAAGCAACGCTTTTTGAATTTAAAATATTACCTTCTGTGCGGCCGTTTATTAAATCTAAGAGATGCAAGTCGTCGGCTTCTATCCCCATGCCACGAGTGCTGGGGTGTTCGGGATAAACCTGAGCGCTCTTGTTCCCATTCTTGGGTCCATCGAGGGAGGCGCTCAACACAACGAACAAGGCAATCAGACTTATAATGCTTTATCACTCTCACTTAGCCATAGAATTCTATAATTTTAAATTTTGGCGAAGCCCCTAGTATTCGGAAGACCGAGTTCGGAGCGCTATCCACGCCTAGGCCGGACAAAGCCAGCTCCTCGCTCTAAGCGGCATAAGTCTTTAAGGACTCTAAAAACCTCTCTAACAGCGACCGGTCTCTCGCCCTATCATGACGATCAGTTTTAGCTTTCTCTATTGAGGTGTTAACCCAGCTCAACTGGGGCACAATCGCAGTAGTTCTCCCAGCGCTACCTTAGCTGACATAGCGGAATGTAAGGTATTAAAACATGGGAGCCGGGCAAACCCAACTATTGACCCAAGACATGATTCGGAGCCGATGCATATAATGCTATAAGTTCGGGGTGCCGCACTCATGAGAGTGTTCGGTCTTATCACACCGTATTCTGGGGTACTTAAGCCCCTGGTGTATTGGCTGTACCAAAGTGTACGGTTGCATAATGTCATAACTGAACATGTTGACAAAAAAATGAATGCAATAATAGACAAGAGCTATGTATTGTTTATTAAAAGGGCTGCTATGAGAGCAGAACGATACAAATAGTGTGATAGGCAAGAGATGTGATTATTTGACATATCCCCCTCCAGGGGGAAGCTGCGAGACTTTAAGTAAGACATGTATTTAGCTCGTTAGAGAGACCACTTGGGCATTCGACGTGGCTTGTTGTCTCCCTAGCTATTGCATCGTGTGTTCGGCAATTGTACTGCCAGACAGGCCTTCTGAATAGTGGAGTCCTGAAAGTATATATATATATATATAAAGAAATGGCAAAATCGGGAGCCCCTAGTGCGGTTGAGCCGCATTCTGGGCGTGCCGTGGTTGTGCCCCTCCCCTTATGCCCATGGTATTTCCAGAGCGTAATTATGTACGCGTGGTACTGGTATCGCAATCTCGCGAGGGCTGGGGTTGGGGCCGCACTGCTATGTTTGCTCGGAACGTGCCAGACGGTCTTGTTGTAGGTTACTTCGGGCCTGCTTGATGTTGTCTGGACGTCTAATAGCCGGACTGGAGAATTGCCTTGAGAAGCTACTTTGTACTTCCGCCGCCAGGGCCGCCATGTGCTCCTCTATTCGGAGAGAGCGTTCGGTGTTTCCATTGACCGTAATGACTCCGCGAGGGCCTGACATCTTGAGCTTGAGATATGCGTAGTGCAGCACCGCATTGAACTTTGCAAATGCGGTTCGTTCGAGCAGGGCGTGATAGCCACTGCGGAACGGGACTATGTCGAAGATTAACTCCTCGCTTCGGAAATTATCCTGGGATCCGAAGACCACTTCGAGTGTAACTGAGCCTGTACAGCTGGCTTCTACACCTAGTATGATGCCTTTAAAGGTCGTCTTTGTGGGTTTAATCCTTGAGGGATCTATGCCCATTTTTCTCACCGTATCCTGATAAAGCGGGTTCAGGCTGCTGCCGCCATCCATGAGGACTCTAGTGAGTTGAAATCCATCAATGATTGGGTCTACAACCAATGCGGCGAATCCGCCGTGACGAATGCTAGTGGGGTGGTCCCTTCGATCAAAAGTGATCGGGCAGGAGGACCATGGGTTGAACTTTGGAGCGACTGGCTCCAACGCATAGACGTCCCTGAGCGCACGCTTCCGTTCCTTTTTGGGGATATGGGTTGCGTATATCATGTTCACCATCCGCATTTGTGGGGGAAAGCCCTTGTGTCCTCTGTTGTTCGGCGGCCGGGTCTCCTCCTCGTCATCGCTATGCAGCCCCTTGTCTCTGTGTTCGGCACTTAACTTGCCTGCCTGCTTGAACACCCAACAATCCCTATTGGTGTGATTGGCTGGTTGTTTGGGGGTGCCGTGTATCTGGCACGAGCGGTCGAGTATCCGGTCTAAACTGGACGGTCCCGGAGTATTTCTTTTGAATGGATTTTTCCGCTGACCGGGTTTAGAGCCTCTGAATCCGGCATTAACTGCCGTATCCTCAGTACTATCGCCGTTAATGCGGCGCTTATGCTTATTGCGATGCGACTTGCCATTGTTGTCCTTGGTATGCGAATTACCAGGGCTCTTGGTCATGTTATTGCTACGAGCTAGCTAGCTGTCTTTGCCATATCCGGCGTGACGGTTATCGTCATGTGTCATGGGGCGCCCACGCGATCTGTAGATCGATCTTGGTTGCCTTGCCTTGTCCTCCAATATGTCTCACAGGTCTGGCGCGTTTACCCGTGCCTTGGTACTTTTTGAGCGGTGCCGGGGTGCGGCTTGAGTTGAGGGCTGAAAGGCCTCTCTGTCGCGGCCACGAGGTGGCCGATCGGCTGCATCATACGCTAGTGATATAGGTTTAGTTGCTTCCTCCTCTAGTTGGGGTAGCAGCCTGCACTTTGGGTAGCTCTTGGAGGGGCGTTCGAGTTTGTACTCTTCGGCCGCCAGGACTTCAGTCCATCTGTCGGCTAGCAAATCTTGGTCAGCTCTAAGCTGCTGCTGTTTTCTTTTGAGGCTGCTTGTCGTGGCCATAAGCCTGCGTTTGAAACGCTCTTGTTCGACGGGATCCTCTGGCACGACAAATTTGTCGTCGTCGAGGCTTGCCTCGTCTTCAGAGGGAGGCATATAATTGTCGTCCTCGACCTCTCTGTCTGCCGCTCTCTCATGAGGGCTGGCTTCTCCATCCTCCTGCGCTGAATCCTGCTGGAGGGGGTTGTCTTCGGCACTGTCCTGGGTGTTATTGTCTCCGGTGCCGGAATTGCCGTTTTTGCTGCGGCGGGATTTAGAGCAGCGCCGCTGACGTTGGCGCTTAGGCTGTTTCTTGGAGGGGTCATCCTCCGTTGTTCCATTGCCATTCCCTTCTTTTGGGGTGTCCACCATGTATATGTCATATGACGAGGTGGCTTTCCAGTCCCCATTAGGCACTGGTTCTTGGTCGTCTCCTTCATCGGTGTCGGTGTCAAAACCGGCGGATCTTGGGTAGGGGGTCCCGAACTGTGCGTGTAGGCGGATGGTAACAGGAGACGAGGGACACGATGTTTTACCCAGGTTCGAGCCCTCTTGATGGAGGTAAAACCTTACATCCTGCTTGATTAATATTGATGATGTGTGTTACAAGAGTAGATCTACCAAGAGATCAAGGAGGCTAAACCCTAGAAGCTAGCCTATGGTATGATTGTTGTTCGTCCTATGGACTAAAGCCATCCGGTTTATATAGACACCGGAGAGGGCTAGGGTTACACAGAGTCGGTTACAACGGTAGGAGATCTACATATCCGTATCGCCAAGCTTGCCTTCCACGCCAAGGAAAGTCCCATCCAGACATGGGACGAAGTCTTCAATCTTGTATCTTCATAGTCTTGGAGTCCGACCGATCATGATAGTTCGGCTATCCGAACACCCCCTAGTCCGGAACTCCCTCAATCGGCGTCCATACTGTCGATGTCTTCGGAGTCGAAGTCGAGCATGTCGGTTAAATCATCAACAGTGGCTACGAAGTGGGTGGTGGGTGGGTTTCGAATTTATTCATCGTCCGCATCCCAACCTTGTTGACCATAGTCCGGCCAGGGCTCTCCTGATAAAGAGAGAGACTTTAGTGAATTCAGGATGTCGCCAAAGGGCGAGTGCTGAAAGATGTCCGCGGCGGTGAACTCCATGATCGGAGCCCAATTGGGTTCGATTGGAAGGGGTGCGGAAGATTCGGAGTCCGGAAAGGAGTCCGGCATCTTGGAGTCACGAGCTTCACAAAGGACAAGGCTGGTATTCAGCTTGATCGCCATAGAGATTGCAGCCCCCGAGGCGGCGGCTAGCCACCCGTCCTCGACCAGCTTAGTCGGCCCTGACCTAAGGGTCGGAGTGGACACCTGAGCGGCGCTCTGGGCACTGTCCAGCGGCAGAGCTAGATCATGCCCATCGTGACAGTGCGGCGTGCTCAGTTGTGGCTCGAATGCGTCGAAGATCAAGTCCCCGCGGATGTCAGCCGTGTAGTTCAAATTTCCAAATCTGACCTGATGGCCAGGGGCGTAGCTTTCGATCTGTTCCAGATGGCCAAGTAAATTGGCCCGCAGTGCAAAGCCGCCGAATACGAAGATCTGTCCGGGGAGAAAAGTCTCATCCTCGACCGCGTCGTGGTTGATGATCGAAGAAGCCATCGGGCCTAAAGGTGAGGTAACAGAGGAACTCTCAATGAAAGCACCAATGTCGGTGTCAAAACCGGCGGATCTCGGGTAGGGGGTCCCGAACTGTGCGTCTAGGCGGATGGTAACAGGAGACAAGGGACATGATGTTTTTACCCAGGTTCGGGCCCTCTCGATGGAGGTAAAACCCTACTCTTGCTTGATTAATATTGATGATATGGGTAGTACAAGAGTTGATCTACCACGAGATCAGAGAGGCTAAACCCTAGAAGCTAGCCTATGGTATGATTGTTGTTCGTCCTCCGGACTAAACCTCTCCAGTTTATATAGACACCGGAGTGGGCTAGGGTTACATAGAGTCGATTACAATGGGTGGAGATCTTCATATTGTATCGCCAAGCTTGCCTTCCACGCCAAGGAAAGTCCCATCCGGACACGGGACGGAGTCTTCAATCTTGTATCTTCATAGTCCGGGAGTCCGGCCAAAGGTCATAGTCCGGCCATCCGGACACCCCCTAATCCAGGACTCCCTCAGCTGCAGTATGCTCTTCTGTACGGAGAGAGCGGTCCATGTTTCCGTCGACTGTTATGACCCCGTGCGGGCCTTGCATCTTGAGCTTGATGTATGCATAGTGTGGTACCGCATTGAATCTAGCAAAAGCGGTTCGTCCGAGCAGTGTGTGGTAACCACTACGGAAATGGACGATATCGAAGATTAACTCTTCTCTTCGGAAGTTATCCGTAGATCCGAAGACCACTTCCAGTGTTATAGAGCCCATACAGCGGGCCTGTACTCCAGGAATTACACCTTTAAAGGTGGTTTTGGTGGGCTTGATCCTTGAGGGGTCGATGCCCATTTTGCGCACTGTGTCCTGGTAAAGCAGGTTCAGGCTGCTGCCGCCGTCCATAAGGACTCGCGTGAGGTGGAATCCGTCGATGATTGGGTCTAAGACCAGTGCAGTTGAGCCGCTGTGACGGATGCTAGTAGGATGATCCCTATGATCAAAGGTGATCGGACAAGCTGACCATGGGTTGAACTTGGGGGCGACTGGCTCCATCGCGTAGACGTCCCATAGTGCTCGCTTCCGTTCCCGCTTGGGGATGTGAGTGGAGTAGATCATGTTGACCATTTTCACCTGGGGGGGGGGGTTTCTTCTGTCCCCCCGTGTTCGGACGCCGGGCTCCTCGTCATCGTCGCTGTGCAGCCCCTTGTCCTTCTTTTCGGCATTTATTTTGCCGGCATGTTTGAATACCCAGCAGTCTCTGTTGGTGTGGTTAGCTGGCTTGTCCAGGGTGCCATGATTTTGGCACGCGCTCCAGTATACGGTCCAGACTGGACGGTCCTAGATTGTTTCTTTTGAACGGCTTCTTCCGCTGACCGGACTTGGATTCGCTGAATCCGAAGTTTACTGCCGTGTCTTCAGTGTTGTCGCCGTTGTTCCGTCGCTTATGTCTGTTGCGTCGTGGCTTGCCGTTACTGTCGCAGACATCCGAAGTGCCAGAATGTGGCATGGTGCCGCTGCGAGCCAACAAGCTATCCTCGCCCGCGCAAAAGCGGGTCATTAATGTTGTGAGAGCTGCCATGGACTTGGGTTTTTCCTGGCCGAGGTGTCGAGTGAGCCACTCGTCACGGAAATTATGCTTAAAAGCCACAAGGGCTTCGGCGTCCGGACAATCGACTATTTGGTTCTTTTTAGTTAGGAACCGGGTCCAGAATTTCCTGGCTGACTCTCTGGGCTGTTGAGTAATGTGGCTCAAGTCATGGGTGTCCGGTGGTCGCACATATGTGCCCTGGAAGTTGTCGAGGAATGCGTCTTCCGGGTTTTCCCAACTGCCAATGGAATTTGCTGGCAGGTTGTTTAGCCAGTGCCGGGCTGGTCCTTTGAGCTTAAGGGGAAGATACTTGATGGCATGTAGATCGTCTCCGCAGGCCATGTGAATGTGGAGAAGGAAATCTTCGATCCGCACTGTGAGGTATGTTGTGCCATCGTATGATTCGATGTTTACGGGTTTGAACCCTTCTGGGAATTCATGATCCATCACTTTGTCAGTGAAGCAGAGGGGGTGAGCGGCGCCTCTGTGCCAGTCTATGTAGTTACGCAGTTCGAATTGGTCTGGGTTGCTGTGTTTGGCCCAGCCGGACTTGTTCATAGTGTATCTGGCATGACGGTCATCGTTGCGTGCTGGGCCGCGCCCCCGCGATCCGTAGATCGATCTTGGTTGTCCTGCTTTGTTTTCTAGTATATCTTGCAGGTCTTGCCTGTTGCCCCGGGCCATAGTGTATTGACGTGGGGGTGCGGGCTGGTATTCGGGCTGATATCCCGTTTTATCTCGGCCACGGGGTGGCCGGTCAGCCGTTTGGTGCTCGAGTCCGTATTCCTCGGCTGCCAGGACTTCAGTCCATCTATCTGTGAGTAGGTTTTGATCAGCCTGGAGTTGCTGCTGCTTCTTCTTCAGGCTCCTCGGAGTGGCAATAAGACGACGCTTGAAGCGCTCCTGCTCCACGGGATCCTCGGGCATGCCGAACTCGTCGTCGCCGAGGCTAATCTCGTCTTCGGAGGGGGGCATATAGTTGTCCTCCTCCGGATATCCGTCAGTCGCCTGTTCGTTTGGGCTGACCTGCTCATCTTCCTGTTCAGCCTGCTCGAAGGTGGGCTGGTCAGGGTTGTATTCCTCTTCGGCACCCTCCGGATTGCTTTCATCTCCGGTGCCGGTATTGCTGTGGCGGGGCTTGGAGTGGCGCCGACGACGCCCATGCTTTGCTTTTGTCCCTGAGGGGTTATCCTCCATTGCCTCATCGCCATTGGTTTCCTTCGGAGTGTCCACCATGTAGATATCGTATGAGGAGGTGGCCGTCCACCGCCCTGTGAGCGATGGCTCCTGTACTTCTCCTGCATCGTCATCCATACCGTCGATGTCTTCGGAGTCGAAGTCAAGCACGTTGGTTAAATCGTCGACCGTGGCAATGAAGTGGGTGGTGGGTGGGCAGCGAATTCCTTCGTCGCCTACTTGCCACTCAAGCCGTACATAGTTCGGCCCAGAGCCTCCTGACAACGAGAGAGACTTTAATGAGTTCAGCATGTCGCCAAAGGGCGAGTGCTGGAAGATATCCGCGGCGGTAAACTCCATTACCGGAGCCCAACCTGGCTTTGCTGGCTCAAGGGTGTGCGGACCGGAACCAACAACCGGATACGAGTCCGGGGGCCCGGGGTTACAGGCTTCCACAGAGGTGAAACCTGTATTCAGCTCCATCGCCGATGAGTGTGCGGTCTGCGGGGCGGGGTCCACCCCTCCGTCCTTAGGCAACGCAACCTGCTCCGGATATAGATCCAAAGCTTTTACTGAAGGGTGATACCCCCAGCATTGTCCGACGGCAGGTCTAAGCCGTGCTCATCGTGACTATTCGGTGCTCCTAGCACAGGCCCAAATCCGTCTAAGATCAAGTCTCCGTGAATACCCGTCGTGTAGTTCAAGTTTCTGAACCTGACCTGGTGGCCAGGGGCGTAGCTGTCGATCTGCTCCAGATGGCCATGCGAATTGGCCCGCAGTGTGAAGCCGCCGAACACGAAGATCTGTCTGGGGAGAAAAGTCTCCCGCTGGACCGTGTTGTTGACGATTGAAGGAGCCATCAAGCCTTGCAGCGACGATGAAAGCACCAATGTCGGTGTCAAAACCGGCGGATCTCGGGTAGGGGGTCCCGATCTGTGCGTCTAGGCTGATGGTAACAGGAAGCAAGGGATACAATGTTTACCCAGGTTCGGGCCCTCTCGATGGAGGTAAAACCCTACTTCCTGCTTGATTAATATTGAAGATATGGGTAGTAAAAGAGTAGATCTACCACGAGATCATAGAGGCTAAACCCTAAGAGCTAGCCTATGATGGTATGATTGTAATTGTGATCGGCCTTCTAAGGACCAATGTCTATGGTTTATATAGACACCGGAGAGGGCTAGGGTTTACATGGAGTCGGTTACAAGGAAGGAAACACAATATCCGGATCACCAAGCTTGCCTTCCACGCAAAGGAGAGTCCCATCCGGACACGGGCCGAAGTCTTGAGTCTTGTATCTTCACGCTTCAATAGTCCGAACGATGTATACAGTCCGGCTGTCCGGATACCCCCTAATCCAGGACTCCCTCAGCCGCCACAAACCCAGGCATGGTTCACGTGGTTGATCCTCATGGGCATCAAACATCACTAGTAGAAAACAGGGCTTTCGTCCAGGCCAGTTTAGCCCATTAGTCCCGGTTCAATCCAGAACCGGGACCAATGGAGCTATTTGCCCCGGTTCGTGAGCCCAGGGGGCCGGCCGGGCCACGTGGGCCATTGGTCCCGGTTGGTGGGACGAACCGGGACCAATGGTCCTGGCTCCTGGCCCACCACTATTGGTCCCGGTTGGTGGCATGAACCGGGACCAAAAGGGTTACCTTTAGTCTCGGTTCATGCCACCAACCGGGACCAATAGTGGTGCCTATATATAGCCCCTCGCGCAAGAGCAGAGCACACTGCTCTGTTTTTTCTGGCCGAGGGGGAGAGGGCTTGGTGGTGCTCTAGCTCACCTCCGATGCACACATGGTGTTCGATGGAATGCCCGAGCCACACTACTTAAGGTTTCTCCTCTCCAAGCTCGACCGCCAAGCTCCATTTTCCTCAATATTTATCTAGGTTTAGCGGTCTGTCAAGCCCCGTCCCCGTCTTCACCTCCGTCGATCACCCGCGCCGATCTCATCGCCGGCACCACCGTGGTGAGCCTCTTGTTCTTATCTTCTTTCTGAAAGGAAAAATATTATTACTTGTTTGTTTAGATAGATACTTGTATTATTTTCTTACTTTTATTATTGCATCTTATATAGTGCGCCGATGGTTTTGGTATCCGCCCCCGTCGGCCCTCGTCCTGTCTATGATTCGGATGTGGTATATATTATCTTTTCATAACTATTGGTTCATTTATTGTTTATGAAAATTATGCCGACCAACGTGACATAGATTTTATTTATCTAGGAGGTTGTTGAACCGGAAATTCCAACCGACCCTATTGTCGAGAGGTTAAATTTAGTTGAAGAAGAAAATAATTTCTTGAAGGAAAAAATAAAAAAACTTAAGGAGGAGAAGATGATATAGGAGTTGCATGTTGCGGATGTCGTCGATGATCACAAGATCAAGATGGATGCAATGCGCTTGAAGATGAGAAAGATTAGAAAATATGCCATTCATACCGAGGCTTGGTATCATTATGCCGTTGGATCAGTGGTTACCTTGGTTGCGATTATGATCGCATTTGTTTTCGCATTGAAATGTTTTTCATAGTTTCAATGTATGGTTTAATTAATTTAGATGCTCTGCAGAGCTTTATGTTGTTAGATGAGAACTATGTATCTACTTTGGTTTTTATGTGATGATGAACTTCTATTAATTTGGTCACGTCATGATGTTCTGTAATGATTTTTGATACACTTAATTATATATAATGCACGCAGATGAACCGGCAATGGATGTACGGTGACAGACACACCTCCGAGTACATTAAGGGCGTGCATGATTTTCTCGAAGTGGCTGAGGCAAACAAGCAGAATGGTTTTATGTGTTGTCCATGCCCTATATGTGGGAATACGAAGCCTTACTCTGACCGGAAGAAAAAGTGAAGACTTTCTCCCGCAACTATTATGATGATAACATGCCAACTTTGTAATAGACGAGTATGATACCATTGTCCGTTTTGTACATGCACATGCTATGCCAACTTTTTCAGAGTTCATTTGAAAACTATGAATTTTAAAACCTCGCCAACCGAAGGGCGCTCACACCGGTTTATAAATAAAGCAACAAAGAAAACAAAAAAAGAGTTTCCAAATTTGAAAACTAATGGCACTAACAGAAAGTTTATAATTTTTCTAAAACTAAAAGCAAAAAGAATTAAAAAATAAAGCAAAAAATAACAAAAAATAAATAATGCAGAAAATAGAACAAAAAACTGAAAAAAAATAAAAATAGCAACAATAAGTATTTTGTTGTAAGTAGAAACAAAATAAAATAAATAAAGCAACAAAGGAAACAAAAAAAGAGTTTTCAGATTTGAAAACTAATGGCACTAACAGAAAGTTTATAATTTTTCTAAAACTAAAAG
>NC_041381.1:351749405-351751234 GCF_002162155.2 Triticum dicoccoides
GCCGCGGGCCACCCCGGCCGCGCCGTCCCGACGCCGTCGCCGCCCCGCCTCTGCCTCGCAGTCGCCTCTGCCTCGCCGTCGCCTCTACCTTGCCCCGCGCCGCTTTGGTCAGGGCCGGCACCGCCCCCCTCTTCCCTCTTTTTTTTGCAAATATAGTTTTTTTCATGATTATGTGTGTATATGTATGAGTATATATGTATATGTGTATATCTGTTTATATGTCTTTTTTTAGATTTTTTTGTTTTTTGCATTTTTATAAAAATGTATATATGTTCTCTGTGTATATATATGTTTTCTGTTCATAGATTTTTATTTGAACATTATTTTTTAAAAAAAGCAATACAAGAAGAAGAAAAAGAATGAGAGGAAAAAGGAAAAAAGAAGAGGAAGAAAGGAGAAGAAGAGGGGATAGGAAGAAGAGGAGAAATAAATAAGAAGAAGAAAAAAGAAGAAAAAGAAGAGGAGAAGAAGAAAAGAATAGAGGAGAAGAAGAAAAAATAGAAATTTTTTTCTATTTTTTCTTCTTCTCCTCTTTTTTTTTCTTCTTTTTTTTCTTCTTCTTCTTCCTTCTTCCTTCTTCCTCTTTTCTTCCTTTTCCTTATTTTCCTTTCTCGAGGGATAAGAAGAAAAGAAGAGGAGAAGAAGAAAGAAAGGAATAGAGGAGAAAGAAGAAGCTTTGACACGAGGGGGGGGTACCGATACCCCCTCCCCGATAACATTATTTTCCCATGTATATGTATGTTGCGTCGTTGTCGATATAACGAGGGTGTCGAGGATCGCCGAGGGGTCGAGGGTCGGGAACTAGGGTAGAGGGTCGAGGGTCGTTAAGGGGTCAAGGGTCGAAGGTTTCAGGGTCGAGGGTTCCTATAGTGTCAAAGTATTGAAGAAATCCAATAGCTTGTGGGCGTCGATGCCCATGTCGATGCCCACATCGATGCCCACGTCATTTCTGATATCAAGTAATTGTTTTCTTTGTATGGCAGGGCTTGGAGAAAATTCACCAAAAAAGCTCCGGGACTACCGAAGAAGCTGCAATTTAGGCACCCGAAAGTAAGTAGTATATAGTAGCATATTCCAGGCATCTCCTAGTGATTCAAGCGCTAGTTTCATCAATACCATTTAGCATGCTTGCTAATTATCAGTTTGATTGACCTCTATTTCTTGTAAAGTGGTTGTGGCAGGAACAAGGGAATGATTTCTGTGGATACTACATTTGCGAGTCCATCCGCCACACGACCTGTGAGCGGGGCTACTCCGACAAACAATATGAAGTGCGTAAATAACAATATTCACAATTTTATTTTATTACCATCATTTGTGTTGAGTTTCATTCATTCATATATATATATATATATGTATTGACCCCCTTCTTAAAATTAGATGTTTCGGATGCGGGATGAACTCCTAGCACCAGATCGCATGCGAGCAATTCAAGAGGAATTGGCCGCATTCTTTCTTGACCACGTGATCGCTGAAGACGGAGAATACTATGTGGACCACGCGTCCGTATTTTAGGAGAATATATATTTGTAAAAGATAATTATTGTATATATGTAGCCGGTAGTGTCGGATAGATATACGAGAACTTGTTTGTTCGACCAATCTCTCGGAGAAAGAGAGGTGGTCGATATCACTTCTCTCTGTATGCATATATGTTCATGACGATCTTCTGTTTGCTTACTAGCTAGCTAGCGTGTCTAGCTAGTCCTCTCTATACGTATGTATGTATGGTACGTAGCGTCGACCAAGCACGGACAAAAGAGAGGACACTTCTCTCTATTAATTAGCTAGCTATAGCACAATATATGAAACACCTAAATTAACCCCCC
>NC_041381.1:351751393-351775641 GCF_002162155.2 Triticum dicoccoides
CCTTTAAAAAAAAACAAAAACCACAGCCACATAAACGCTGATGCGTGGATGCCTATTGGTCCCGGTTGGTGCCACCAACCGGGACCAAAGGCCCTCCTGCCTGGGCTCAGGGGACAGGCCACGTGGAGGCCCTTCTGTCCCGGTTCTGGGTTGAACCAGGACTAAAGGGGTCAGGGCATTAATACCGACCCTTTAGTCCCGGTTCATGAACCGGGACTAAAGGCCCTCACCAACCGGGACAATAGGCCCTTTTTCTACTAGTGCATTGATTCACAGCGGGAGGACCGTCCGAGTATTTGGCCGTGCATTTTGGGCCTTTGAGCAATGTGTGAGGGCTTTTGAGCATTGTCGGCCCGTCATCACCATTGATGGTACGTTCTTGACGGGACAATACAAGGGCACTTTATTGGTTGCAATAGCAAGTGATGCCAATAACCGGGTGTTGCCTTTGGCTTTCGCTTTGGTTGAGGTGGAGAACAATGATAACTGGGAGTGGTTCTTGCGTCAACTGAGAACAAGGGTATTACCGGCTGAAAGGGAAATTTGTGTCATTCGGATCGCCATCCAGGAATTCTAAATGCGGCGGTGGTTGACATTCCCGGACATATAAAGTTGCACCATCGATGGTGCATGAGGCATTTTTGTGCAAACTTCTATAGGGCATGTGGTATCAAGGAGTTGGCCGATGATCTTCAGGATTGTTGTCTCGCTTTCACCAACAAGTGGTTTGCCACATTGTTCAATGCATTGCTCAGACACAAGAAACTTGACCCCGGCGGTCATGAGTTTCTCAATAAGAACATTGTTGAAAGGAATATGTGGGCACGTGCTTTCGATGAACATGGCCGGAGGTACGGTCAAATGACAAGCAATATGGCAAGAATGCTTCAATAAGGTGCTCAAGGGTGTACGTGCATTACCCCTGACGGCAATAGTTCAATACACATTTGACAAGATGAATGGATACTTTTTAAAGTACTCAATGGAGACGGATAAGCAGATTGCTGGTGAGAACAAGGATAAGCACAAGTACAATTTCCCACCAAAGGTTGAAGAATGGTTGGAATTTCAATCACGAAAGGCAGACTCCCAAGAAGTTGTACTATATGACGACAACGATTGGAAGTATGAGGTGAAAGAGCCTGGAGGAACCACAAATGATGGCCACCAACACGGAGACCGGGCTTTCAAGGTCTCCCTAACACGATGTGATGGCAGCTGCATGAGGCCATCGTTGCTTCATCTCCCATTCTCGCACTTTTTAAATGCATCCCATGTTAGGAATGTGGACGTCAATCACCCTCTTACCGTGAGGGAGTCCGAGTTCTCAATCATGATGGTAAAGAATACATGGGCTCCACGGTTTCAGCCATACTTGGACCAATCACAATGGCCGGAGTATCATGGAGTTCAACTATGGCCGGACCTAGAATTGAAGGTCGTTAGACGGGGAAGACGTAAGACAAAGCGTCTTAGAGGTGACATGGACGGATGGGGCCGTGGTGGCAGTGGAGAATACGGCACCGGCCAATTCCAAGAGCCTCGTGAGCAATCCCATTGTGGGGACTGCAGTCATGGGGGACACAACACAAGAACTTGTCCCAAACCAAGAAAGAGATCAAAGAAAAATGGCGCAAGCACAAGCCAAGAAAATGATAGCCAACCAAGTCAACCAAGGAGTAGCCAACCAAGTCAAACAAGTGGTGGAGTGCCAAACCAATCAAATCAAACAAGCCAACAAGGAACTAGGCAACAAAGAGGGAGTCAACTAGGTCTTATAAGAGGGCGTAGTGATGGTCTTGGCCATGGTGGTGGTAGAGGCCGTGGTGGTGGTCTTGGCCATGGTGAAGGCCTAGGCCGTGGTGATGGTCTTGGCCGTGGTGCTGGTCTTGGCCGTGGTGAAGGCCTAGGCCGTGGTGATGGTTTTGGCCGTGGTGTTGGTAGAGGATGTGGTGATGGTCTTGGCCGTGGTGCTGGTAGAGGCCGTGGTGGTGGCAGTAGAGGCCGTGGTGCTGGTGGAGGGCGTGGTGGTGATCTTGGCCTTGGCGACGGCCGTAGTGGAGGAATGTTCTCTTGGCTCAATGGACCATTGCCGTATGTGACTTACTATGATCTTGTTCTTTGGCCCAATGCTTGTGTTGTCATTTTGTATTGTGTGACTAACTATTATATTGCCATTTTCATAGGTATGGAAACAATGAAGGGGGTGGAGGACACGGAGGGGGATGGTAAGATCCCTTGGTGGTGGGAGAAGGGAGAATAAGAAGAAGAAGAGAGGAGGAAGAAGAAGGGACAAGGACCGTGACCATCTTATGAACCAAAATGTGTGCCACTATGTGCTATGAGATGTAAATGACTATGTGTTTTGGCTCAATGTTTGTGTATGACTATGTGATTGGACTACTCTATTGCTATGTGTGTATGACTATGTGATTTGGACAACTATATGTGCTATGTGTGTATGACTATGTGATTGGACTACTCTTTCTGTGTTTTGGACTACTACATGTGATTTGGATATGATTATGTGCCATCTATGTGAATCACAAAACATAAAAAGCACTAGGCATTTGAAAACAGCAGGTAGTGCAGCGCCTAAGGACAAGGCGCCCCACTACACAGTTCAGCGCCTTGCCCTCACGCGCTGCACACCGACTTAGCAATTTTGTGGGTGCAAAAACTACTAGAACGGTTCTGTTGCTCTCTGGACTGGCATATCCAGGCGTGCAGCGCCTAAGGGCAAGGCGCCACACTACACAGTGCAACGCCTTGCCCTTAGGCACTGCACACCTGGACATGCCAATCCAGAGAGCAACAGAACCGTTCCAGTAGCTTTTGCACCCAAAAAATTGCTAAGTCAGTGTGCAGCGCCTAAGGGAAAGGCGCTGCATTCTACTATGCAGCGCCAAGCTGTTCGGCGCTGCACAGTACAATGCAGCGCCTTTCCCTTAGGTGCTACACACTGACTTAGCAAATTTTTGGGGTGCAAAAGCTACTGGGACGGTTCTGTTGCTCTCTGGACTGGCATGTCCAAGTGTGCAGCGCCTAAGGGCAAGGCGCTGCACTGTGTAGTGTGGCGCCTTGCCCTTAGGCGTTGCACACCTGGACATCTATTAGGCTGCACCAACTCCCTCCCACCCATCCCCACCCCACACACCCCACCCCCCACACAAACCCGAAGCTCAGTGCCTCCCCTCTGCCCTCCTCTCTCCCCCTCTCAAATCCTTCTCAGATCAAGAGTATTTGACTGTGGTTTTCCAAGCCAACCCCTCCCTTAAGGTAATCTCCTCCGATCCCCTTGTTTTCATCCATAGGAATTGTCACATTTGCTCAAATCTTGCTAGTTTGGGGAAAACCTAGTTTTTGCTTGGATTTGGAAATTTGTGTTGAATCATGTTATGTTTCTTTGCTAAATTGGTATGGTTAGGCTTTCATAGTATGCTAAGGTTAGGGTTATGTCTGTTTGATGTTGGTGTTAGGGTTATGCTATGGTTAGGGTTGTGGTTATTGTTAAGTAGGGGTTAGGGTTAACCAAGAATTCTCAGTTTTGTAGGCATGGCTTCATTCGGTTCCATGACGAGGCCACCGTGTGCTAACCAAGAAGACATGCCCAACAAGTGGGAGGACGCACCTTTGGACAAGGTGAAGGAGAAAGATGTCAACATCCCGCCATGTTGGTGTGGAGATCTTTGCAAGGTGAAGATGTCCACCGACCGAAAGAAATCATGGACGAAAGGGCGGAGATATTTTGTATGCCCGAACTATGCTTATGATCGTGCACTTCCAACTAACGCCTATGACCAACCACCGGTAAGCTCGAGAAGTAAGATGTTACTCTCAAATGTGTGTCAACACAAACAAAAAAATTTATGCAGTCACCGCCTCCTCTATGCAAGTACTTCACGTGGATAGATCTTGAAGTGCCAGAAGATGTCAAAAAGGACCAATACCAAGATTGTCTTAGGCGGCAACAGCGGTTCGAAGAGTCTTGGAGGAAGAGCGTCGTCAGAGGGAGAGGATGGAGCGGAAGAAATGAGAGGAGGAGAGGGCACGCCAAGCGAAACTTACTCGTGAGGAGGAGAGGGCAAGAAAGCTTGCAAAGGCTTGCGAGGCGCAAGAGGATGACTCGGCACATGACAAGAAGGGGAAATGGCCTCGCTCTACTAAGTAGGGACTTCGCTTCGGTGCACTCGTCGTCAACTATCTTCTAATGAATGTGTCATGAACTTGTGAGGGCATGTGAGATGTTGGTGAACTATCTTCTAGGGCAAGCTGCCATTTGTCATTTGTAATGAATGTGTCGTGAACCATGTCATAGTAATGTTTGAATTGTCTTAAGTTATGAACTTGTCGGCATAGAATTTGTGTTTGTTCAAATTGCTGTGATGCTGCAATCATTGTAAGTATTATGGATGGTCAGTGCTGCAAGCCTTCTGTGGCTCTCTGGATAAGCCATGGCTAGTTGAGCAGCGCCTATGGGAAGGGCACTGCACTGTACAGTGCAGCGCCTAAGGGTTGGGCGTTGCACAGTATAGTGCAGCGCCTACCTGTTGGGCGCTGCAGTGCTGTTAACTGCTAAACTGCAGAAACAGATGCCATTTTGGCCTCATGCAGCACTCACATAACTTGAACATCACTAAAAGTACTATAAAACTGCACATACTAAACAAACAGAACTAATAACTTGAACATCACATCATTTAAGACAATTCAATGTTACTACAAGTTCGCAAACACAAATACCACACTGGTAAGAGTTCACCAACATATAACCTAACCTCACAAGTTCATCAACCTAATGAAACGGCTACAAGAGAGCACTTCCATAGTAACAAACACAAGCACTAATGCCTTCCGCGCGTGTTCCTAGTGCCATGCCTGCAGGACATCTTTTTATTCCTGGAAGGACGAGCCTCCTCTTCCTGCACTTCCTCCTCCGCCTCCGCCTCATCATCCAAGCTAGTCATCCGCGAGGTCCCTACGACCACCTTTGGGTTGCCTCTGTTGTCATAGTCGTTGGGCGTGTACCGGCGTCTGGGTTGCCTAGGCTTGAGTATATATGCGGACCGAACTTGAGCGCCCGCCAAAGTCATGTCATCATGAAGCTCATCGCCCTATCACACAATCAAACTATATGGTGAAGACCGGTGTCGTAATCAAGTGAGAATCACATCTAAAGGATTAGTCATACCTCTTGGGTGACCGCACCCTCATCATCCAGATAAGCATATGAGGAACTCACATCGTCCCCTGATGGTGAGATGAGGGGTCTGATGGTGTACCAGACCTAGAGGCAGATGGTTCATCATATTCAGGATCACGACAACCGAGAAGATTCGATAACCGCCTTAACTTCTTGGCCTGACGCTGTAACATGAACAAGTGTATAAGATATCAAACTCCGCAACATAGACTGGCTCTCATAGTGAATGTGATATGTACCTTGAGGAATGCTCATAGTGAACCATCATCATTGCCGTTTCCAACCGGTGTCTTCTCCAGAATAGACTGGCTCTCATCAGCTGCTTTCTTGATCTCGGTGCACTGCGGATGAGAAAGAATGAATATGTTAGCCATTCAAACATGTGTAATACAGTCAATGGGAAAGTAAAGAAGGGAACACTTTACCTCAAAACTTCAGATCTGAGAGGGGTTGTGGGGTGATCCGAAGGGGGCACCGCCACCGCTCTTCTCTACAGAGAGCAACTTCCTCAGAGGGGGAAGAACTGCCTGCGAGGGGCTGGCCCGATGCGGCTTAAATCAAAGTGCAGCGCCCAAGCGATAGGCGCTGCACTATACATAGTGTGGCGCCCTAGCCTTAGGCGCTGCACAGTTGTCTGTGGGGCCGCAAGAGGACCGGGGCTGCCACGCTGGTTGGATATGTGACGCCTAAGGGAAGGGCGCTGCACTGTAGGGTGCGGCGCCTCGCTGTCGGGCGCCACACGAAAGGGTCAGCAGAGTAAATTTTTTCGAGAGCAGGTCAGTTTGTGATTTAATTTCGCCTTCATATCAAATATGTGATTTCTAACCGCTGCCACACTCCACTTCCCACCTCGGTATCTCCTCCCGATCCTAATTCTCACCGACCAAGCCCCTTGTTTTGTGCCGCCGACCAACCACATCTGCCACCTCCTCAGCTCCCAAGGCCCCGAGCTCCTCCTCTAGACCCAGAGCCCGAGCACTCGACTCCCTCATCCATGAGTTCGATCAGGAGAGGAGCTCCCGATCGTGCGCACCCCTGGCTCCTGCCTCCTCCCTGGCCGAGGACAGCCACCACCGGAGCTTTGCCCCGCCGCGCCGGCTAGCGAGCCGACGCCGACGAGCTCCAGCAGGGCCGCCCTCTCCCTCTCTCTCTCTTCTTTCTTCTTCCCTTCTCCCTCCCATCTCCACCCTTGTCTCTCTCTCCACAAGAGACAGCGCCGCCACCCATGGACACCAAGTCCTCAAGCACCATGGAGCCCCAACCTCGCCGACCCCTCAGCATCCGGCCACTGGAACACGAGCCGTGTCGGATCCTCATCGTGGCTCCCGCCGGCCCTCCTCCTTGCCGTCGCTACCGATGTCCCTGCGTCGTCAACCGTCGCCTCCTCCTATTCTTTGAGTAGGAGGACAAGATGCGCCCGATCCGTCTCATTCACTCGTCAACGCCCACGCATGGATTTTTCCCGAGCCCTGCATCGCCTCGCGCCCTCCGCTTCGCGCGTGGGCCTCATCCTCGTCCAGCCTCGCCATATCCAGTGCCCCGCTTGGGCCTCCTCTCCAAGGCCTCAAGGCCCGATGTGAGCATCTCCCCTGCGCCATGGGCCAGATCTCAGTTTCGGCCCGTGTTTCTTTTTTTTGCTAGCGAATTTGTCTAATTATAGAGAGAGTGCAGTTTTGAAGAAAACCCCTATAGTTCATGCATTTAATATCTCACTAACCGTGCATCATGTAAATACTTTATATATGAAAGATGCTTAGTTTTTCATCTAGTTTCATAATCTGCTACTTCCATCCATGTTAAAAATGTTTAAAATGTTGTTTGTTTAAATTTGCTTAAATGCCATGTTAAAATGATTTATTTCATAGCTAAATAACCGTAGCTCCAATTTTAACTAACTTTATATGTAAATGGGGTAGAAAAATGCCTAGTTTAACATGGTGCACTTTATTCCCATTTAACAATAATAAAATATGGTTTAGAGAAGAACAGTACCAAATCTAAAATATGGACATGAGGATTTTCCGGATTTGTTGTTTGTTGTTTCCGGCCTCATTTAAACTTGCCTAGATAGGTAGTTCATGTATGTATACCTAAATGAAAGCGAACTAAATAACTCGAATGTGGTGTTTCGTCAATATGCAACTCGTTGCATATTGAGCTCCATTAATTTGTAGTATTGTTTGTGCACTTTGCCATGCCATGCTTCATTAAACCGGACATGCATCATACCTGAGTGTGCATCATGTCATGTTTATGTGATGGTTCTTTACCATGTTGTTTGTTTCTTTCCGGTGTTTCTTCTCAGTTCTGGTAATGTTGCAATTGTGAGGATCCATTCGACTACGTTGGTTCTTCTACTTCATGGACTCGTTCTTCTTCCTTGCGAGATCTCAGGCAAGATGACCATTACCCTCGATATCACTTCTATCTTTGCTTGCTAGTTGCTTCGTTCTATCACTATGCTGCATTACCTATCACTTGTTTACCATGCCTCCCATATTGCCATGTCAAGCCTCTAACCCACCTTCCTAGCAAATCGTTGTTTGGCTATGTTACCGCTTTTGCTCAGCCCCCTCTTATAGTGTTGTTAGTTGTAGGTGAAGTTGAAGATTGCTCCATGTTGGAACATGTTTAATTTGGGATATCACAATATCTCTTATTTAATTAATGCATCTATATACTTGGTAAAGGTTGGAAGGCTCGGCCTTTTGCCTGTTGTTTTGTTCCACTCTTGCCGCCTTAGTTTCCGTCATACTGGTGTGATGTTCCTTGATTTTGCGTCCCTCACACGGTCGGGTTTATGGGAACCCCTTGACAGTTCGCTTTGAATAAAACTCTTCCAGCAAGGCCCAACCTTGGTTTTACATTTTCCTAACAACCTACTAACTTTCCCTTGAGTTTTCGCGAGCCCGAGGGTCATCTTTATTTTAAACCCCCCGGGCCAGTGCTTCTCCAAGTGTTGGTCCGAACCCGGCGATGTCCGGCGCCCCCTGGGCAACCAGGGTCTATGCCAACTCGACGTCTGGCCCATCTGGTGTGCCCTGAGAATGAGATACGTGCGACTCCTATCGAGATTTATCAGCACATCGGGCGGTCTTGCTGGTCTTGTTTTACCATTTTCGAAATGTCTTGTAACTAGGATTTCGAGACTGATCGGGTCTTCCAGGGAGAAGGAATATCCTTCGCTGATCGTGGGAGCTCGTGATGGGCTAATTTGGGACACCCCTACAGGGTTTAAACTTTCGAAAGTCATGCCTGCGGTCATGTGGCAGATGGGAATTTGTTAATATCCAGTTGTAGAGAACTTGACACTTGACTTAATTAAAATGCATCAACCACGTGTGTAGCCATGATGGTCTCTTTTCAGCGGAGTCCGGGAAGTGAACATGGTCTTTGTGTTATGATTGTGCGTAAGTAGTTTCAGGATCACTTCTATCTTCTCGACCATTGCATTGCTTCTCTTCTCGCTCTTATTTGCGTATCTTAGCCACCATATTTGCTTAGTGCTTGCTGCAACTCCACCTCATTATCACATCCTACCCATAAGCTTAAATAGTCTTGATCTTGCGGGTTTTGGGATTGCTGAGTCCTCGTGACTCACCAGATACTACCAAGACAGTTGCAGGTGTCGATGATACCAGTGCAGGTGATGCAACCGAGCTCAGATGGGAGCTCAACGAAGATCTTGGTCATTGCTATGTTTCGTTTCCTGATGATCAGTAGTGGAGCCCAGTTGGGACGATCGGGGATCTATCATTTGGGGTTGTCGTCTTTTCTTTTGGTTCTGTAGTCGGACCTATGTGTGTACTCTGAATGATGTATGAATTATTTGTTCATTGTGTGAAGTGGCGATTGTAAGCCAACTCTATTTATCCCTTTCTTGTTCATTACATGGGATTGTGTGAAGATGACCCTTCTTGCGACAAAACCACAATGCGGTTATGCCTCTGAGTCGTGCCTCGACACGTGGGAGATATAGCCGCATCGTGGGTGTTACACATGCCCTTCCGACAAGCTGTAGGCATGGGCAAAGGTCTTCGAGCCTCGGTAAAAGTACATAACATGAGGGGCGGGGAAGTCTACATCAACATGAATGTTGTCGTTCCCGCAGCCCCTCATGTGCAGCTTCAACACGCGCAGTTGCTCGAGTTACATCAACCTCGCAAAGCGAGTGGGAAGACGGAGGTGGCCATGTGGGGGATTTTACAGCCTGATGACGAACTCCAAAGGCTGGTCTCTGACGTGGCCTTCCAGCGATGGAGGGGCATCTAGCGAAGGCACGATCTGGGTGCCGCCTCGTCCTCCTCCTCCCAAGGTGCCCCGACGGCCTCGACCTCGTCCCCTCCCTCCTCTCATAGCGGGTTCCGCCCCCCACACTCTCAGAAGGAGGAGGAAGACGCTGCCAAGCAAAGGCTCTCGTCGCTGCTACTGGGGCACTGCCACACCCTCGCCCTCTCGTCATGATGAACGAGGAAGAATTTGGAGAAAGGAAGATGCAAGGTGCATGAATAAGACCATCGCTCCTATCTCCTTTTATAGCAGAGCGTAGCCGGGGAGTTGACCTTTCATTCAAAAGGAAACCGCCCCGCTCCTCCAATACGGCTTCCCTGCGCCTGCAACGGCCCAGGGAATCGAAGCCGACCTTCTGTGCCAATTAGTGGCACCCGGTCTTCTGCCATGGCACCCATTTCCGCGCCGTATGCATCTACCACCTACCCAATGCAATGCATGCGGGACACATGGCGGATACCCCAAAGGGCGAAGGGAAAGTGGGGTGGCAGTTTTTGCCCCGTGATCATGGGGTGTGGGCAATCCACAAGCCACGATCTGGTTTTCTCCGTAACGTTTAGCACGACATGTGAAAAACCGGAAACCGGCCCGACCTCAAGATAATGAAGAAGCAAAGAAGATCTCAAGAGGCAAAGCCGCCTCAACACTCTTGCTTGTGCACTAATTAGGGCCTTCCCCGACGAGGCCCAGCGGCGCGATCGTGCCAGGCCTGGGGGCTTCTGTCAGTGCAACAAACCCTAGGTCCGTTGCCTGCACTGTGCACAGGCACGAGGACAAGTTCACAACATAATGATCAACTCAAGCAAGATGGATCGACTCCCTCAAATGATTCTAGTAAGATCGAGATGACCAAGACAAGCCGAAGGGGCAAGATATTGCTAAGGGAAAAACCTTCCCTGTCGGGCAGGCGAGCCTGGCGGGGACAAGGTTTTCCTTGGAAGCGAGTCTCCCCCGAGTCATCCCGGCAGGCTTGCCGGGACTAGCAAAGGCAAGCGACTTCACCACACCACCTCACCACGACGCACGTCGTTGATTAGTGCGGTGTCAAGCTCCAAGGTGACTAAGTGGCTACTATATGCCACATGGCAGCCAGCTCCTGCATAAAATACCTACAAGCAACACCCGTCCTGCGACATGTCGAGCAAGCAGGCGCGAAGCTGGCGAAATATCCCGGAAGAGCCTGCCGGGCAAGCTATGATGCGACATTGAGCGACGCATTTAATGCGCTCTGTCAGCCTGCATAGTTAGGTATGATAGCACTGTTCGCTATCTAATGAGTACGTAATGACTGATTTGTCACTATGGTGACCCCTTGATCTATAAAAGGAGGCACATGGCGTACACTCGTACGTGCGTAGCCGTTCTTGTCCCAAGGCAACCCTGCCGGGCAAGAGCATTGCATTCTCCACCACCATCCACCATCAATCCACCAAAGCAGGAGTAGGATTTTACGCCTCCTGGGAGCCCGAACCTGGGTAAAAACTACCGGTGTGAGCTCTACCGTGCTGCCTCATGCTCCTCCGCTCTTTGTGCAACATGCCATCCCCCCACCAAACCAGAAAGGGGCTCGCAGCCCCATAGGTGGTCGTGGTTCCCCCACGATGTTGGGACACTTCCCGGTGATGATCGTAGTTTGAAGATTTCCTGTATTCACTAAGTGCTAAGTCTTTGGTTTGGTACTCTATTAAAAGGAGTCCTTAATATCCCTTAGTTTCCAACAGGACCCCGCTGCCACGGGAGGGTAGGACAAAAGATATCATGCAAGTTCTTTTCCATAAGCACGTATGACTATATTCAGAATACATGCCTACATTATATTGATGAATTGGAGCTAGTTCTGTGTCACCCTATGTTATAACTATTGCATGATGAATGCCATCCGACATAATTATCCATCATTGATCCATTTCCTACGAGCTCGTTTCTTATTGATCTTTGCTAATGTCATGGAATTGTCATGTTAGATGTCCTAGCGAAAGGACTTAGTCATGGAGCCATTGCAACTAGGAAGCTTAAAGGGGTTAAACGGGACAAAGGACACGTGGTTTATACTGGTTCGGCCCCTTGCGGTGAAGGTAAAAGCCTACGATCTAGTTTTGGGTGGTATTGCTTATGACTCGATTACCAGGGAGCGATTCCGCTTGACCTAGTTCTCAATCTGTGGTTACTTGTCTGGAACCTCCACCGGGTCGTCCCTTTATATACAGAGGTTGACGCCCCGCGCCTCATAGAGTCCCGGACGGCTCATAAACAGTGTCCGGCTCAGTCTCTCTCTATTGCTGCCTTACAATACAAGTTACATACATATGGCAGTTTATCTCTACGGGCCTTAAGTCGCCTTTGGGCCTTGGGCCTTTAACTGAACCGCCGTCCTCAAGTGTGTCAGTGGGCTTCACAATAATGAATCGCCATAGGTGTGACCCAGCCTATCCTGGGCGGGTCATACCTAATAGTTATATCCCCCACATTAGGCCCAAGACTGATTTGAACTGGTTCATGTCAATCTTCAACACTTGGAAAAAATCTTCTGCTTCTTCATTGTGCGAGAATCTATAACCCGCCATGACGTCATCTTTTAGATCTGTAATAACCCTCCATGACGTCACCTGTCATTTAATTCACACTTTGCCCGACATATCTCAACGGATCCTTATCTTAATAACCATCCCGATAATCGAGGCGTCTGAGTATCTGAATAACCATATTTTCAGTCTCCTCGTTTTTCGCTCCCACTTATCGGCCTTCCCTTATAAATAGACACGACCAGGTCTTTCCTCATTCTCCTATTTGCCGCGTCTTGTTCCTCTCGCAACCCTACTGCCACTCGAGCTCGGCCGCCGCCGCAGCGCACCTCATCTTCCTCGACCTCGGCCGCTGCATCAACCTGATTCGATCAGAAAACAACGGCACCATCCATAGTAAATCTGTAGATGTAAGTTCTTGCTTTTCCACACTTTTAGATCTGCATTACGGTTTGTGCCTGTTCTTCGTGTTCTTCACTGTTTCTTGATAGTTCTTCCGCTGCAGCCTTTTTTAATCCACCAGTAATATAGAACTCACGTGGTAGTTGTTTTACGTCCATTTTTTATACTAGCAGGTCCCTTTTTTCTATGAAGCAGCCTCATTGGAACTCTCGAACTTATCTGAACTGGTTTTTAGGTCTATATTATTTCCTTTTCCTGAACAGCCGCTGATCCGAAATAATAGCTGCAGTCTGTGAAACTTGTTTGTATGACACTTAGCCAAATATCTGTGTTTTGATAGACCCACCTAGCCATGGCGGTTCAAACCACCGGCTTAAATTGCCGTGCTCAATAGACAACATCAATTACTCATGGTGGCTTAAAATCCTGACTGCTCATGGCAATTTAAATAACCTGACATAATTAGTCATATACCATTAGGCACCTTTATAAGCCGCCAATCTGAACATGTACTTGTAATATTTCCTCCTCCGGCTTAATTTTGAACCGGCCATTTTACTCTTGTTTCGGCTTCCTCTTTTACAATGCCGCCTAAGACAACCACTTCATGCAACTGGGTCAAGTCCATTGTCACTGAGAAGACCTTTGACGATTTTGTGAAAGTTGGCTATCTGCCAAAAAGAGATGTCATGTCATACCGTGCTCCTGATCCAATAGAGGAAAGCCTCAGCCCAAAGAAGGTGAGGTTATCGTCTTCATGGATCACATGAACCGGGGCTTCTCGCCACCCGGCTCAAAGTTTTTTAGAGATGTTCTGGACTTCTTTGACCTCCGTCCTCAAGACATCGAACCCAACTCCGTATCCAATATATGCAACTTCCAAGTGTTTTCTGAAGTGTATCTTGGAGAAGAACCCAACCTACTCCTTTTCCGGGAGCTGTTTTCTTTAAATCGTCAGAATGAGTACTCCAATGGACCAAGTTTGGAACTGGGCGGGGTCTCAAATCCAATGACGGAGAGACATAATCTTTCCTTATGCCCATCCACCGAGTCACCCCAAAGACTGGAACCGGACTTGGTTCTACTATCAAGACACCTCTCCAGCCGACGAGAACCCACTGCCCGGCTTCCGAGCTCTGCGACTTGACTCCAACCATCAGCTCCCTAATAAAATAACAGCCGCTGAATGCCAGACGCTCGCGACCGCACTTGCAAAAATGAAATCCCTGTTGGGGAACAGTTTAAACGGCATTGATCTGGTTCGGTGCTGGGTAGCATGGTGGATCATCCCGTTGAGCCGCCGCTCTGGGTTATTGTGCAATTACACTGGTGATGCAAAGGATCATCTGTGCCACAGCCCCGACAACTTACCTAATGATGTTATTGACGACATGACGAAGTCACTTTTGAACGAGAGCTTAGACGACTGCGGTAAAGTGGGCCTGAGTCCTTTCTGCAAGGCTAACCCAGCTCCAGTGGTAAGCCGTCAGAACCGATTGCTTTATGTTTACCTTTAGTATTTCAACATAACTCAAACCTTCACTGACTTTCACAGGCTGATGATAAGTTCTGGCAGAAGAAATATGATCATGAGGCTGCAAAAATAGCCAGGAAAACCAAGAAAGCCGCCAGGAAAGCCGCTTCTCAAAAGAGAGGAAAGAAGCCCAGTGCTTACGAATTGCTTCAGCTGGAGGACTCTTCTGAGTCGGAGGTAACCCTTGACTCTCTTGGTTCATTTTTTTAACCATCTTATTGATATTGATTATCATCAGTGTGACATGGGGACGAGTCACGGGGTAGATGAAGAGGTAACTATTATTTCCTCCGACTCAGAGCCTTTGCCGAGCCAAAAAATCCGACGAGTAACCTAGAAAGTAAGATTTTCACATCCCTTAGCTTATCAAGATCCTCAATTTCTTTTGAAGCGACAGATTCATGAGAGCCGAAGGCAGACCCGGACCAACAAAGACGCGAAACTCTCGTCCGGCTTACCAAATACACCACGGAAGCGCCGGAACAAGGTCACCTCTGACTTAAATTCCTCTTATCCTTTGGCAGGTCTCACTCATCAACCATTGAACCCTTCTGACTCGAATTATCAGGAAACATCTCCTTCCTCCGGCGACTCAATTCAGTCCAACCCGCCGGCTTTTAAGACCGTCCAGGGTGATGATGACTTACCTATCTTGTACTTTATTGGATGTTTTATATTTATACCGACCTGTTGGTATTATGCAGCAGTAAAGCAAAACCTAGCAAGAAGGCAAAGAAGAACAAGTCGGCCGACGAGCCAATCCTCAAAGAACCGGGACTCCAGATGGCCGCACCTTAAGCCTCGGTTGCTGAGCTACCGCTTGAACCGGCGCATGAACCGCCAATGTCAACCACTGAGCCGCCTACTGATCAAACCACTGATGGCTCTGAAAATCCTGAAGTTTCTAGCCCAGTCAAAACAGTCAACCCTCAAGACGCTGATGTTGAAATTACCAAGACCAGCTATACTGAGCCGGGAAGACCTACTGTGCTCGCCAAGTGCTCTGCCAAAGAAGAACTCTTGGAACGCCGTAAGGTCAGATTTGACACTGCTGATTATTCTCACATGAGCATTGGGGAAGTTTTGTCTGTCTATCTTAGCCAAGTGCACAGCAGCCGTGACATCGAAATTGATATGGTGAAGCAAATGCATCATAAATATGAGGTATAATCTCTTCTCGTCCCTGAATCATCCTTATTATGCCAGCCCCCAAGTCTATTACTTATGATGAATATGTTGTAGACTTCGAACCAACATACAATTATTAGTAATATCCTTTGATCAAACTTGTAAAAATCCGGCTTAATCCGTAGTCCCCAAGGGCCGGGTTAATCAAAAAATGAATGAGCCGGTCCTTCACATGCTTGTGTAGAATATAGTGTTGCTGTAAATTTAACAGCAATATGCATTAGCCCCCAAGTTCCAAATACTCTTGCTTGCAAAGTGCTTGGGACTTACTCTCATGAACCGCCACTTGGAAAAAAATCTTTCAGTGGACATTAGCCCCCAAGTGCCAAGTAGTCTTACTTGCAAAGTGCTTGGGACTTACTCTCATGAACCGCCACTATAGATAAAATTTCTTCGGTTGAGATTAGCCCCCAAGTGCCAAGTAGTCTTGCTTGCAAAGTACTTGGGACTTTGAATATGATATGCTTAAAGTCATGGTTTTGACCCGGTAATTGTACAGGTTGCCACCACTCAACTACAAGCAGAAGTGTCGGACTTGAAGAACCGCCTGGAGGCACAGGAAACTGAGACCCAAAGAGCCAATTCCAAATTTGAATTCAGTATATCTAAACAATAGAAATTGAAGGCCGACTTTGAAGTTGAGAGAAAAGCCTGGGCCGAGGAAAAGACTGCCTTAACCCAATGAGCTGACAAAGTAGAGGCGGCTCTTGAAGAGCTGACCAATGAATTGTCCGGCTTAAAACACCATGTAACCCAGATGGTCACAGCAATCTTTGGTAAGTCGCCCTATAATTGTCAAATATTGAATCCTTGTGATGGTCATATGAATTGTCGTTAACTCACCTGATATTCCATGCAGGTCCCAGGAGCACAAATCTTAACCAAGATATGCTGATAAAACTGAAGGTGGTTTATACTCTTGTGGAACAACTGTATACTGGATCTCAGCGTGCCTTAGCCACGGTTGCTCTGTCCAATGAAGTTCCTATGCTCCTGGTGGATGTGTTAAGGAAACTTTCTGTGTTGCCCCAGCGATTTCATGAATTAAGGCGGTGGTATGCGAGAGTCGGAGCCGTGGCTGCCTTAAGCCGGGCCAAAGCTTGGCTACCTGAATTAGACCCGGCCAACATCGCCATTGGGTATCCAAGCCTGAAAGAAGATGGTACTTCATTTGAATAGGAAGATTTCGCCACTTGTGTGAAGGAAGTACGCCCTATGGCCACCCTGATTGCTGATGAGGCGGATCCCACGAAGTACCAGGCGGATTATGATGCAGAGAACCGGAGGATCCTGAAGCCACATTATAATCTGACAAGCCCGATTCCACAAATCCGTCAGCATACCTTTGCCCCTGAAGTTGACCCGGCCGGATTAATTGATGATGAAGCTGAATGTGAAGCTTTGAATGGCATTGACTGGTCAACATCAACCTTCCAGGAGAGGGAGCAAGTCGAAGGAGCGGAAAGGGTTGATCCAGAGGCGTCAAGTCAGCCGGAGAATTAACCCGGTCGGGCGGCTCATATTTGTAGCTAGATGAAAAACCATTGATATCCCCTAAAGGAGCAGAAATGACCACAGTGATGGGATGACCCAGAAAATATTGTTGAAGCTTCCGGCTGGCCATGAACACCCCATAAACAAGCTTCTGCCAATGTGGATACCTCTGTTTGGACTCAATAATCACCTCACTGATGTAGTAAACCGGCCGTTGAACAGATGTTCCTTACCAGCCTCCTTGCACTCCACGACAATGGCCACACTAACAGCACGTGTGTCAGTAGCCACATATAACAATAAGGGATCCGTATCAATGGGAGCAGCAAGGACCGGTGGCTCAACCAGCTGTCTCTTCAAATCCCCAAAGGCAGCCTTAGCAGCATCACTCCAGACAAAGTCGCCTGTCTTCTTCATCATCTGATACAGCGGTATGGCCTTCTCACCTAACCAGCTAATGAACCGGCTTAAAGCAGCAATATGACCCGCCAAACGCTAGATGTCATTGACACACTTGGGTTTTGCCAAAGAGGTAATAACCTTGATCTTCTCCAGGTTAGCCTCAATGCCTCTGTTAGATACCAGAAATCCCAAGAGCTTGCCTGCTGGCACACCGAAGACACCCTTCTCCGGGTTAAGCATCATAATGTAGACCCGGGTTTCCCTTAAGTCATCTATCAGGGTTTTCTTCTCTCTGGATTTCACCATGATATCATCCACATAAGCATGATGCCCAATCTGAGTGTGAAGGCAATTCTGCACACAGCGCTGATAAGTCGCCTGGGCACTCTTGAGCCCAAAAGGCATAGAAACATAACAGAAGGCTCCAAACGGAGTAATAAATGCTATCTTCTCCTAGTCATTAACTGCCATCTTGATCTGATGATATCCAGAATAAGCATCCAAAAAACTCATATGCTCACACCCCACCGTAGCATCAATGATTTGATCAATACGAGGGAGAGCAAAGGGATCAGCCGGACAAGCCTTGTTTAAGTCCGTGTAATCCGCACACATACGCCAAGTGCCGTTCTTCTTGAGCACTAGCACTGGGTTAGCCAACTACTCAGGATGAAATACTTCAATAGTGAACATGTCTACCAAGAGCCGGGCCACATCCTCACCAATGGCATTGCGCCTCTCCTCATTAAACCGCCGAAGAACGTGCCTGACCGGCTTAAACTTAGGATCAATATTAAGAGTGTGCTCAGCAAGTTCTCTCGGTACACCCGGCATGTTAGAAGGCTTCCACACAACGATGTCCCGGTTCTCACGGATGAACTTGATGAGCGCGCTTTCCTATTTGGGATCCAGATTATCACTGATACTAAACTGCTTGGATGAGTCGCAGGGAAGGAAATCAGCAAGCTTTGTGTCCTCGGCCGATTTAAACTTCATCCTCGGGTCATGCTTTGTAGTGGGTTTTTTCAAAGACGTCATGTCAGCCGGATCAACATTATCCTTGTAAAACTTCGACTCTTCCGCTGCACAGACCGACTCAGCATAAGCCACGTCTCCTTCTTCACACTCCAAGGCCACCTTCTGGCTTCCATGAACCGTGATGGTCCCCTTGTAACCCGGCATTTTGAGCTGCAGATAAACATAACACGGTCGCGCCATGAACTTGGCATAGGCCGGACGCCTAAACAGAGCATGATATGGACTCCTGATCTTGACCACTTCAAAAGTCAACTTCTCAGCCCTAGAATCATGCTCATCTCCAAAGGCTATTCAGCTCAATCTTGCCCACCAGGTATGCCGATTTACCAGGAAAAACATCGTGAAAAACAGTATTGGACTGCTTGAGATTCTTATCAGTTAACCCCATACGATGGAAGGTCTCATAATAAAGGATATTGATACTTCTGCCTCCATCCATGTGTACCTTAGTGAACTTATACCCCCCAACTTGAGGTGCCACCACCAAAGCCAAGTGACCCGGGTTATCAACCCGGGGTGGGTGATCTGCCCGGCTGCACAAAATGGGCTGCTCAGACCATCGCAAGTACCGGGGAACTGCCGGCTCAACGGTGTTCACTGCCCTCTTGTGAAGCTTCTGGTCTCGTTTGCACAAACTTGTGGTAAAAACATGATACCGCCCACTGTTCAATTGCTTTGGATGACTCTGATATCCAGATTGCTGCTGCTGCTGACCCTCTTGGCCAGATGATTGATTGTAACCACCTTGACTACCTTGATTGAAACCGCCTTGATTATTCCAGTGGCCCTGAAATCCCGAACTAGAACCGCCACTTTCATTATTGGGACCATGAAAATCGCCACCGCTTGAGCCACTGCCCGGCCCATGATTGCCATCAAACATGTTAGAATTCTTAAAAGCTCTCATGATCGTGCAATCCTTCCACATGTGAGTAGCTGACTTCTCTCGAGTGTCGTGGTTCGGGCAGGGTTCATTTAACAACTGCTCAAGAGTGGGACCTGACCCGCCAGACCGAGGAGGCGGCCTCCCTTTTCTCCGTTGGTAGTTACACTGTGCATTGGTATTAGCCACAAATTCCAAGCTACTATCAGCCTTACGTTTGTTGTTGCCCCCTTGATTCGCCGGGTTATGCTGCGAGCCCTTCACATTACCGTTCTTCTTTCCCTTCCTTGCCTTTTCATCATCAGACTCGGGATCCTTGGTCTATCAGAGTTAGCATATTTGACTAGAGCCGCCATCAGCTGGCCCATGTCATTACAATCGCGCTTGAGCCGCCCCAGCTTCTGTTTTAGAGGCTCAAAACGGCAATTTTCTCCAACATTAAGACTGCAGAGCCGACGTCCATCTTATCAGAAGGATGTATTATGGCCTTGACCTGGCGCACCCAATGGGTTGTGGACTCACCTTCCTCTTGCCTGCAATTAGTCAAGTCTACAATCGACATAGGCTGCTTGCAAGTATCTTTGAAGTTCTGAACAAACCGCTCCTTTAACTCTGCCCATGAGCCAATGGAATTAGGTGGCAGCCCCTTCAACCAATTACGGGCCGTTCCATCCAACATCATGGTGAAATACTTGGCCATCGCAGCATCACTGACCTCCAGTAGCGCCATAACCATCTCATAACTTTCGATCCACGTCCCTAGTTGTAAGTCGGCTGTATAATTAGGCACCTTTCGAGGCCCCTTGAAATCCTTGGGTAAACACTCGTTATGCAGAGCCGACACCAAGCAAGGTACACCCCCAGTCCTGGTGGTCAAACCTGCCTCAATTGAAGTCGGCGGATAAACCGGAAGGGGCTGGTAAGCCGCCTGCTAAGCCGCTAGCGGAGCCGCCTGCTGAGCCGCCTGCTCAATTTGCTGACGCACTCTATCCTGATCACATACGTTTGGAACTCCACCCCGTGCTGGGTCATGCCCACTCGGTTGATCACGGCACTGGGCATTGCTTGAAACGGCCGGTGAGTATATACGCCTGCTATAGCTCCTGCTCCGGCTTGGACGTGGAGTTGAATGAATCCTGTCTCTACTATAAGAGTAAGCCTCCTTGTCACGCCCAATATGCGACCCTATCCAAAAGGAACTCGAAGGTCCCACCAAGGATAGACCCGCATATTGAAACGCTTTTGCAAGGTGGATATCATTACATCAACATTACATAATAGATGGGGATACATACAAGAGGCATAGAATGCCACACGAATACAACATCACAATACATAAGAGCAACATCCAACTACGGATAAAAAACAAATAGAAACTCAAACGACATCCACCCTGCTAGCCCAGGCTGCCGACCTGGAACCTATCCCCTGATCGAAGAAGCAGAAGAAGAACTCAACGCAAGCAAGCATCGCTCTCGCGTCATGATCATCGCAAAACCTGTACCTACAACTGTTGTTGTAGTAATCTATGAGCCACGAGGACTCAGCAATCCCATTACCATGGGTATCAAGACTAACAAAGCTTAAAAGGGAAAGGAAGGGGTAAAGTGGTGAGGTTGCAACAGCGACTAAGCATATATGGTGGCTAACATACGCAAATAAGAGCAAGAAGAGAGCAAATGGAATGGTCGAGAAGCTAGCAATGATCAAGAAGTGATCCTGAACTCCTACTTACGTCAAACATAACCCAAAAACCGTGTTCACTTCCCGGACTCTGCCGAGAAGAGACCATCACGGCTACACACGCGGTTTATGCGTTTTAATTCAGATCTGGTGTCAAGTTATCTACAACCGGACATCAACAAATTCCCATCTGCCTATAACCGCAGGCACGGCTTTCGAAAGATTATACCCTGAAGGGTTGTCCCAACTTAGCCCATCATAAGCTCTCGCGATCAACAAAGGATATACCTTCTCCCAGGAAGACCCGATCAGACTCGGAATCCCGATTTACAAGACATTTCGACAATGGTAAAACAAGACCAGCAAGACCGCCCGATGCGCCGACAATCCCGATAGGAGCTGCACATATCTCGTTCTCAGGGCAACACCGGATGAGCAATCCATCCAACTAAAACTAGACCTCAAGTTTCCCTGAGGGGGCGTTGCAAAGGGCTCTAGTTCGGACCAACACTTAGGCAAGCACTGGCCCAGGGGGGCTATAATACAGATGACCCTCGAGAGAGCGACTCCCAAGGGAAAAGTAGGTGGTGGTGAGGCAAATGGTAAAACCAATGTTGGGACTTGCTGGAGGAGTTTTATTCAAAGCGAACTGTCAAGGGGGTCACATAAATCACCCAACCGCGTAAGGAACGCAAAATCCGGGAACATAACACCGGTATGACGGAAACTAGGGCGGCAAGAGTGGAACAAAACACCATGCATAAGGCCGAGTCTTCCACCCTTTACCAAGTATATAGATGCATTAATAATGATATAAGAGATATTGTGATATCCCAACCAAAATCCTGTCCACCATGGAGAAATCTTCAACTTCACCTGCAACTAGCAACGCTACAAGAGGGGCTGAGCAAAAGCGGTAACATAGCCGAACAACGGTTTGCATAGGAAAGGTATCAAAGGTTAGAGGTTCATGGTAATATGGGGGGCTTGATAAACAGGTGATAGGTAGCGCAGCAAAGTGATAGAACGAAGCGACTAGCATAGAAATGATAGTAGTGAGATCCAGGGTAGCAGTCATCTTTCCTGAAATCCCGCAAGGAAGAAGAACGAGTCCATGAAGGAGATGAAGCCACGAAGACGAACCAAGCGTAGACGAACGCATCCTCACGATCGCAACGAAACAGGAACTATCAAGAAGAAGCACACAACATAGTAAACACACCACACATGAACATGACATGATGCACAAACAAGTATGATGCAAGACAAGACTACATGAAGCTACTCATGGAAAGGGATGATGCAAAACAAAACAACACATCAAGGCAAGTTTAAATGAGGCCGGGAACAACATATAACAATTCCGGTAAGTCCTTATATGCAAGTTTCGAAATTGTTCCAGGTCTGAATAAACCTTATGTTCAAGTTGTTAAACAGCAAGTTAAGATGCAACAAGATGATCTACACGAGATTCTAGTCAAGTTACATATAAAGTTCATTTAGTTCGGAGCTACGGCCTAGAAGATAGGAGCAAAACAAGTTAAACATGGCATTGATGCAAAATGCATACAAACATCAAGCAAACACCTCAAAACAAGGACGCAACATGATAATATGAAACTACATGCGATTCTAAGCAAGTTTCATATAAAGCACACTCAAAACGGAGCAACGGTTCAACGCATACACTCTATACAAGTTTAAAGGACAAGCTGTCCAAAACAGCAACTAGGCATATTGCAAGCACCAAAACGACATACTACAGCATCTCAACATGAAAACAAAATGCATGGGCATGATGTACAGGTAAGGCATAACAAAACATGAACACTGAGATATCTCCAGAAATCGCTAGAACATGCTCAAACACACATGGCAAGATTGCAAATAGTAACAGTTCAGACTTTGCAGAAAATAACATCAGGTTGCAATGTTTAGAGCTATCAAATAACATGTTACAGGAACTTATAATAGCAAAACAAGACATAGCATGATTCTACTCAAATCATAGATCGAAAGTCCCTTAGTGACCATAAGCCAAAAAGGATCAGAAGATATGATGGCACCTATGTAAACATAGCAAGTTATATTACAGATTCAAACATGGCAGGAACAACGATAAGTAGGCATGTAGATGAGCTTGTACCACTCACCCAAGATCACTACATTGCATGAAAAGGCAACCAACAGTAAGAAGGCATGTTTATGAAGCTAAGCATGGCAATAGCAAGTTCATAGGGTGCATGGATCACTAACAACAATCATGATAACAACTAAACTTAATGTTAATAGGCTGACAGCAACATTATCAAGCAACTTTGAAGCAAGATATGAACAAGCTACAGCAAGCTATAATTGCAACCAGGGGCATGAATGGATAGAGCATGACATGTAGAACAAAACACTCTTAGTGAACATCTCCAGATTATGCATAGAATGACTTGTATCAGCAGGTTTACATAGCATCACGAAATAACAGATTCAGCCTAGCAAAACAGTAACAACAAGTACCCTACTAAACAAGCTCGATTCACTCACCACAAGTCCTTGCATGACAAGATAAGCATAGCATCAGCAAGAAGACAGATTTATGAAGCTAACCAAGGCAAGAACAAGTTCATAGCATGCAAGGATCAACTACAACAACCTGGGCAAAATTGAATAACATGTAAACAATCTGCCAGGAAACATTTTGAAGCAAAAGTAGAGCACGAAAATGACATGCTAGACTACTCCATAATTGCAAACAGGGGCATGAATGGCTAGAGAAAAACCATATGTTCAAAACGCCCTTACTTAAGTATCTCAAAATATGCATGGATCTCTCTGTAGCATCATGTTTACATGGCATCAAAATAACAGCAGAACAGGGACTGAAATCAGCAATATCACGAAGCCTAGTTTGCATGCCTGTGCTACTCACCACATTGATCACAAAAATACACGGTAAGCACCTCTATAAAGAAGACATGGCATAGTTCAAAACACATGTAGACATCAACCTCATAGGATGCACAGATCAAACATGGCAAAAATGACAAAAGAGCAAGTTCTGTTAAGAGACAGCAGACAACATTATGAAGCACTCTTGCAACGATGATTCAGGCATCAAGATGGACTCAAATGAACATGATGCAATGGAATGAAATGAAGTACTCGTTGAGACGAACAATTTGACAAATTACACACACGAATCAGAGCTACGGATGCGGAGATATGATGCGATGAACATGGCATGATAATGTCGAAATATTCGGGGACTTAGTGAAAACGGGGGCAACCTTAGGGTTCGTCCGGATCTGGATCTGGGGCACGGTTCCCGAGGCGGTGGCGCGAGCTCGCCGGAGTTCGTCGGAGTTGGCACGGGAGGTGGCCGGGGAGGCTCGGGGAGGCGCCGGAGGAGTCATGGACGGCGGGGCCGGGCGGATCCGGCGTCCTGGCGCGGGAGGCGGCGCGGCGCCGGCGTGGAGGTGGCCGGAGCGGAGGAGCTCACCATCGAGGGAGCCAGCGACGCGGCCGGGTGGCATGGAGGACGGGCGCGGCGGCGGAGGCTGAGGCTGGCGGCGGGGAAGACGGGCGGGACGACGATGATGTTGAAGGCGGCGGGGC
>NC_041381.1:351776197-351792616 GCF_002162155.2 Triticum dicoccoides
CCGGGCCCGCAGGGCCTGGCGCGGCGCGGGGAGGCCGGGGCGATGACATGGCGGTGGCCGGTTGGAGGAGGCGGCGGCGGAGGCGACGTGGTGGCTGCGGATTGGACGGGCGGCGGCGCTGGACATGTCCGGCTTGGGACGGACGTGTCCGGCGGTGCGGAGGGAAAAAAATCTAGGGTTGGACTGCGGGATTTTCAGGGGGGAGGCACAAATATATAGGTAGAGGGAGCTAGGAGAGTCCAAATGGAGCACGGTTTTCGCCGACACGATCGTGATCGAGCGACCGAGAGCATGGAGGGGAGTTAGATGGGTTTTGGGCCAATTTGGAGGGGTGTTGGGCTGCAAGACGAAAGGGGCTTTTGCGGTTACCCGGTTAACCCTTGGAGTATCAAACGAACTCCAAATGGCACGAAACTTGACAGGCGGTCTACCGGTGCTATACCAAGGCCGCTTGGAAAGACTCGGTCCATTCCAAGAAAGTTTAACACCAGCACACAAAAACAAGGTCTGAGAGGGGCAACGGGCGCGCACGAGAGGTCCGGACTCCGAACGGACAACGGAGAGAACCGGGAGAACACGAACGGATGCAAGTTTTTAAAAACATGCAGATGAAATGCAGATGATGACATGGCAAAATGCAACACGCAAGCAAATGACATGGCAATGACGGCGAATAACTGGTAGACACCTGGCGCATCGAATCCGGGGCGTTACAACACTCCTCCACTAACAAGAGATCTCGTCCCGAGATCTTAGGACCGAGACGGAAGGGAAAAAGGGATGGGGTGAAACAAGAACTCAAGAGAGAAGCAAAGAATCGAGAGCACTTGAGAAGAAGAGAGGAACGACGAGAATGACGAGAATCGAAATCTCACGGAATCAGATAGACTATGAAACCACTCCGGTTAGAACGAGATAAGAAACGGATAAGACTGAAAGGATTTAGGCAGCACTCCGGCTGAAAACGGAAGGATTAGAACATGAGCTTGAGAGGATGGAATGATACTTGATGAACTCTTGAAGAATGAATTAAATCATGAAGAACCACTGTCAGGACCCCGACTCGATGCCACATCGATCTAGCATGTAACACCTCATATCACTTTGCGGCCTCACGCACGGTATTCCCACGGGTGTCGTCTTACCTTTGCCCGGGACCGTTTGCGCCTTTTGGCACACGTATATGATAGTGTCGCTAGCATCCATATGGTAAAGAGCCCGGGCTGACATGGCTAGTCGTAAACCCAAAGTGGCACAGACTTACAGGGACAGGCATCCATGACCCAGCATCGAACGAGTCGGTCAACAGCAAGTGAATCCGGGCTGTAGCACTGGGCTAGCAGGACTCCGGTAAACCGGGCTGTAGCAGGCTAACAGGACTCCGGTATCCATCGCGTGACATTTCCCCGAAGGGACAGACACATGAACGAAGAAGGACACATGCCGGCCAGCCTAAGTGTTCCGGAGCAGTAGCAAGCTACCAAGGCTCAGTGGAGACACTAGGAGACATTTCCCCGTAAGAGAGGCTACTAAGAATAAACAACTAGATAGTCAGATCCCACACATACCAAGCATTTCAATCATTCACACAATATGCTCGATATGTGCAAATACAACAAGGCATCACAACATGACTCTACAACACAAGTACTTTATTTAAGGCTCGGAGAGCCATACATAACATACACACAGGTACGGGTCACACGACCCAGCATTCAAGTCATACAGACATACAAGCTAACAGCGGAAGTAACTTGTCTGAGTACAGACAACTAGTAAAATAAAAGAGGCTTGGGAAAGCCTGGCTATACTACGTGGTCCTTCACAAGCTCAGGATCACCACCTGGGCCTCAGTCTACTCATCGATGTCAACATCTATGAAGAACCCATCAGAAGGGGTTGCAGCGTCTTCTGAAAAATGTAAATTAAGGCAACATGAGTACAAAGGTACTCAGCAAGACTTACATCAGATCCTACATACATGCACATTATCAAGAAGGGTTGGTGGGGTTTTTGTAGCAAGCCAGCTTTGACTCTTGGCTAAGCTATCCTACGATACACCAACTTGAAATGGTTTTGCGCACACGAGTCCACTACTCACCACTTCAATACACCACCGAGGATCCACCTCCGTCATCCTACGGAAGAGCCATCCTCGGCACTCACGCTTATCTTGAGATTTTTAGTAGTATCCATTTACTTGTCTATGAACTGTATAGGCAACCAAGTAGTCCTTTACCGCGGACGCGGCTATTCGAATATATAATGCTAACCCTGCAGGGGTGTACTTCTTCATACATGTTTCCACCCCTTAGCGTCTGCACACGACATGTGCTCGGCAGACTTCAAGCAAAAGCCGACATGGGTGTAGACCACGACCTACCTAAACACCTAAGTCTCTAGTCCAGGTTTATCGCCTATCCAGGTTCCATCCGTAGGGAGTCCGGCCGAGGTTTCCCATACGGCCCCGAACGATGTGTACAGGGTTCCGTGACACCTAACGGGTGCCCGGTATTCCCGGCCACGTACCTACCGCATCACAGCCCACCCTGCGAGTCAGCGCTGTCCACGGCCTCCAGTAAGCTACAAACACCAGAAACTACTTGCAACTCCAGGACAGAGAACTAGAGTGAATAAGAAGTCGAGCGGGGTCATATTTCAGGGCCCAATGCATGGTAGTAGCTGAATCTTAAATCACGCATACAGATCTCAGTGCTTAAGGTCGGCTTCAATGAAACAACCCACCATGTACTCCTACATGGCCTTTCATCGATACCTTTACCAAAACATGTTCACCCCATCCCTCTCATCACCGGCAAGATTATTTCACTCTAGCCCATCACCCAGATGAACCAGACCTGACACGACTCTAAGCATAGCAGGCACAGCAAGGTAGGAACAACACATACATATGGCTCAATCAACTCCTACACATGCTAGTGGGTTTCATCTAGTTATTGTGGCAATGACAGGTCATGCAGAGGAAATGGGTTGAACTACCGTAGCACACAGCAGTTTGAAACGCGTTGTCTTAATGCAGTAACAGAGAGCAGGAGCGAGAACATGGGATTGTATCGATATGATCAAATGGTTGGTTGCTTGCCTGATGGGTCGATGCACTGATATGGTTCTTCGTTAGGGTAATCGTGGTACTCCTCGGAGGCAGAACCTGCCGCAAAGAGCACCGATACACAACATTACCAAACAATATGCAACAATATGATGCATGCATGAACCATGGCAATATGAGTGTGCTGGGCTAATGCAACTATAACCAGATGGGTTTGAACTATTTTGAATCAAAGATTCAAGTTTCAAACTCATACATGGCCCTTATAAGTGATTTAACTTGTTCTGCCATAAACAGCAGGTTAGGTTGTTTGAAGATGCATGAAACCAGTACAGATGGATAGGTTGGATTTTTCTGATCATTTTTCATATATAAAACTTTGCATTTGGAGCTACGGTTGATTTACTATGAATTTTTGAAGTTTAGAACATTTTCTGAAATTTATAAATCATTCTAGATTTATTTTAATTCCATAAAAGGATTACTGCGTCAGCATGATGTCATGCTGACCTCGGCAAGTCAACAGGCCGGTCCAGGTCAAACTGACCAGTGGGTCCCGCATGTCAGTAGTTAATTATACTAACTTAATTTAGTTTAAACTAATCTGTGTTAATTAGCAGAGGGGGCCCCACTTGTCATAGGCTCAGGGGGGTCAAACTGGGCCCACCCTGGTCAAGGTCAAAGTCAAACACGCCGGCGTCTAGCCGCCGGCGAGGCCGAACGCGGCGGCGAGAGTGCTTTTGTGCATTCCGGCGACCAAAAGGGCGGCGGAAGGCATCTACGCGTAGCTGAGACCGAGCCGCGGCTATTGGTGGTGGTGGTTGAGCTCGGGGTAGCCGGAGACGTCGCCGGCGACGACTTTGGCAGTCACCGGAGTTGGGTGAAGATGGATCCGACGCTACGGGGCACGGCGAGGCCCGTGGTGAGGTGCGTTGGGCCCCTGGGGACGCGGTGAGTGTGTTAGACAAGGTGGGGTGGCTGGTGGTTAGCCGGAGACACATCGGCGACGAGCTCCGTGGCGGCGCGTGCGGGTGAGCTACGTGTGCTCGTGGTGGTGCACCCGAGCGAGAAAGGAAAGGGGGATAGGGTAGCCAGTCTCACGGTGATCTCGAGGGAGCGGACGACGCGGTCGGGGACGAGCTGGTGCGGCGGCAACGATGAAGGGGATCTCCGGCGATGGCGGTTTGGTCGAGGTCAGTGCGGTGGCCTCGGGGCACGCGAGCGCTCGGGGCTCGGCTAGCTCGAAGGAGTAGAGGGTGGCGAAGCTCCTGGACACGGTGGTGCGGCGCGAGGTTGACGGAGAGCGCGACTACAGCGAGGGTGCGGCAGCGGTGGCGTCGGCCATGGCGTGGGAGAGCGAGGGAGAGGAGCTGGGGGAGAATGGATGTGTCATGGGGGTTCACGGCACGACGTGGAGATCATCCAAGCCAGCAGCGAGGCGAGGGATTGAAGCAGGGCGACGGGCAGCTGCGTGGCGCACGCTGCGGCCGCCGTCGAGCACCTGCCTGCCTGCCTGGCCAAGCCAAGCAGCTCGCTGGAGCGGTGGCTGGGCTGGGCCGGCAGGTGGGCCTCTGGGTGGCGCTAGGTAAGTTTTCCCTATTTTCTGTTTTTGTTTTTATTCTGTAAGTTTGTTGAATTACTAAAAATACCTAGACAACTCCAAAATTCACCAAACTGCACCTGGTCCTTAGTTGGAATATTTCCAGCAAGGAACATTTTAGTTTGGAAATATTTGAGCATTCAAAATAATTTATATAATTTAAATGCCCAAAATCAAATACTTATGAATTAATTCAAAGACCTTAGGATGACCTAGAAAACTGTGCATCACTTTTGGCAGAGGTTCTGAACCAAGACAAAAATGATGGACATTTTAGAAGGGCATTTTAGGTTCATTGAAAATATTTTTAGTAAACCCTAGTTGTTTCAGAGGGGGCTGTGGGTTCTGTCATCCCCATTTCAAGTTTCTGATGAAAGAATAGACATGATGCAACACTCTAATGCATGAACTAACTAGGGTGTGACAACTCACCCCCACTCAAAAGAATCTCGTCCCGAGATTTAGGTTCCTCCGGAAAGAAGGCGGGGTACTCAAGTCGAAGACGATCCTCCCTTTCCCAAGTTGCTTCCTTCTCAGAATGGTGGGACCATTGAACCTTGAGAAACTTGATATTATAACGTCGAGTGGTATGCTCGGCTTGATCGAGGATACGAACGGGGTACTCTCAATACGTAAGATTATCTTGAAGATCAAGCGTTTCGTGGTCCACTCCACGGATAGGATCCGAGAAGCAACGCCTGAGTTGAGAAACGTGGAAGACATCGTGGACTCTAGAGAGATGCAGAGGTAGTTCCAATTGGTAGGCAACTTCTCCTCGTTTAGCGAGAATGCGAAAAGGTCCAATGTAACGAGGAGCCAATTTGCCCTTGATACCGAAGCGATGGGTTCCCTTCAGAGGAGTAACCCGGAGGTAAGCCTTCTCGTTAACCTCAAAGGTCATGGCCTTATGTTTTCGGTCGTATTGACTCTTTTGACGAGATTGGGCTGTTTTCAACTTTTCACAAACAATGCGAACTTGCTCTTCTGCTTCCTGGATCATGTCCGGGCCAAAGAATTGTCTTTCCCAAGCTAGATTGATAGCTGTTGTTATAAGCAAATTGAGCAAATGGAAGGCATTTCTCCCAATCCATTCCAAATGAGATAACAGAAGCTCGAAGCATGTCTTCTAGAATCTGATTGACACGTTCTACCTGACCACTTGATTGAGGGTGAAAGGCAGTGCTAAAGGAAAGGCGGGTCCCCATAGCATTTTGGAAACTTTCCCAAAATCGAGAGGTGAAAAGACTTCCTCGATCCGAGTTAATTTCCAATGGAACACCATGGAGAGACACTATTCGGGAGATGTACAAGTCTGCTAATTGACTAGCAGTTATACTCTCGCGAACAGGTAAGAAATGGGCCACCTTGGAAAGACGATCAACAACGACGAAGATAGCGTTATTCCCTCTCTTGGTCCTGGGAAAACCGGTGATGAAATCCATACCAATTTTATCCCATTTCCATTCAGGAATAGCTAAGGGTTGAAGGGTGCCAGCAGGCCGCTGATGCTCTGCTTTTACACGACGATAGACATCGCAACTAGTAACAAACTGAGCAATGTCTCTCTTCATCCTAGTCCACCAGAACCTCTGGCGTAGGTCCTGATACATCTTAGTACTACCGGGATGAATGGTGAGAGGAGATTCATGACCTCCTTAAGGATCAACTGCCGTAGATGCTGGTTCTTGGGAACCACTAAACGGTTCTCAAAATACACAACACCATGATCATTTGTGGAGAAACATCTAGCACCTCCGCTAGCAATGTTCTCCTTGATCCTAGATATTCCTTTATCTCGCTTTTGGGCAGCGATGATTTGATCCGTAAGAGTAGGTTTCGCCACCAAGGTGGAAAGAAATCCTTGAGGAACAATGTGAAGGTTAAGCTTTCAAAATTCCTCAGGGAGAAGCGGTTGACTTTGTTGTAACATCAGATTGTTACAATAAGATTTATGACTTAGTGCATCAGCCATGACGTTGGCCTTTCCTGGGGTGTAAGTTATCCCTAAGTCGAAATATGTGATCAACTCAACCCAACGTCTTTGCCTGAGATTCAAATCCGGTTGGGTGAAGATGTACTTCAGACTTTGGTGATCGGTGAAGATCTCGCAACGATTACTGAGGAGATAATGTCGCCAGGTTTTAAGTGCATAGACTACAGCTACAAGCTCTAGATCATGAGTAGGATAATTTTCCTCATGTGGGTGCAATTGCCGTGAAGCGTAAGCAATTACGTGTCGATCTTGCATGAGAATTCAACCTAGTCCTTGTCGCGAGGCGTCGCAATAAATAACAATGTCCTTAGAGAAATCTGGTGGTACCAATATGGGAGCAGATGTCAGGCGTCTTTTCAGTTCCTGAAAGCTGTGCTCACATTATGGAGTCCACTCGAACTTGTTATCTTTCTTGAGGAGTTCAGTTAGAGGTTTGGCAACTTTGGAGAAGTTCTCGACAAAGCGGCGACAATAGCTTGCTAAGCCAAGGAAACTCCAAACTTGCTTGACCGATTCAGGTGGAGTCCAATTAAGGACGGCTTGAACTCGCTCGGGGTTAACAGCAATACCTTTACCAGAAATTACATGTCCTAGATAGGTCACTTCTGGCAACCAGAATTCGCATTTGGAGAACTTGGCATAAAGGCGATGCTCTCGAAGTTTCATCAACACTAGCCTTAGATGTTCAGCATGTTCTTCCTCGTTCTTGGAGTAGATGAGTATATCATCGAGGTAAACCACGACGAATTTATCCAAATACTCCATGAAGATTGAGTTCATTGACCGAGAAAAGGTGGCTGGGGCATTGGTTAAACCGAAGGACATGACGGGGCACTCGTATTGGCCATAACGAGTAACAAAAGCCGTTTTAGGAATGTCCCCGTTCCTGATATTGATTTGATGGTGCCCAACCTCAAATCAATTTTAGAGAAGACTGAGGATCGAGCGAGCTGATCATACAAGTCGTTGATCCTGGGGAGCGGATACTTGTTCTTGATTGTGACCAAGTTGACGGGTCGATAATCTACAACCATCCGGTCCGTGCCATCCTTCTTCTTGACGAAGAGGACGGGGCAAGCCCATGGAGACGAACTAGGTCAGATGAAACCCTTTTTCAAGGACTCATCGAGTTGTTTCTTAAGTTCGGCTAGTTCAAAAGGTGCCATCTTATAGGGTCTTCTAGAAATTGGGACAGTTCCCGGAATGAGATCTATCACAAACTCAACATCTCTGTCAGGTGGAACACCTGGCAATTCCTCTGGAAAGACATCCGAAAAGTCACGGACTACCGGAACGTCCTCAAGGTCTGGCAAAGGACTGGCGTTAAGAGAATATAGTTGTCGCTTGGCTATTCGGGTCAATACATTGACTATCTTTCCCGAGGGATGTGTGAGTTGAACAGTCCTAGAGAAACCATCAATCTTGGCATGATGGGCTGACATCCAGTCCATACCCAAGATGATATTAATATCCGAAGATTTGAGGGCTATCAAAGATGCGAGAAAAACGAGTCTGTCGACTTGTATTTCATTTCCATGTCTTATTCTAGAGGTTTGCCATCTAGAACCAGGAGTAGAAATTTCCATAGTGGACGGCATGTCACAGAATGCGGTGTTATGCAAACGAGCATAATTTTCGGATATGAAAGAATGAGATGCTCCAGTATCGAAAAGAACAGATGCCGGGTGGCAATTAACAAGGAGCATACCAAGTACGACGTTGGGATCCTCTTGAGCTTCTTCAGCAGAGATACAGTTGACATGGCCACATGCAGTGGTGGCCGGCTTGGCGTAAAATGCTTTCCCTATCGGCTTTCCACGGCCAACAGCTTTTCCAGACTGGTTGGGGTTGGTCTGAGGGCACTCGCGCAGGTAGTGGCCCGATTCCCCACACTTAAAGCAAGTCACAGAGCTGGTACGTGGAGGAGCACTATTGGTTGGACCACCATAGGGCTTGGTTGGTGCAAACTGTTGAACGGGGCGAGGCGCCTGGAAGGATGGCCTCGGTGTGAACCTGGGTGGCAGGGCAGTGTTAGGCACCCACACGCGGCACTTCTGAGGACCAGCACCGGATGAGGAACCCATGTCACGGCCATGCTTGCGTGTTGCTTCATAATCAGTCTGACCAGACTCAGCACTGATGGCTTTGTTAACAAGCTTCTGAAAAGATGTGCACTCATGCAGATGGAGGTCGCGGCGAAGCTCAGGACTAAGTCCCTTACGGAACCTTGCTTGCTTCTTGGCATCAGTAGAGACTTCCTCAGTTGCATATCATGCAAGGTTACCGAACTCCCTGTTGTAAGCATCCACAGAGAGTCGGCCTTGAGTGAAATTGCAGAACTCCTCACGCTTACGGTCCATGAGACCCTCCGGAATGTGATGTTCATGGAAAGCCTCGCTGAATTCAGCCCAAGTAGTGACATGGCCCGCTGGGCGCATAGCTCCATAGTTCTCCCACTAGAGACTGGCGGGGCCTTCAAGATGATATGCAGCAAAGGTGACCTTATCAGCCTCAGCTACTAGCGCAGAACGCAGTTTGTGAGTAATACTGCAAAGCCAGTCATTGGCGTCGAGAGGCTCGACGGAGTGGTGGAAAGTGGGTGGATGTAACTTGATGAAATCACTGAGTGACACCAAGTTATTCCTCTGATGGTGTGCTGTGTTTTGCTTGATGCGCTCCAACAAACGGTTAGTCTCCCGCTTGTTTCTCTCGGCTTTCAGCATGACTTCGGCCAGAGAGGGAGGGTGAGGCAGGTTTGTTCCCCCAACTCTGCTGCCTTCGGCCTGCTCTAGGGGAGCAGGGTTGGTGCGGGTGTTAACCATCCTAGGAAAACAAAGCAATGGTTTAGTCCAGAATGATAGGATTTTGACATAGAAATGTAGAATGTAATGGATAACTTGGAATGTAAGATGATCATCTGTATGACATGGTAGATACAGAAACTGCTTCTTTTATTCCATCATCATACACACCATACAAGGTTTAGTGCAGAACCAAACAGAGTACTACTACGGTGAAAAGAGGATTACATCTCATCGGAGGCATTTCGAGCTCCTATACATTATTTTTCTACACCTCCGGAAGGTGGTATAAGCTAAGTCATATCCCATGAGTCACGCAGGACGGTGGACGATATAGCTAGTACGATACTAGTGATACTACTACTAACTCAGTCGGCTTCGTAGTAGTCTTCATAGAAGTCACCTCCATAGCCTGGAAGCTCAACGTGATCATCCGGAAACAGTCGGTCCCGTGGAGCTTGTGGACCATAGGTGCTAGGATGAGGTCTTGGACCAATAAACGATGGCCTGCGGGGACCACGAGGTGGGGTGATGCCTCCTACATCACGCCAATCCATCACGTCTGGCAGAGCAGATCTCACAGGATAGAGATCTCGCATGTCCATATATCCAGCTTGCACAGCCGGTGCAAACCGAGTCAAAGTGGCCCAATGATCAGCACGGGTATTGAAAAGCTCTAGTCTCAAGGCCTGATTTTCATGGTCCTTGTCTTCAAGCAACTATGCAGTGGTGCGGGTCCGTGAATCCTCCTGAGTGGAATCAGCATAGATAGCCTGGAGATACCCTTGTGCTCCCGGAAGTGATGCTGGCATATACCGGAAATCAGAGTCCCGAAATAGGCCAGTTCTGACTCGCATGATGGTCATCATCAAGTAGGCAGCATCCTGCACAGCCATCTCAATAGTAACCCCGAGTCCATAGGAGCAGTGAAGGGGCTCGGTAGATCCAGGATAAGATGGAAATATCCTGACAATGCAAAGATATTGACTTTGGTTAAAGTCTCGGAATTGCTCTTCGACCGTGTACTCAGGATACCAACGGTACCCTGCCTCAGTCATTACCCTGACCAACATGGCAGTATGGCCGGGTACATCTAGACATCGAGTCAAACGAACCACTTGATTCTGAGGACGGGTCGCCATCTGGAACATGATAAACACAAGACATTAAGATTCCTAGCAGAAATTGGATAGCATAACGGCTGTAAATGCTCAAAAGGATTTGAGGCATTTGACAAAGAATTTCATAGACACTCAACAACATCATATCAAGGTTCTAGGTCCATCTTAGCAACATAATGGGGTAGTAGAACTGAACTAGGCTTGTATCCATCAAACCTATAAGGTACTACTGATTAATAACACGTGAACCTGATAGAGAGAAGAGATCCTAATTCCTTAACCCCCGGTGGAAGAATAGACTGACTCAGATCAGAATGTCATGAGATAGAGAAGTAAAAAGAGCCTTACGTTCCATCCCACAAACAATTCCCCTACATATAACTAAAGAATTTCTAGACTCAACATCGACCAGTTTGGCTTGGAGAACCTACAGGCAGTCCGGCTCTGATGCCAACGCTGTCAGGACCCCGACTCGATGCCACATCGATCTAGCATGTAACACCTCATATCACTTTGCGGCCTCACGCACGGTATTCCCACGGGTGTCGTCTTACCTTTGCCCGGGACCGTTTGCGCCTTTTGGCACACGTATATGATAGTGTCGCTAGCATCCATATGGTAAAGAGCCCGGGCTGACATGGCTAGTCGTAAACCCAAAGTGGCACAGACTTACAGGGACAGGCATCCATGACCCAGCATCGAACGTGTCGGTCAACAGCAAGTGAATCCGGGCTGTAGCACTGGGCTAGCAGGACTCAACCGGGCTGTAGCGGGCTAACAGGACTCCGGTATCCATCGTGTGACATTTCCTCGAAGGGACAGACACAGGAACGAAGAAGGACACATGCCGGCCAGCCTAAGTGTTCCGGAGCAGTAGCAAGCTACCAAGGCTCAGTGGAGACACTAGGAGACATTTCCCCGTAAGAGAGGCTACTAAGAATAAACAACTAGATAGTCAGATCCCACACATACCAAGCATTTCAATCATTCACACAACATGCTCGATATGTGCAAATACAACAAGGCATCACAACATGACTCTACAACACAAGTACTTTATTTAAGGCTCGGAGAGCCATACATAACATATACATAGGTACGGGTCACACGACCCATCATTCAAGTCATACAGACATACAAGCCAACAGCGGAAGTAACTTGTCTGAGTACAGACAACTAGTAAAATAAAAGAGGCTTGGGAAAGCCTGGCTATACTACGTGGTCCTTCACAAGCTCAGGATCACCACCTGGGCCTCATTCTACTCATCGACGTCAACGTCTATGAAGAACCCATCAAAAGGGGTTGCAGCATCTTCTGAAAAATGTAAATTAAGGCAACATGAGTACAAAGGTACTCAGCAAGACTTACATCAGATCCTACATACATGCACATTATCAAGAAGGGTTGGTGGGGTTTTTGCAGCAAGCCAACTTTGACTCTTGGCTAAGCTATCCTATGATACACCAACTTGAAATGGTTTTGCGCACACGAGTCCACTACTCACCACTTCAATACACCACCGAGGATCCACCTCCGTCATCCTACGGAAGAGCCATCCTCGGCACTCACGCTTATCTTGAGATTTTTAGTAGTATCCATTTACTTGTCTACGAACTGTATAGGCAACCAAGTAGTCCTTTACCGCGGATGCGGCTATTCCAATAGATAATGCTAACGCTGCAGGGGTGTACTTCCTCATACATGTTTCCACCACTTAGCGTCTGCACACGACATGTGCTCGGCAGACTTCAAGCGAAAGCCGACGTGGGTGTAGACCACGACCTACCTAAACACCTAAGTCTCTAGTCCAGGTTTATCGCCTATCCAGGTTCCATCCGCAGGGAGTCCGGCCGAGGTTTCCCATGCGGCCCCGAATGATGTGTACAGGGTTCTTGACACCTAACGGGTGCCCGGTATTACCGGCCACATACCTACCGCATCACAGCCCACCCCGCGGGTCAGCGCTTTCCACGGCCTCCAGTAAGCTACAAACACCAGAAACTACTTGCAACTCCTGGACAGAGAACTAGAGTGAATAAGAAGTTGAGCGGGGTCATATTTCAGGGCCCAATGCATGGTAGTAGCTGAATCTTAAATCACGCATACAGATCTCAGTGCTTAAGGTCGGCTTCAATGAAACAACCCACCATGTACTCCTACATGGCCTTTCATCGATACCTTTACCAAAACGTGTTCACCCCATCCCTCTCATCACCGGCAAGATCATTTCACTCTATCCCATCACCCAGATGAACCAGACCTGACACGACTCTAAGCATAGCAGGCACAGCAAGGTAGGAACAACACATACATATGGCTCAATCAACTCCTACACATGCTAGTTGGTTTCATCTAGTTACTGTGGCAATGACAGGTCATGCAGAGGAAATGGGTTCAACTACCGTAGCACACAGCAGTTTGAAACACGTTGTCTTAATGCAGTAACAGAGAGCAGGAGCGAGAACATGGGATTGTATCGATATGATCAAATGGTTGGTTGCTTGCCTGATGGGTCGATGCACTGATATGGTTCTTCGTTAGGGTAATCGTGGTACTCCTCGGAGGCAGAACCTGCCGCGAAGAGCACCGATACACAACATTACCAAACAATATGCAACAATATGATGCATGCATGAAACATGGCAATATGAGTGTGCTGGGCTAATGCAACTATAACCAGATGGGTTTGAACTATTTTGAATCAAAGATTCAAGTTTCAAACTCATACATGGCCCTTATAAGTGATTTAATTTGTTTTTCCATAAACAGCAGGTTAGGTTGTTTGAACATGCATGAAACCAGTACAGATGGATAGGTTGGATTTTTCTGATCATTTTTCATATATAAAACTTTGCATTTGGAGCTATGGTTGATTTACTATGAATTTTTGAAGTTTAGAACATTTTCTGAAATATATAAATCATTCTAGATTTATTTTAATTACAGAAAAGGATTACTGCGTCAGCATGATGTCATGCTGACCTCAGCTAGTCAACAGGCCGGTCCAGGTCAAACTGACCAGTGGGTCCCGCATGTCAGTAGTTAATTATACTAACTTAATTTAGTTTAAACTAATCTGGGTTAATTAGCAGAGGGGGCCCCACTTGTCATAGGCTCAGGGGGGTCAAACTGGGCCCACCCTGGTCAAGGTCAAAGTCAAACACGCCGGCGTCTAGCCGCCGGCGAGGCCGAACGCGGCGGCGAGAGTGCTTTTGTGCATTCCGGCAACCAAAAGGGTGGCGGAGGGCATCTACGCATAGCTGAGACCGAGCCGCGGCTATTGGTGGTGGTGGTTGAGCTCGAGGTAGCCGGAGACGTCGCCGGCGACGACTTTGGCGGTCGCCGGAGTTGGGTGAAGATGGATCCGATGCTACGGGGCACGGCGAGGCCCGTGGTGAGGTGCGTTGGGCCCCTGGGGACGCGGTTAGTGTGTTAGACAAGGTGGAGTGGCTGGTGGTTAGCCGGAGACACGTCGGCGACGAGCTCCGTGGAGGCGCGTGCGGGTGAGCTACGTGTGCTCGTGGTGGTGCACCAGAGCGAGAAAGGAAAGGGGGAGAGGGTAGCCAGGCTCACGGTGATCTCGAGGGAGCGGACGACGCGGTCGGGGACGAGCTGGTGCGGCGGCGACGGCGAAGGGGATCTCCGGCGATGGCGGTTCGGTCGAGGTCAGTGCGGTGGCCTCGAGGCACGCGAGCGCTCGGGGCTCGGCTAGATCGAAGGAGTAGAGGGTGGCGAAGCTCCTGGACACGGTGGCACGGCGCGAGGTTGACGGAGAGCGCGACTACGGCGAGGGTGCGGCGGCGGTGGCGTCGGCCATGGCGTGGGAGAGCGAGGGAGAGGAGCTGGGGGAGAATGGATGTGTCATGGGGGTTCACGGCACGACGTGGAGATCATCCAAGCCAGCAGCGAGGCGAGGGGATGAAGCAGGGCGACGGGCAGCTGCGTGGCGCACGTTGCGGCCGATGTCGAGCACCTGCCTGCCTGCCTGGCCAAGCCAAGTAGCTCGCTGGAGCGGTGGCTGGGCTGGGCCGGCAGGTGGGCCTCTGGGTGGCGCCAGGTAAGTTTTCCCTTTTTTCTATTTCTGTTTTTATTCTGTAAGTTTGTTGAATTACTAAAAATACCTAGACAACTCCAAAATTCACCAAACTGCACTTGGTCCTTAGTTGGAATATTTCCAGCAAGGAACATTTTAGTTTGGAAATATTTGAGCATTCAAAATAATTTATATAATTTAAATGCCCAAACTCAAATACTTATGAATTAATTCAAAGACCTTAGGATGACCTAGAAAACTGTGCATCACTTTTGGCAGAGGTTCTGAACCAAGACAAAAATGATGGACATTTTAGAAGGGCATTTCAGGTTCATTGAAAATATTTTTAGTAAACCCTAGTTGTTTCAGAGGGGGCGGGGGGTTCTGTCATCCCCATTTCAAGTTTCTGATGAAAGAATAGACATGATGCAACACTCTAATGCATGAACTAACTAGGGTGTGACAACCACCATGAAGAACTCCGGTGACAAAAAGGATGATGAGATGGATGAAAGAAAAGAATAAGATGAGCCTTATGATGATTTAGATGGAGGTTCCGACGAAATAGCCGAGGAAAATTTGAACTCCGGAAAAGAAAGATGAATCACTTGGAATCAAGAATTTATTCATCAAGAACAAACTCCGAAGGAAGGGATTACTCACTTGGATGAAATAAGAATAAGATTTATTGTATGCTTATCCTTCATCAAATTAAATTGATGACAAGCAATGGACTTTTGCATACTACTTATTCTTCTTGAAAAGGATTAAGGGGGTAAATGGCGCAAAACGTGAGAAAGTCTTCATGAACCACCGGTAGGATTGAAAGGACGAATGGATTGAAATGATAAACAAAGAAAAAGAATCTTGAACGAACCACCGTAAGAATTCAGAAATGACTGACGAAAGAAGATGAATCACCGGGAAGAATTAGAAGAACAAATATGATTGAGAGGATTTAGATTTGAAAGAACGAAGAGATAATGAGCTGATTAAAGAACACTTGAACAAAAGCACCGGGATAAATAGAGAACGAAAACTGGAATGATGCCTCCGGTGAAAAGAAATGGAAAAACAACTCCTAACATACTCTGGATGGATAAGAAAAGAATATCTGACAAATGGAATAATTCGAGAGGGTAACAAGAAGCTAGAACCACGAATCTTCGGGAGAACAGACAAAATTGAGAGGGAAAACTCTTCTTCGGTCTTCAAATGCTGAGAAAGACGACGAGAAACACCACCAAAATTACTGAGATACTCCGGGAGAACGAAAAGCGAAGAGGTTAAGCCAACAATGGAATGATTTGAAATCGATCTTGACAAGGCATGTGACTGATGAAATTCATTCTTACATCACACTTGAAAAGAATTGAGGATAACTCCGGGGAATAATTAGAAGAGTCAGGTAAGATCCCGGGAAAAGACCTGTGGGTTAGGGCCCACTGAAGAGAATACACCGTCGGAAAGGATTGTTGAAGACATAGATGATGCACCGGAACAATTGAAATATTTGAATGAGGTGACAACCTCGAATTAATTAGAACACAGACGAATCTCCTGAGATGTCTTGAACACTCCGGAAGGATTGAATGACGAGAGGCAAACGAGTAAGGAGAACACTTGAGCCGAGGAAAAGAATATAATCACTACAAAAAATTAGAATTGAATCCACCGGAGAAGAAAAGAGATGAAGAATGTCCACCGAGACGAGAATTCACCAGTTATAATGATTGAGGGAAGACTGAAGAGGCTCCACACGAATGAAAATTGATGTTCAAAAAAGACTCAGGCTCCGGG
>NC_041381.1:351792970-351797637 GCF_002162155.2 Triticum dicoccoides
AGGCTCCGGGAAGATGAGGGTGGGAGGGCGGGAAAACAAAGGTAACTTGGAAGGGGAAACCGACGAATATCTTGAAGAGAAAAATACCGGTTGAAAGAAAGCAAAGGCTTCACGCGAGTAGGATGGATACTCGATTATGGACTCCGGCTCCGAGAAGAAAAGGGTGGGCGGGTGGGAAAAAGAAAACAACTGAGGATTGAACTCAAAGATGAAGAGGCTCGAGTCAACTTGACGAGAAATGCACCGGATAAAAAGAGCTGGGGAACAACGATCGGAAAACCAACTGCGTGATCCTAAAGAAAATGTTCGAAGGGGAAGAGGAGTAAATCAAAACACCTACGTCGAGATTCCTTACCAGAGTGACGAAGGGGCAGAGGAGTAAAAAGAATTCCTACTCTCCGATATAACTAGACTCCGAAAATAGTTTTCTTCTAGACTCAACAACGGCCGAACTACACGATCAATCAAGGGGGCTCCTAAGGTCGGTCGAGGCTCTGATACCAACTTGTCACGCCCAATATGCGACCCTATCCAAAAGGAACTCGAAGGTCCCACCAAGGATAGACCCGCATATTGAAACGCTTTTGCAAGGTGGATATCATTACATCAACATTACATAATAGATGGGGAAACATACAAGAGGCATAGAATGCCACACAAATACAACATCACAATACATAAGAGCAACATCCAACTACAGATGAAACACAAACAGAAACTCAAACGACATCCACCCTGCTAGCCCAGGCTGCCGACCTGGAACCTATCCCCTGATCGAAGAAGCAGAAGAAGAACTCAACACAAGCAAGCATCGCTCTCGCATCATGATCATCGCAAAACCTATACCTGCAACTGTTGTTGTAGTAATCTGTGAGCCACGAGGACTCAGCAATACCATTACCATGGGTATCAAGACTAGCAAAGCTTAAAAGGGAAAGGAAGGGGTAAAGTGGTGAGGTTGCAGCAGCAACTAAGCATATATGGTGGCTAACATACGCAAATAAGAGCGAGAAGAGAGCAAATGGAACGGTCGAGAAGCTAGCAATGATCAAGAAGTGATCCTGAACTCCTACTTACGTCTAACATAACCCAAAAAACGTGTTCACTTCCCGGACTCCGCCGAGAAGAGACCATCACGGCTACACACGCGGTTGATGCGTTTTCATTCGGATCTGGTGTCAAGTTATCTACAACAAGACATTAACAAATTCCCATCTGCCTATAACCGCATGCACGGCTTTCGAAAGATTATACCCTGCAGGGTGTCCCAACTTAGCCCATGATAAGATCTCGCGATCAACGAAGGATATACCTTCTCCCAGGAAGACCCGATCAGACTCGGAATCCCGGTTTACAAGACATTTCGACAATGGTAAAACAAGACCAGCAAGACCGCCCGACACGCCGATAATCCCGATAGGAGCTGCACATATCTCGTTCTCAGGGCAACACCGGATGAGAAATCCGTACAACTAAAACCAGACCTCAAGTTTCCCTGAGGGGGCGCTGCAAAGGGCTCTAGTTCGGACCAACACTTAGACAAGCACTGGCCCGGGGGGCTATAATAAAGATGACCCTCGAGAGAGCGACTCCCAAGGGAAAAGTAGGTGGTGGTGAGGCAAATGGTAAAACCAATGTTGGGCCTTGCTGGAAGAGTTTTATTGAAAGCGAACTGTCAAGGGGGTCCCATAAATCACCCAACCGCGTAAGGAACGCAAAATCCGGGAACATAACACCGGTATGACGGAAACTAGGGCGGCGAGAGTGGAACAAAACACCAGGCATAAGGCCGAGTCTTCCACCCTTTACCAAGTATATAGATGCATTAATAATAATATAAGAGATATTGTGATATCCCAACCAAAATCCTGTCCACCATGGAGAAATCTTCAACTTCACCTGCAACTAGCAACGCTATAAGAGGGGCTGAGAAAAAGCGGTAACATAGCCGAACAACGGTTTGCATAGGAAAGGTATCAAAGGTTAGAGGTTCATGGTAATATGGGGGGCTTGATAAACAGGTGATAGGTAGCACAGCAAAGCGATAGAACGAAGCGACTAGCATAGAAATGTTAGTAGTGAGATCCAGGGTAGCGGTCATCTTGCCTGAAATCCTGCAAGAAAGAAGAACGAGTCCATGAATGAGATGAAGCCACGAAGAAGAACCAAGCGTAGACGAACAAATCCTCACGATCGCAACGAAACAGGAACTATCGAGAAGAAGCACATAACATAGTAAACACCACACATGAACATGACATGATGCACAAACAAGTATGATGCAAGACAAGACTACATGAAGCTACTCATGGCAAGGGATGATGCAAAACAAAACAACACATCAAGGCAAGTTTAAATGAGGCCGGGAACAACATATAACAATTCCGGTAAGTCCTCATATGCAAGTTTCAAAATTGGTCCAGATCTGAATAAACATTATGTTCAAGTTGTTAAACAGCAAGTTAAGATGCAACAAGATGATCTACATGAGATTCTAGTCAAGTTACATATAAAGTTCAATTAGTTCGGAGCTACGGCCTAGAAGATATGAGCAAAACAAGTTAAACATGGCATTGATGCAAAATGCATACAAACATCAAGCAAACACCTCAAAACAAGGATGCAACATGATAATATGAAACTACATGCAATTCTAAGCAAGTTTCATATAAATCACACTCAAAACGGAGCAACGGTTCAACGCATACACTCTATACAAGTTTAAAGGACAAGCTGTCCAAAACAGCAACTAGGCATATTGCAAGCACCAAAACAACATGCTACAACATCTCAACATGAAAACAGAAGGCATGGGCATTATGTAAAGGTAAAGCATAACAAAACATGAACACTGAGATATCTCCAGAAATCACTAGAACATGCTCAAACACACATGGCAAGATTGCAAATAATAACAGTTCAGACTTTGCAGAAAATAACATCAGGTTGCAATGTTTAGAGCTATCAAACAACATGTTACAGGAACTTATAATAGCAAAACAAGACATAGCATGATTCTACTCAAAGGATAGATCAAAAGTCCCTTAGTGACCATAAGCCAAAAAGGATCAGAATATATGATGGCACCTATGTAAACATAGCAAGTTATATTACAGATTCAAACATGGCAGGAACAACGATAAGTAGGCATGTAGATGAGCTTGTACCACTCACCCAAGATCATTACATGGCATGAAATGGCAACCAACAGTAAGAAGGCATGTTTATGAAGCTAAGCATGGCAATAGCAAGTTCATAGGGTGCATGGATCACTGACAATAATCATGATAACAACTGAACTTAATGTTCACAGGCTGACAGCAACATTATCAAGCAACTTTGAAGCAAGATATGAACAAGCTACATCAAGCTATAATTGCAACCAGGGGCATGAATGGATAGAGCATGACATGTAGAACAAAACACTCTTAGTGAACATCTCCAGATTATGCATAGAATGACTTGTATCAGCAGGTTTACATAGCATCACGAAATAACAGATTCAGCCTAGCAAAACAGTAACAACAAGTACCCTACTAAACAAGCTTTATTCACTCACCACAAGTCCTTGCATGACAAGATAAGCATAGCAGCAGAAAGAAGACATATTCATGAAGCTAACCAAGGCAAGAACAAGTTCATAGCATGCAAGGATCAACTACAACAACCTTGGCAAAATTGAATAACATGTAAACAATCTGCCAGGAAACATTTTGAAGCAAAAGTAGAGCACGAAAATGACATGCTAGACTACTCCATAATTGCAAACAGGGGCATGAATGGCTAGAGAAAAACCATATGTTCAAAACACCCTTACTTAAGTATCTCAAAATATGCATGGATCTCTCTGTAGCATCATGTTTACATGGCATCAAAATAACAGCAGAACAGGGACTGAAATCAGCAATATCACGAAGCCTAGTTTGCATGCCTGTGCTACTCACCACATTGATCACAAAAATACACGGTAAGCACCTCTATAAAGAAGACATGGCATAGTTCAAAACACATGTAGACATCAACCTCATAGGATGCACACATCAAACATGGCAAAAATGACAAAAGAGCAAGTTCTGTTAACAGACAGCAGACAACATTATGAAGCACTCTTGCAACGATGATTCAGGCATCAAGATGGACTCAAATGAACATGATGCAATGGAATGAAATGAAGTACTCGTTGAGGCGAACAATTTGACATATTACAAACACGAAACGGAGCTACGGATGCAGAGATATGATGCGATGAACATGGCATGATAATGTCGAAATATTCGGGGACTTAGTGAAAACAGGGGCAACCTTAGGGTTCGTCCGGATCTGGATCTGGGGCACGGTTCCCAAGGCGGCGGCCCGAGCTCGCCGGAGTTCGTCGGAGTTGGCGCCGGAGGTGGCCGGGGAGGCTCGGGGAGGCGCCGGAGGGGTCATGGACGGCGGGGCCGGGCGGATCCGGCGGCCTGGCGCGGGAGGCGGCGCGGCGCCGGCGTGGAGGTGGCCGGAGCGGAGGAGCTCGCCATCGAGGGAGCTGGTGACGCGGCCGGGCGGCATGGAGGACGGGCGCGGCGGCGGAGGCTGAGGCCGGCGGCGGGGAAGACGGGCGGGACGACGGCGACGTTGAAGGCGGCGGGGCGCAGCGCCGGCGGGTGACGCGGCGGCTCCGGTCACCG
>NC_041381.1:351797763-351850032 GCF_002162155.2 Triticum dicoccoides
GCGGCGGCCGGGCCTGGTGGGCCGGATCTGGGCCCGCAGGGCCTGGCGCGGCGCGGGGAGGCCGGGGCGATGACGTGGCGACGGCCGGTTGGAGGAGGCGGCGGTGGAGGCGACGTGGCGGCTCCGGATTGGACGGGCGGCGGCGCTGGACATGTCCGGCTTGGGACGGACATGTCCGGCGGCACGGAGGGAAAAAATCTAGGGTTGGACTGCGGGATTTTCGGGGGGAGGCATAAATATATAGGTAGAGGGAGCTAGGAGAGTCCAAATGGAGCACAGTTTTCGCCCACACGATCGTGATCGAATGACCGAGAGCATGGAGGGGAGTTAGATGGGTTTTGGGCCACTTTGGAGGGGTGTTGGGCTGCAAGACGAAAGGGGCTTTTGCGGTTACCCGGTTAACCGTTGGAGTATCAAACGAACTCCAAATGGCACGAAACTTGACAGGCGGTCTACCGGTGCTATACCAAGGCCGCTTGGCAAGACTCGGTCCATTCCGAGAATGTTTAACACCCGCACACGAAAACAAGGTCTGAGAGGGGCAACGGGCGCACGCGAGAGGCCCAGACTCCGAACGGACAACGGAGAGAACCGGGAGAACCCGAACGGATGCAAGTTTTTAAAAACATGCAGACGAAATGCAGATGATGACATGGCAAAATGCAACACGCAAGCAAATGACATGGCAATGATGGCGAATAACTGGCAGACACCTGGCGCATTGAATCCGGGGCATTACACTCCTGCTGTGCTAAGCTGTCTGAAGAAGATCTCTGACCCTTCGTGTTTGAACCGCCGTTGGAGAGTCACCATCAACTTGGAGAGCTGCCAATCATGTTGCTGCTGCGAGAATGTTCTCAAGTGGATTAGAATAATGACCCGATGGTACTGGTACATGTTGAGGTGGAGCAGTATTCAGACGTGGGGGTTCCATCACCCGCTGCTGAGCCGGTGTCCCTGCTACAGGCGCCGCAGCCCGGTTTACCTCCAGTGGATTACTGGGCCCTGCACAAGGCGTGCAGAAAAGATTTCTAGGTTCATATACCATAGGTAGACGGGACTGGTGTCTTCTCCTCACGACCTCATTAGATGCGTTCTGATCCAACGCAAGCTGAAGAGCCTGCGCCTGAATCTGCTAGGCCCGAGCATCCAGAGCCGCCCGTTCTGCAATGATCCTGACGTCCTATGCCGCCAAGTTTTCCTTGGCTTGTGTTATCTCCTCACATAGCTGTGCCACCTCCACATCATGTTGAGCTAGATCCGCTGGATTAACCACGACGGTTAACAGAGTCGTCAATTTATCCATCAGAGACATCAGATCTTGAGCCGACGAGCGCATAGGGCCTCCTACCCCGGCGGCTGTCACCGCTGCTGATCCGGAAGTTAGTGCTTCCATAGTTGAATAATTTGACGCATGTTGGGTACCAGCCATGAAGATTGCCGACTCTGCTCGGCGGCTCAAAGGGGTCCGAAATACTGCTGCCATCGGAATAGTCCCCAAGCCTGCAGTCTTGCAGTTGACACAACGAATCCGTCTCACCCGTGGACGACTCACCATCAGAGTAGATGGTCATCTCACCGCCAGACACAGATCCTTCAGAAAATTCCCCTCCATGGATGCATCCCACGAAGGCACGCCTCACGGTGGGCTAAGCCCGGGTGGGTCTCGCAAGCTGAGCCATCTCGACGATGTCGGCGCAGATGTCCGGCTCAGGGCTCGGCTCGCCGATCTTGCCGATGAAGATGTGGATTCCGCCAAAGGGGACCCGGTACCCGTACTCAATTGAGCCGGCGTCGGGGCCCCAGCCAGCGTCATCGATGTAGAGCTTGCTACGACGACTCTTGGTCATCCGTCCCACAATGTATCCTTTCAGCCCTTCGAAGCTACCCTTCAAGAACTCAAATCCACCGTGCGCTAGCCCCACGGTGGGTGCCAACTGTCGTGGAATTGTCACGTCAGATGTCCTAGCGAAAGGACCTAGTCATGGAGCCATCGCAACTAGGAAGCTTAAAGGGGTTAAACAAGACAAAGGACACGGGGTTTATACTGGTTCGGGCCCTTGCGGTGAAGGTAAAATCCTACGATCCAGTTTTGGGTGGTATTGCTTATGACTCGATTACCAGGGAGTGATTCTACTTGACCTAGTTCTCAATCTGTGGTTACTTGTCTTCAACCGCCGTCGGGTCGTCCCTTTATATACAGAGGTTGACGCCCCGCTGCTCACAGAGTCCCTTTATAAACATTGTCTGGCTCCGTCTCTCTCTATTCCTGCCTTACAATACAAGTTACATACATATGGTGGTTTATCTCTACGGGCCTTAAGTCGCCTTTCGGCCTTGGGCCTTTAACTGAACCGCCATCCTGAAGTGTCTCAGTGGGCTTCACAATAACGAATCGCCATAGGTGTGACCCGGCCTGTCCTGGGCGGGTCATACCTAATAGCTATATCCCCGATAGCTAAGTTACTTTTCTGTTGCCACTGTTACGATTGCTACAAAACTACTACTACAACTTTTGCCACGGTAAATACTTTGCTGCAGATATTAAGTCTTTCAGGTGAGGTGGAATTGACAACTCAGCTGCTAATACTGGAGAATATTCTTTGGCTCCCCCTGTGTCGAATCAATAAATTTGGGTTGAATACTGTACCCTCGAAAACTGTTGTGATCGCCAATATTAGGTTGATCGCTTCGACGCTGTCACTAGGTTTTGCATGTGTTGCGAATAGCCACGTCCTCTCACCGCCGAATGTGTGACCGAACCCAGCAGTCCGCCGCTTGGTGTTCCTCCTACACGTGCGGATACCATTAGAGGCGGTGCACTTGTGCTACTCAGGTGAACTAGTACATGGGATTCGACAACTAGCAGTTCGTGGGAGATCGGACAAGGAGGAGACAATCCACATGGACACACTGCGCCAACACTTTATCCGCTACATGGCACTGCGCGTCTAGTGGTAACGGTCCGTGATCCTTCTCCCGTAGCATGTTCCTCGATGTTCTATGAGTAGGAAATTTTAATTTGCAGTTGACGCACCCTACCATATAACAACACTGGTATCAGAGCCTCTCCAATAGGACTTAGATTTAGATCATATGCATATTAGATATGTGGAGGCGGAAGATGAGATATGTTGTCGTTTATGACATCAGCTGTGTGCACGGCTGATGAGATCAACTGCACATGGGGATCGATGTGGCTATGTTTTCTGACGATCGGGCTTGATGAGGTCATGACACAACCTACCCCTACCGGTTGGTTTCCTCCATCGGCGTTAATGGTGAAACATAAATCTGAATCGGATTTGCGATGATCGATGAGATCGGCCAGATTAGAAAATTCAGCGTAAACATAGTACAGATGGGATCGGTGATTTCTGAAAACCGGTAGAATGCGATTATATGCGTAACTTTGTTTTGCTGGTTTGATGTGAATAGGATGGCTCATGTGTACTCCTTCCGCCCGAACAATCTTGTCCCTCGAATGGATGTATCTAGCACTAACTTCATGCTAGATACATCCATTCGAGGGACGAGCTTGGGACGAGCATTTTCGGACGGAAGGAGTATGTGATACATGTGTGTAACTTATACATGGCCTGCGTGTCTTGATTTGTCAGCCGGTAGGAGCCAAAGAGCTATCATTATAATGTATAACGACATGCATGTCGACTTGTGATTCTCTGTAAAATTCGTTACTAGTTGTAGTAGTTGGAAGATAGAGATCAAGTTGGTGGCTTGGCGTCCCGGTGTGACAAACAAGATGGAGTTCCTAGCTGGTCATCCGAGTCAGAGGCAACCTGGAAGAATGTCCATGCACTACAAAAAAAAGACACATCCGTGTCATTTTGGGCCAAATGAAAAAAATTATGTCATGCTTATGACACCTCTATAATGATAATTGTCACAAAACCCAATATCATCATAGATGTGGTGGGCTCCAACTTCTATGACAAAAAACCATGACAAAAAATGGGCTTTTCGTCCTGGGCGGGATGGAGACACACTTGCATGACATTCTTTGGGCCGTCCATGATGGAAAAAATCGTGGTAAAAGCGAGGCCGAGGAAAATTTTAGGGACTTCCCAGTTACAGTGGATGGTCAGGGCTGAGTGATGCACGGAGGTTTGCATGTTTCTCTCGTACACGTAGGCGTGTGTGTGCGAGGTGTTGCGCTCTAACTGAACCCGAGTGAGGCGTTGGCTCTAACTAAACCCGAGCGATTGCACTAACTACGTTACTGAACCCCGATCGATCCCTTGCTGTTAACTGAACCCGAGTGATTTCTTCGCTACTGCTGCTAACTGAAGTCGATTGAAGGTGCCTCTTGATGAACAGTTCCTGCTGGGGGTTGGACGAACATGATCCCGTGGTAGTAGAGGCCGTTGCCGCTGGATACACAGGACTCTGATCAAGGAGGTGGGGGTGGATGAACAGTAGCCGGTGGATGGCCCCCGTACATGGAGGGCTGGTTGAACAGGACCCCATGGAGGGCTGGTTGAACAGTAGCCGGTGGAGGCTGGATGTACAAGACCCTATGGAGCGCTGGATGAACAGTAGCCTGATACGTCTCCAATGTATCTATAATTTATGAAGTATTCATGCTAATATATTATCACTCTTGCGTGTTTTACAATCATTTTATAGCAACTTTATATCATTTTTTGGGACTAACCTATTGACCCAGTGCCCAATGCCATTTGTTATTTTTTGCTTGTTTTTTACATCGCAGGAAATCAATATCAAACAGAGTGCATACACCGCGTAACTTTTTGGAGATTTTTTATGGACCAGAAGACCAACAATGGGCGAAAGAAGCACCTAGGGGGTGCCCCGAGGGGGGCACAACCCACAAGGGCATGCTTGGGCCCCTAGGCGCGCCCAGGTGGGTTGTGCCCACCTCAGTGGCCTCCCATACCCCTTCTTTGCACTATAAATTCCCAAATATTCCAAATCCCTACGGGGTTAACCTAGATCAGAAGTTCTGCCGGTGCAAGGTCTCTGTATCCGCAAAAACCAATCTAGACCCTGTTCCGGCACCCTGTAGGAGGGGGGAATCATCTCCGATGGTCATCTTCATCATCTCGGCGGCCACCACGATGAGGAGGGAGTAGTCCACCCTCGGGGCTGAGGGTTTGTACCAGTAGTTATATGTTTGATCTCTCTCTCGTGATCTATATCATGGGCTTTGTTAATATAGTCGAATCATATGATGTTTCTCCCCTCTATACTCTTGTTATGATGAATTGAATCTTTACCCTTCAAAGGTTTGTCTTGTCGGATTGAATATTCAGAGATGAGAACACATGATATATGTCTTGCAATATTAATACTTGAGGTGATAATGATGTATCTCATTGATTCACTTGATATGTGTTATGGCATTCAACTCACGGATCCACGCGGTGATATTGGGGTAATCTATGCATAGGAGTTGATGCACGTTTTTCTTTGACGGAAACTTTGGGGTCTCTTTATAGTTCTTTGTGTGGATTGAGTATTATGAATATGAATTTACTTTGGTGTTATTCTAGTACGAACTCTAGGATAGATCGAACAAAAATAATAGTTGTGTGTTATTTTAGTACGAACTCTTGAATAGATCGAATGAAAAGAATAGCTTTGAGGTGGTTTCGTGACCTACAAACAATTCCTATCTTTTGTTCTCCGCTAATAGGAACTCAGGAGTGATTCTTTATTGCACTTTTAGGGATAATCATATGATCCAACTATGTTAGCATTGTTGAGAGGTTGCACTAGCGAAAGTACAGACCCTAGGCCTCATTTTTAAGCATTGCAACACCGTTTTTGTGCCCATTTACTATTTGCTACCTTGCTGTTTTTATTTATTTAGATTATAAAAATATATTTTTACCATCCATATTACACTTTTATCACCATCTCTTCACCGAACTAGTGCACCTATACAATTTGCCATTTTATTGGGTATGTTGGGGACACAAGATATTTCTTGTATTTGGTTACAGGGTCGTTTGAGAGAGACCATCTTCATCCTACACCTCTCATGGATTGATAAACCTTAGGTCATCCACTTCAGGGAAAATTGCTACTGTCCTACAAAACTCTGCGCTTGGAGGCCCAACAAGTGTCTACAAGAATAAAGTTGCGTAGTAGACATCAAGCTCTTTTTTGCTGCCGTTGCCGGGGAGGTGAGTGCTTGAAGGTATATCTTTAGATCTTGCAATTGAATCTTTTAGTTTCTTGTTTTATCATTAGTTTGGTTTATAAAAGAAAACTACAAAAAATGGAATTAAGGTTGCATCATATTATTGATCATCTTTATAATATCTTTCTTGAAAATGATGGTTCAGAAAATTGTGCTCTATTAATAGAAGAAGAATTTAATAAAATGATTGGCATGAATGATGAGCATGCTTAGAATGTTGTTAGTGTGAATTCTTTGAATATCGAAATTGCTATGATGAGTGCACTAGCCATGATAATGATGTCTCCTATAAGAATGTCAATTTTTGCGGAGTAAATTGGGAGTGCACACACACACCAAAAAGGGAAGATAGATTTTGCAAGAGGCATAAGTATTTAGAAACTAAATGGTTTCAAGAGAGGCTAGATGTTTGTGCTGAAAATTTAAATTTTCTTAGCCATCCTTGTGAACTTTGCAATGAACATTGTTGGGGGGATGAACCCCGGGTAGGCAATGGAACCCGAATCCTTTTCAAAAATAATGGGGCCAGCATCGCCCCTCAAGCTGGCCCATGCTTGGCCGGGTCGCCCAACCCGGCCAAGCCCCTCGACCCGGCCGGACTCTTTTGACCTGGCCGAGCTCCTTGACTCGGCTCCAATGACCATCTCAAGGCAGACGAACCCGGCACACTAAGACTTCCCCAACAAGCCAGCTCCACCCTTGGCGTGTTCCTCAACCCTACCACGGGTCAGCTCCCGTCCCATCCAGGTCATATGATGGGATGAGTCTCCGTCTACCGATGACCGAGGCAACAGTGCCCCGCCCATGCCTCTGGTCAGCTGGAGCGAGGCTACAGTGCCCCTCACCCACCCGCTGACTAGGGCCGCTGTGGCAACATTACCCCTGTCGTCACTACTGATGCTAGCAAGCGGCGACCTGAGGCAGCGCCACTGTATCCGACTCGACCCGGCCACTCCCTGACAATTGACAAGACGGCGAACAGTGCCCATAGGCAAGCGAGACCCGCACCTAGGGGAACCCGGTGAACCACATGCACCCGGAGGGTCCCAGCTCCGGGTCCCCAGACGCTGACGACCCGGCCCTATGGCCTTGTAACATTACCATTATACCCCTGGGGGTTGGCCTATAAAACCCCCCAGGAGCCCTCATCCATATGGGCAAGCACACAATAACATAGTCGACCGATCAGTAGAACACACGTACAGGAAGAAGGAGCAGCCCAGGCCCTGGCCGGGGCAATGGACGTCCACGTGGAGGTCTTCGTCACCGGCACCAATGCATCCTCCTCGTCGAGCGCGGCGAGGAAGGCCGCCGAAGCCAGGACCGCAGCAGGTCAGGCCGCCTCCCCCAACCTGTTGCGTGCCACGATGCAGGGCCTTCGTGTTCCCATCGGCACCGACATAGACGCCTCTAACATCGCTGACGCCCAGGCTCGGCTCAAGGAGGACCGCTAGCGCCTGCTGGACCTGACCGAGACGCTCGCCGCCATGCAGCATCGCCTGGATTCCGCTCAGCTAGAGCGCAATGTGTAACGCCCCGAGACCGATGCTCCAGATGACTTCATTTGTTTTAGTTGTTGCCATGTGTTTATTGTGTTTGTTGCATTATCATCATTGTTTTGCATATTTCATTCCTATGTCTATGCCATGATCATGATGAGTGCAATTGTCATAATTTGCTTATTGCATCTAGTTCATCATTGCTTACATTCAATTGCACTATCCTTGTTGTTTCCATGGTCATGTCACTTTGTTATGTGCTATATGATTTGATATGCGTTGTGTCATTTATTGCATTATATCATGATCATCATGTGGGTTGCATTCTTCATCTTGGTGTATTGTTGGTGTGCGGTACATCTTGATCTTTCCATCAACATTTTCCCCAAGTGCACAACCTATCCACTTCTTCATCTATTTCAAATTTTGGCTTTCATGTCAAGTGACATTATTCCTGCCTCCATTAATGTTCATCTATTTCCTGATAATCTCACTCAATGCCCTTATACCTCTCGGTGTAATCTGATCCCATTTGGAGTTGTTTTGGTTGGGTTTAAAAATGGCCCAAGTTTGAATTTAATTCAAACTTGGTATATTTTTCAATCTCTAAAATTCCCAAAGAAATTTATTCAAATAGTGCACATTTCCAGGAGCACGAGGATATTCTCATACCTCTCTCAGCCCTCGCATATATTCCTGTGCTTTTTGGTCTTTATCTTTCTGTCTAAACAAAAATAAAAGAAAGAAGAAGCAGTAGGGCAGTAGCAGCCCAGCGTAGCAGCCCACCTGCCACTTACCTATTTGATTTCAGCCCACTAAGCCCATCAGAGGCGATCCCTCCTGTTCTTCTCCTATCTCCTGGACGGCAGGCCATCAGGAGGCTCCACGTCGGCAGCCGGCTTGATTTGAATGTCGGGGTCGCCCTAAAGCCCCTATAAGACCTGCCTCGAGCGATCCCTAACCCTAATCCCTCCTTTTCCTTCCTCCCCAACCCTTGCCGCCGCCGGGTAAGATCTTTCAACACCACGTCGTCGCCATGGCCCGAGCGAGCTCGAGCTCGAGCTCGGGCTGGACCCCGCATCGCCTCTACCTTCTCCGGCTGTGAGAAGCACCGCAGCAGGACTCCTCCGCCTCCCTCGAACCCATTCCGCGGCGATCCAATGCCGGAGACACCAAGTTCCTCGACGTCCTCCTCCTGTGCTTCGTCTTCTTCAGGGAGCCGAGCACCTCCACGATCAGCGCGTCCTCATGTCGTCTCTGTTAGCGCCTCCCCACGCCGCCTCTCCGTCGTCTCCTTCGACTACGTTCGCGTCCACGCGCGCCGGGTCGGCTACATCTTCTTCACGGAGCGCGTCCTCATCTACTTCTTCCTGTGCGTCTCCATCAGCGCGTCCTTGCGTCGACTCCACCACGCCTTCGCCATGTTCGACGACGCCGGAAAAACCCTCGGTGAAGCCCCGATCCTTCACATCTCCCGCTCTGGTCTCGTTTCTCCGCATAGCCATCGTCCGCGTGTTGCTGGTTCCGGCCGCCATGGCCGTGACCTGGAGTTTGTGCTCGTGCACGTCGCTGCACACCTCCTCTGTTTTGCCCTGCTTCGGCACGCACGCGACACCGGCGAGCAACAGCCGCTTGCTCCCGCGCTCACATGTCGTGCCCGCACGCCCGCAGCTCACCCGCAAGTCGAGCCATGCTCGCCTCGTGTCCGCCAAGCTGTCGTTGCCATCCCCCTTGCCGTTCATGCCCGAGACGAGCATGAGCTCGTGCTCGAGCCTCTATACGCGTGAGCCGTATAGTGCACCATCCTCCCTTTTCCGCACACCCAGCACTGCTCTACCGCCCTCGCCGCGGTCACGTTTGCTCGCCGGCAGCGTCTCCGAGCTCCCTGTGCGCCATGGGGAAGAAACCCCGGATTTGCGCTAGTTCAAAACCAGCTGAACCCCTTTCACTGCACAAGCACATCTCTAGCTCAGTTGGTCAGCCCGCACGCACACATCCAGCAGGTCCTGGGATCGAATCCCAGGGTGCCCCCAATTCTTTGGCCCCTCCCTTTTGTTTATTCCCCCCCAGCGTGCACACATATGGCCTGTTGGGCCTGATCCACTCCTGGGCTGCTGCGGTGTGCTGCAATTCGGCACGTGCATGTTTTTTTCCTGTTCCATGCGTTTTAGCATTTATTCTTTATCATGCATACTTACAGAGAATTGCCATCATTTTAAAATGCTCATAACTAAATGTCCATGCATTCAAATAAAACATGTCATATATGTAAAATGCTTAGAATTTTGTGTAGATTAATAATATGCTACTTTCATCCACGTTTAAAATGATGTTTGTTTAAATTTGCTCAAATGCCATGTTAAAATGATTTATTTCATAATTAAATAATTGTAGCTTGGATTTAAATGTTCTTTATATGTAAATGGGGTGGAATAATGCCTAGTTTAACATGGTGGACTTTATTTTCTTGTTTAACAACAATAAAATATGTTTTGGGGCAGAACAGTACCAATCTTCGAAATATGGACATGAGGATTTTCCGGAATTGTTGTTTGTTGTTCCGGCCTCATTTAAACTTGCCTAAATAGTTAGTTTTAATATGTTTCACCTCTTGCCATGTTTAACAACATTTAATATTGTTGTGTACCTAAACAAGAGTGAACTAAATAACTCGATGTGGTGTTTCGTCAATATGCAACTCGTTGCATATTGAGCTCCGCTTAATTTATAGTATTGTTTGTGCACTTTGCCATGCCATGCCTCATTTAACCGGACATGCATCATACTTGATTGTGCATCATGCCATGATTATGCTTGTGTGTTTACCATGTTGTTTGCTTCTTTCCGGGTTGCTTCTCTCGTTAGCTTCGGTTTCGTTCCGGAGTTGTGAGGATTCGTTGGACCACGTCCGTTCATCTTCTTCATGGACTCGTTATTCTTCCTCGCGGGATTTCAGGCAAGATGACCGCTACCCTGGATCTCACTACTATCATTGCTATGCTAGTTGCTTCGTTCTATCGCTATGCTACGCTACCTATCACTTGCTCTTCAAGCTTCCCAATTTGCGATGTCAGCCTCTAACCTTTTTCACCCTTCCTAGCGAACCGTTGCTTGGCTATGTTACCGCTTTGCTCAGCCCCTCTTATAGCGTTGTTAGTTGCAGGTGAAGTTGAAGATTGCTCCATGATGGATAGGATTATGTTGGGATATCACAATATCTCTTATTTAATTAATGCATCTATATATTTGGTAAAGGGTGGAAGACTTGGCCTTATGCCTGGTGTTTTGTTCCACTCTTGCTGCCCTAGTTTCCGTCATACCGGTGTTATGTTCCCGGATTTTGCGTTCCTTACGCGGTTGGGTGATTTATGGGACCCCCTTGACAGTGCGCTTTGAATAAAACTCCTCCAGTAAGGCCCAACCTTGGTTTTACCATTTGCCTCACCACCACCTACTTTTCTCTTGGGAGTCGCCCTCTCGAGGGTCATCTTTATTTTAGCCCCCCCGGGCCAATGCTTGTCTAAGTGTTGGTCCAAACCGAGCGATGTCCGGCGCCCCCTAGGCAACAGGGTCTATGCCAACCCGTCGTCTTGCTCATCCGGTGTGCCCTAAGAAAGAGATATGTGCAGCTCCTATCGGGATTTTTCGGCACAGCGGGCGGTCTTGCTGGTCTTGTTTTACCATTGTCGAAATATCTTGTAAACCGGGATTCCGAGTCTGATCGGGACTTCCTGGGAGAAGGTATATCCTTCGTTGATCGCGAGAGATTATCATGGGCTAAGTTGGGACACCCCTGCAGGGTATAAACTTTAAAAAGCCGTGCCCACGGTTATGGGCAGATGGGAATTTGTTAATGTCCGGTTGTAGATAACTTGACACCAGATCCGAACTAAAACGCATCAACCGCGTGTGTAGCTGTGATGGTCCCTTTTCGGCGGAGTCCAGGAAGTGAACACGGTTTTTGGGTTATGTTTGACGTAAGTAGGAGTTCAGGAGCACTTCTTGATCATTGCTAGCTTCACGACTGTTCCGCTTGCTCTCTTCTCGCTCTGATTTGCGTATGTTAGCCACCATATATGCTAAGTCGCTGCTGCAACCTCACCAATTTACCCCTTCCTTTCCCATTAAGCTTTGCTAGTCTTGATACCCATGGTAATGGGATTGCTGAGCCCTCGTGGCTCACAGATTACTATAACAGTTGTAGGTACAGGTTATGCGATGATCTTGACGCGAGAGCGATGTTTGCTTGTCTTGGAGTTCTTCTTCTGCTTCTTCTTCGTTCAGGGGATAGGTTCCAGGTCGGCAGCCTCGGCTAGCAGGGTGGATGTCGTTTGAGTTTCTGTTTGTTTTTCGTCCGTAGTCGGATGATGCTCTTTTGTATTGTGATGTTGTATTCGTGTGGCATTGTATGCCTCTTGTATGTATCCCCATCTATTATGTAATGTTGATGTAATGATATCCACCTTGCAAAAGCATTTCAATATGCGGTTCTATCCTTGGTGGGACCTTCGAGTCTCTTTAGGATAGTATCGCATATTGGGCGTGACAAGTTGGTATCAGAGCCTCGACCGACCATAGGAGCCCCCTTGATTATTGGCCGTTGTTGAGTCTAGAAGAAAAATATTTTGGGTCTTACGATTATATATATCGGAGAGTAGGATTATTTTTACTCCTTAGTCCCTTCGTCACTCTGGTGAGGTGTCCTGACGTAGATGTTTTGAATTTCCTCTCCTCAAATTTCACTAAATTTTTTTTAGGATCACGCGGGTATCTTGGAATCGTTCCGATGGTTTTGTGACGAGAACATTGTTCTTGGTGCCTCCTGTCTTTTTTGTGGCAGTGACCCGGGGAGTTGAGCTCTGAGGTGTTGTCGTCATAATTTAATCGGTGCAGTTCTGGAATACCTGAGTTTTGCCAACATCGAAAATCTCTTTTATGCAGTTGTTGGTGAGATAACCTCGACGCCACCCAGTACTAGGGCGGGAGTTCGGGAGTATTGCCATAACTCGTATAACGGATGCTTTTCGAAGGTTAATGTACACGATTTCCGAAGGTTTCTTGGTTATGTGTTGACAGATGGATACACCCGGATGTAGGGATTGTTAGTTTGGGTGAGTTATATTTCTTCCCCTGTATCCCCAACACCAGATTGCATAACCAGAAAGTTTCGGGAGTTTATAGGTGGGAATTCAAGTAGCTCCTAGAATATCTTTCCGACAGATGCATGACATGGGATTGGGTAAATCTCTATCATATGTATTTGTTCCGGCTTATTTCTGCAAGCCAATCCTTTTTTTGTTTTATTTTTGGTACTCGAGTTGCTTCGAAGTCAAATGTTGATTCCATACCTTCCCTAAACGGTATTCTCATATTGCTATGTGAATACTAATCCTTCTTGATCATCGAGGTCGTCATGTTAATTCTTTTCCAACCGGCGTGCTTCTCTTCAAGTGGATCCGATCATTTCAACATTCACAAGATCAATTCTAAGTTTTCTCAACGGTGTTTGTTTCATCCATCCCAAGTTGTCTTTGTTTTCCCTGCCCTCCCACCCTTTTCTTCAAGGACTCAGATTTCATAATCAAGTATCCTTTTATTGATGGGAAGTCTCTCCATTCTTTTCTGTCAATGCTCTTATCCGGTGATTCTCAAGAAGATACTAAGAAAGCTTCAAGTTTATCATTCTTCGTTCTCTTTTTCTTCTCTGGTGGTTTCAATTCAAGCCTTGTCGATCATATCCTTTCCTCGTTTCAAATGTTTTTCTCATGTCGGTGTATCTCTTAATCGTTCACCTCTCGCTTTCCATTTGTTCCGGTGTGCTGAAGATGTCATGGAAGATTCGTGTTATCATTCCTCATTTGTTCAAGATATCTCGAGGTTGTTATCTCTTTTGAGCCATTTAATTCTACCGGTGCAATCCCTCTTCTAAATCCTTCAACGGTGTATCTTCTGAGTGGCCCCTAACCCACAGGTCTTTTCCCAGGATCTTACCTGACTCTTCTAATTTTCCCGGAGCTATTTCCAAATTCTTTTTGAATTTTGACGTAAGTATGAATTTTCATCAGTCATATTCTTTCTCCAAGATCGCTTTCAAAATATTTTCATCGGTTGTTCATCATTTCTATTCTTCTTTGTTCCAAAGTGCCTCAACAATTTTGTTGATTCTCATCATCATTCTCAGCATGTGAAGACCGAAGAAGGATATCTCTTAAATCTTGCTCCATTCTCTTCAAGATTCATGGTTCTAGCTTGATGCCATCCTATCATAATTGTTTTCAATTGTGAGAATTCTTTCACCCATCCGGGGCATTTCAGGAGTCTTTTCAGTTTGATTCTTTGGATCCATCATCTTAGAATTATTCATTCTCAGCGTGTAGCTATCGTTCTCCAAATCTTACCGGTGCATCGTTCAAATAACCTCTAATCCGTTCATGGCCTCTTTGTTCTCATGTATCTAAATCCCCTCAAGTATCTTCATTCATTTTCCAATTCTTCCCGTTGAATTGTGCCTTTGCTACTTTCATTTTCAATTCTTACGGTGGTTCATTCGAGATTCCTCTTCCTTTGCTACCGTATAATTCCATTCGTTGTTTCCAATCCCACCGGTGGTCCCATCAATAACTTATTCAAGTTGGCGCTATATCTCTTTTCAATCCCTCAAGAAGAATAAGTAGTATGCCAAATCCGTTGCTTGTCATCAATTTAAATTGGTGAAGGATATGCATAACGTAATTCTTATTTTTGTTTCATCCAAGTGATCTAGTTTCTTCTTTCCAGTGTTGTTCATCTTTCTTTCCGGAGTTGCAACACTTCGTGGTTATATCGTTGCGAAGCTCCATCTAAATCATCGCAAGGCTTCACCTTGTGTTTTCAACTTTCATTTTGATTGATCATTCTTTTATTACCGGAGTTCTTCATGGAGGCTCTAGATGGTGGTTCATCAAGGATTCCTTTCATTCTTTAATTGTTCTTCAAGCTTTTTTCTCTCGGAGTCACGATCCGCCAAGCTACACTCTAAAATAAACATGGTGTTAAAAACATGTTTTGTTTTGAGGAGTTCAACCATTCTTCTTTTGCATTCCAAAGTGCAATTCTTTCTACCTTATCTTTTGAGGTGGTGTTATGCCACTCTTGACAATTTCCTTCATGTTTCATGATTCATATTGTTGTCAAGAATGAGGTATTTTAAATCCATCAATCTCTTCGTTGGAGTTATCTTGTGTCATATTTCACCTAAATCCTTCCCTAAGGAATGTTGCTATTTGTGGTGCTTATCAATGATCCAAGTTATCTCTCTATCCTCTCGGCGAAAGAAGTTTTCATCTCTTCTTTCATCTCAAGCAAGCAATTGTTTTTCGTTAGTGGCAGAATTTCACCTCAAGTGTTGAGATGTTTCAATAAGCCCACTAAAGCTTCATTTCGTTGTTGGTTTTCCAACAACTCCGTTTTAACCTTCTTGGAAGGATGCTTTCCAAGTTCATTTGTGGCAGAAGATTTCATTTTCTTCTCCGTCCCTTTATCCCAACAATCTGGCTTTTATTCTTTCGTTCCGGAGGCATTGTGATGTTGCTCTTTTCACTCATCATCTTGTTTTGTCAAGATCATGTTCTTCTCTTTGCTTCTCCGTTTGGCCGGAGTGTTGTGCTCATTCAAGTTCTCTCATCTTATCAAGTTTTCCTTCTCTTTTCTACCAGAGTGCTGCCCAAATTCTCTTGTATACCTTGCTTCTCTTTTCAACTGGAGTGGTTTCAATGTCTATCTTCTCACTTTAACTCTTAGTTCTCATCGTATTCCTTCTTCCTCTTGTCCAACAGATTGTTCGCAATCTCGTTCACCTCCATTGTATTATTTCTTTTAAGTTTTCAACCTCTCGAGGTTCATTGGTTTCACTCGTTTGTCAAAGAAGCAACTTTGACTTACCTCTTTCTCTTCCGCTTCTCTCCGGCACCATCCCAGATCTCGGGACGAGATCTCTTGTTAGTGGAGGAGAGTTGTAACGCCCCGATACCGATGCTCCAGATGCCTTCTATTTGTTTTAGTTGTTGTCGTGTGTTTATTGTGTTTGTTGCATTATCATCATTGTTTTGCATATTTCATTCCTATGTCTATGCCATGATCATGATGAGTGCCATTGTCATAATTTGGTTATTGCATCTAGTTCATCATTGCATACATTCAATTGCACCATCCTTGTTGTTTCCATGGTCATCTCACTTTGTTATGTGCTATATGATTTCATATGCGTTGTGTCATTTATTGCATTATATCATGATCATCATGTGGGTTGCATTCTTCATCTTGATGTATTGTTGGTGTGCTGTACATCTTGATCTTTCCATCAACATTTTCCCCAAGTGCACAACCTATCCACTTCTTCATCTATTTAAAATTTTGGCTTCCATGTCAAGTGACATTATTCCTGCCTCCATTAATGTTCATCTATTTCCTGATAATCTCACTCAAGGCCCTTATACCTCTCGGTGTAATCTGATCCCATTTGGAGTTGTTTTGGTTGGGTTTAAAAATGTCCCAAGTTTGAATTTAATTCAAACTTGGTATATTTTTCAATCTCTAAAATGCCCAAAGCAATTTATTCAAATAGTGCACATTTCCAGGAGCACGAGGATATTCTCATACCTCTCTCAGCCCTCGCATATATTCCTGTGCTTTTTGGTCTTTATCTTTCTGTCTGAAGAAAAATAAAAGAAAGAAGAAGCAGTAGGGCAGTAGCAGCCCAGCGTAGCAGCCCACCTGCCACTTACCTGTTTGATTTCAGCCCACTAAAACCATCGGAGGCGATCCCTCCTGTTCTTCTGCTACCTCCTGTACGGCAGGCCATCAGGAGGCTCCACGTCGGCAGCCGGCTTGATTTGACGGCCGGTGTCGCCCTAAAGCCCCTATAAGACCTGCCTCAAGCGATTCCTAACCCTAATCCCTCCTTTTCCTTCCTCCCCAACCCTTGCCGCCACCGGGTAAGACCTTTCAACACCACGTCGTCGCCATGGCCCGAGCGAGCTCGGGCTGGACCCCGCATCGCCTCTACCTTCTCCGGCTGTGAGAAGCACCGCAGCAGGAGTCCTCCGCCTCCCTCGAACCCATTCCGCGGTGATCCAATACCGGAGACACCAAGTTCCTCGACGTCCTCCTCCTGTGCTTCGTCTTCTTCAGGGAGCCGAGAACCTCCACGATCAGCGCGTCCTCATGTCGTCTCCGTCAGCGCCTCCCCATGCCGCCTCTCCGTCGTCTCCTTCCACTACGTTCGCGTCCACGCGCGCCGGGTCGGCTACATCTTCACGGAGCGCATCTTCATCTACTTCTTCCTGTGCGTCTCCATCAGCGCGTCCTTGCATCGACTCCACCATGCCTTTGCCATGTTCGACGACGTCGGAAAAACCCTCGTGAAGCCCCGATCCTTCACATCTCCCTCTCTGGTCTCGTTTCTCCGCATAGCCATCGTCCGTGCATTGCTGGTTCCGGCCGCCATGGCCGTGACCTCGAGTTTGTGCTCGTGCACGTCGCTGCACACCTCCTCTATTTTGCCCTGCTTCGGCACGCACGCGACACCGGCGAGCAACAGCCGCTTGCTCCCGCGCTCACATGTCGTACCCGCACGCCCGCAGCTCGCCCGCAAGTCGAGCCATGCTCGCCTCGTGTCCGCCAAGCTGTCGTTGCCATCCGCCTTGTCGTGCCATACCCGAGACGAGCAGGAGCTCATGCTCGAGCCTCTGTACGCGTGAGCCATACAGTGCACCATCCTCACTTTTCCGCACACCCGGCACTGCTCTACCGCCCTCGCCGCGGTCAAGTTTGCTCGCCGGCAGCGTCTCCGAGCTCCCTGTGCGCCATGGGGAAGAAACCCCGGATTTGCGCTAGTTCAAAACCAGCCGAACCCCTTTCACTGCACAAGCACATCTCTAGCTCAGTTGGTCAGCCCGCACGCACACATCCAGCAGGTCCTGGGATCGAATCCCAGGGTGCCCCCAATTCTTTTGCCCCTCCCTTTTGTTTATTTTTCCCCCAGCGTGCACACATATGGCCTGTTGGGCCTGATCCACTCCTGGGCTGCTGCGGTGTGCTGCAATTCGGCCCGTGCATGTTTTTTTCCTGTTCCATGTGTTTTAGCATTTATTCTTTATCATGCATACTTACAGAGAATTGCCATCATTTTAAAATGCTCATAACTAAATGTCCATGCATTCAAATAAAACATGTCATATATGTAAAATGCTTAGAATTTTGTGTAGATTAATTATATGCTACTTTCATCCATGTTTAAAATGTTTAAAATGATGTTTGTTTAAATTTGCTCAAATGCCATGTTAAAATGATTTATTTCATAACTAAATAATCGTAGCTCGGATTTAAATGTTCTTTATATGTAAATGGGGTGGAATAATGCCTAGTTTAACATGGTGGACTTTATTTTCCTGTTTAACAACAATAAAATATGTTTTGGGGCAGAACAGTACCAATCTTCGAAATATGGACATGAGGATTTTTCGGAATTGTTGTTTGTTGTTCCGGCCTCATTTAAACTTGCCTAAATAGTTAGTTTTCATATGTTTCACCTCTTGCCATGTTGAACAACATTTAATATTGTTGTGTAGCTAAACAAGAGTGAACTAAATAACTCGATGTGGTGTTTCGTCAATATGCAACTCGTTGCATATTGAGCTCCACTTAATTTATAGTATTGTTTGTGCACTTTGCCATGCCATGCCTCATTAAACCGGACATGCATCATACTTGATTGTGCATCATGCTATGATTATGCTTGTGTGTTTACCATGTTGTTTGCTTCTTTCCGGGTTGCTTCTCTCGTTAGCTTCGGTTTCGTTCCGGAGTTGTGAGGATTCGTTCGACCACGTCCGTTCATCTTCTTCATGGACTCGTTCTTCTTCCTAGCGGGATTTCAGGCAAGATGACTGCTACCATGGATCTCACTACTATCATTGCTATGCTAGTTGTTTCGTTCTATCGCTATGCTGCGCTACCTATCACTTGCTCTTCAAGCTTCCCAATTTGCCATGTCAGCCTCTAACCTTTTTCACCCTTCCTAGCGAACCGTTGCTTGGCTATGTTACCGCTTTGCTCAGCCCCTCTTATAGCATTGTTAGTTGCAGGTGAAGTTGAAGATTTCTCCATGATGGACAGGATTATGTTGGGATATCACAATATCTCTTATTTAGTTAATGCATCTATATATTTGGTAAAGGGTGGAAGACTTGGCCTTATGCCTGGTGTTTTGTTCCACTCTTGCCGCCCTAGTTTCCGTCATACCGGTGTTATGTTCCCGGATTTTGCGTTCCTTACGTGGTTGGTGATTTATGGGACCCCCTTGACAGTTTGCTTTGAATAAAAGTCCTCCAACAAGGCCCAACCTTGGTTTTACCATTTGCCTCACCACCACCTACTTTTCCCTTGGGAGTCGCCCTCTCAAGGGTCATCTTTATTTTAGCCCCCACGGGCCAATGCTTGTCTAAGTGTTGGTCCAAACCGAGCGATGTCCGGTGCCCACTGGGCAACCAGGGTCTATGCCAACCCGTCATCTTGCTCATCCGGTGTGCCCTGAGAACGAGATATGTGCAGCTCCTATCGGGATTTGTTGGCACAGCGGGCGGTCTTGCTGGTCTTGTTTTACCATTGTCGAAATGTCTTGTAAACCGGGATTCCGAGTCTGATCGGGTCTTCCTGGGAGAAGGTATATCCTCCATTGATCGCGAGAGCTTATCATGGGCTAAGTTGGGACACCCCTGCAGGGTATAAACTTTCGAAAGCCATGCCCACGGTTATGGGCAGATGGGAATTTGTTAATGTCCGGTTGTAGATAACTTGACACCAGATCCGAATTAAAACGCATCAATCGCGTGTGTAGCCGTGATGGTCTCTTTTCGGCGGAGTCCGGGAAGTGAACACGGTTCTTGGGTTATGTTTGACGTAAGTAGGAGTTCAGGATCACTTCTTGATCATTGCTAGCTTCACGACCGTTCCGCTTGCTCTCTTCTCGCTCTTATTTGCGTATGTTAGCCACCATATATGCTTAGTCGCTGCTGCAACCTCACCAATTTACCCCTTCCTTTCCCATTAAGCTTTGCTAGTCTTGGTACCCATGGTAATGGGATTGCTGAGTCCTCGTGGCTCACAGATTACTATAACAGTTGCAGGTACAGGTTATGCGATGATCTTGACGCGAGAGCGATGTTTGCTTGTCTTGGAGTTCTTCTTCTGCTTCTTCTTCGTTCAGGGGATACGTTCCAGGTCAGCAACCTGGGCTAGCAGGGTGGATGTCGTTTGAGTTTCTGTTTGTGTTTCATCCGTAGTCAGATGATGCTCTTTTGTATTGTGATGTTGTATTCGTGTGGCATTGTATGCCTCTTGTATGTATCCCCATCTATTATGTAATGTTGATGTAATGATATCCACCTTGCAAAAGCATTTCAATATGCGTTTCTATCCTTGGTGGGACCTTCGAGTCTCTTTAGGATAGTGTCGCATATTGGGCGTGACACAATGCCGCCTACGGCTTCACGCCTGCCGCGGCCAAGCCAAGCCGGGTCGCCGATGTGCGAGCCCGGGGCGGCGTGATCGGCCACACCCTTGGCGCCATCCCACCCGTCTACGAGATTCCCGTGAAGAACATGCACGCTGCCCAGGCAGCCGCAGTCGGCCTGGACCAGCTCACGGGCGAGGAACTGAGGGAGCGCATCAAGTGGATGAACGACCTCCTCGACGCGGCCAACGCACAGCAGGACCGCCTCAACCAACTCACCAAGACAGCGGGATCCGGCTCCGCCCCCGCAGCCAAACCTGGCGATCATCAGCACACGACGTCCTCACCACCCGGCGAGGCGCACTCCGGCCGCACTCGGACCTGGCACGACCTGGCCCTGACGTCCGCCGTCGGCTTACGTGATGAGACAACCCCGGAAAATCGGCGCGGACCTGACCAACCCGGCCGGCGCCCGGCTCCAACCGACCTGCCCCCCCCCCCCGTGGCCCGGTCGCCAGCCGACTCGGCGCACGCGCCATCGACGACATCGACGCTCGCCACCGCCTCGACCAGCTCGCCTTCTCCCTGGAGGTGGAGGAGAGCGGCGTCATCGGGTCGGCGTGCTTCGGCCCACGCATCCGGGAGGAGCTCTTTCCGAAGGGGTTCACGCTTCCCCGTGACACCCCAAAGTACAACAGAATCGTGAAGCCGGAGGTCCGGCTTGATACATCTCCAACGTATCTATAATTTTTGATTATTCCATGCTATTATATTACTTGTTTTGGATATTTATGGACTTTATTTTATACATTATTATCATTTTTGGGACTAACCTACTAACCGGAGGCCCAGACCGTGTTACTGTTTTTTTTGCCTATTTTAGTTATTCGAAGAAAAGGAATATCAAACGGAGTCCAAACGGAAAAAAAACTTCGGAAGCGTGATTTTTGGAACGAACGTGATCTAGAGGACTTTGAGTGCAAGTCAAGAAGCAGCCGAGGCGGCCACGAGAGGGTAGGGCGCGCCCCCTGTCTACATACCCCGAAAACATCCAGGGAGCAACCAAAGAAATATTTCCGCCAACGTAACCTTCTGTATCCACGAGATCCCATCTTGGAGCCATCGTCGGTGTTCTGCCGGAGGGTCATTCCACCATGGAGGGCTTCTACATAAACACCATAGCCCTTCCGATGAGTTGTGAGTAGTTTACCACAGACCTTCGGGTCCATACTTATTACCTAGATGGCTTTTTCTCTCTTTTTGGATCTCAATACAATGTTCTCCCCCTCTCTTGTGGAGATCTATTCGGTGTAATCTCTTTTTGTGGTGTGTTTGTCGAGATGCGATGAATTGTGGGTTTATGATCAAGTTTATCTATGGATAATAATTGAATATTCTCTGAATTCTTTGCAAGTCTCTTTGAATTATCGGTTTGGTTTGGCCTACTAGATTGATCTTTCTTGCCATGGGAGAAGTGCTTACCTTTGGGTTCAATCTTGCGGTGTTCTTACCCAGTGATAGAAAGGGTTGCAAGACACGCATTGTATTGTTTCCATCGAGGATAAAAAGATGGGGTTTATATCATATTGCTTGAGTTTATCCCTCTACATCATGTCATCTTGCTTAATGTGTTACTTATTCTTATGAACTTAATACTCTAGATGCATGCTGGATAGCGGTCGATGTGTGGAGTAATAGTAGTAGATGCAGGCAGGAGTTGGTCTACTTGTTGCGGACGTGATGCCTATATTCATGATCATGCCTAGATAACGTCATAATTATTCGCTTTTCTATCAATTGCTCGACAGTAAATTTGTTCACCCACCGTAATACTTGTGCTATCTTGAGAGAAGCCACTAGTGAAACCTATGGCCCCCGGGTCTATCTCTTATCATATTTGCTTCCAATCTACTTTCATTTGCATCTTTTATTTTCTGCATCTATATTATAAAATACCAAAAATATATTTATCTTATCTTATTATATCTATTAGATCTCACTTTCACAAGTGGCCGTGAAGGGATTGACAACCCCTTTATTGTGTTGGTTGCGAGTTCTTTGTTTGTTTGTGTAGGTTCGTGGGACTTGTTGAGGAGCCTCCTACTGGATTGATACCTTGGTTCTCAAAAACTGAGGGAAATACTTACGCTACTGTGCTGCATCACCCTTTCCTCTTCAAGGAAAACCAACGCAAACTCAAGACATAGCAAGAAGGATTTCTAGCGCCATTGTCGGGGAGGTCTTCGCTCAAGTCAAGACATAGCAAGTACCCATCACAAAATCATCTCCCTCGCATTTACATTATTTGCCATTTGCCTCTCGTTTTCCTCTCCCCCACTTCACCCTTGCCATTTTATTTGCCCTCTCTTTCCCAATCTCCTCTCTCTTTCGTTGCCTTTTTCTGTTTGCTTGTGTGTTGGATTGCTTGTTGCCATGGCGCAAGATAATACCAAATTGTGTGATTTCTCGAATACCAATAATAATGATTTCCTTAGTACTCCGATTGCTCCTCTTAATGATGTTGAGTCTTGTGAAATCAATACTGCTTTGCTGAATCCTGTTATGAAAGATCAATTCACCGGACTTCCTAGTGAAGATGCCACTACTCATCTAAACAACTTTGTTGATTTGTGTGATATGCAAAAGAAAAAAGATATGGAAAATGATATTGTTAAATTGAAGTTATTTCTGTTTTCACTTAGAGATCGTGCTAAAGTTTGGTTTTCATCTTTGCCTAAAAATAGTATTGATTCTTGGAACAAGTGCGAAGATGCTTTTATCTCCAAGTATTTTCCTCCCGCTAAGACCATCACTCTTAGGAACGATATTATGAATTTTAAACAACTTGATCATGAGCATGTTGCCCAATCTTGGGAAAGAATGAAATTGATGATTCGCAATTGCCCTACTCATGGTTTGAATTTATGGATGATCACACAAAATTTTTATGCCGGTTTGAACTTTGCTTCTAGAAATCTTTTAGATTCGGCCTCGGGAGGCACGTTTATGGAAATCATGTTAGGAGATGCTACAAAACTTCTTGATAATATTATGGCGAATTATTCTCAATGGCACACCGAAAGATCTTCTAGTAAAAAAGTGCATGCTATAGAAGAAATCAATGTTTTGAGTGGAAAGATGGATGAACTTATGAAAATGTTTGCTACTAAAAATACTCCTCTTGATCCCAATGATATGCCTTTGTCTACTTTGATTCAGAATAATAATGAATGTATGGATGTGAACTTTGTTGGTAGGAATAGTTTTGGAAACAATGCTTATAGAGGAAACTTTAATCCTAGACCATTCCCTAGTAATTCCTCTAATAATTACGGAAATTCCTACAATAATTCTTATGGTAATTTTAATAAGATGCCCTCTAATTTTGAGAATAGTGTGAAAGAATTTTTGATTTCTCAAAAGAATTTTAATGCTTTGCTTGAAGAAAAATTGCTCAAAGTTGATGATTAGGCTAGGAACATTGATAGACTTTCGCTTGATGTTGATTCTCTTAAACATAGACTCCTCCTAAGCATGATATCGATGAGTCTCTCAAAGTAATGAGAATTTCTATTAACGAGTGCAAGGAAAGAACCATTAGATTGCGTGCTAAGAAAGATAGCTTTATAAAAGCGTGTTCTTCTAGTTTCCATGAAAATAATGATGAAGATTTTAAAGTTATTGATGTGTACCCTATTAGATCTTTGTTTTGCAATATGAATCTTGATAATAATGGGACTGGAGATGAGTCAACTTTATTTAGAAGGCGTCCCAAAAATTCGGAGTTTTTAGATCTTGATGCTAAATTTGGTAAAAGTGGGATTGGAGAGGTCATGACTTTAAATAGCATTTAACTCACTATCTCGGATTTCAAGGAATTTGATTATGATAATTGTTCTTTAGAAAGTTGTATTTCCTTGTTGCAATCCGTTATTAATTCTCCACATGCTTATAGTCAAAATAAAGCTTTTACCAAACATATCGTTGATGCCTTGATGCAATCTTTTGATGAAAAACTTAATTTGGAAGTTTCTATACCTAGAAAACTTAATGATGAGTGGGAACCTACTATAAAGATTAAAATTAAAGATTATGAGTGTTTTGCTTTGTGTGATTTGGGTGCTAGTGTTTCCACGATTCCAAAAACTTTATGTGATATTCTAGGTTTCCATGATCTTGATGATTGCTCTTTAAATTTGCACCTTGCGGATTCCACCATTAAAAAACCAATAGGAAGGATCAATGATGTCCTTATTGTTGCAAATAGAAATTTGTTGCCCGTTGATTTTATCGTTCTTGATATAGATTGCAATCTTTCTTGCCATATTATTCTTGGTAGACCTTTCCTTAGAACGATTGGTGCGATTATTGATATGAAGGAAGGGAATATTAGATTCCAATTTCCATTAAAGAAAGGCATGGAGCACTTTCCAAGAAAGAAAATTAAATTACCTTATGAATCTATCATGCGATCTACCTATGAGCCAAGTGCCAAAGATGGCACTACTTAGATCTATCTTCGCTTTTATGCCTAGCTAGGGGCGTTAAACGATAGCGCTAGTTGGGAGGCAACCCAATTTTCCTTATGTTCTTTGTTTTTGTTCCTGTTTAGTGTTAAATTTTGTTTCTACTTTATGTTTAGATTTGTTTTTATCTTTTAATTAGTGTTTGTTCCAAGTAGAACCTATAGGATAACCTATGATATGAGTTGATTTGATTCTGCTGAAAAACAGAAACTTTGCGCTCACGAGAAAAAAAATCAATAAATCACAGGAACGTGATTTTGCATTGATTCTTTTTGATGATGATCAATAAATAACTTGTTTAGGACTTTCTATTTTGGTAGGATTTTTAAGGTTCCATAAGTTTGCGTTAGTTACAGATTACTACAGACTGTTCTGTTTTTGACAGATTCTGCCTTTCGTGTGTTGTTTGCTTATTTTGATGCATCTATGGCTAGTATGTAAGGGTATGAACCATAGAGAACTTGGAATACAGTAGGTTTAACACAAAAATAAATAAAGAATGAGTTCATTACAGTACCTTATGTGGTGGTTTTGTTTTCTTTCACTAACGGAGCTTATAAGATTTCCTGTTGAGTTTTGTGTTGTGAAGTTTTCAAGTTTTGGGTAAAGCTTTTATGGACTATGGAATAAAGGGTGGCAAAGGCCTAATATTGGGGATTCCCATGGAACCTCAAGATATTCAAGGATGGCCAAAAAGCCTAAGCTTGGGGATGCCCCGGGAAGGCATCCCCTCTTTCATTGGTAACTTTACTTGGAGCTATATTTTTATTCGCCACATGATATGTGTTTTGCTTGGAGCGTCGTGTATTATATTAGTATTTTCTTGTTAGTTTACCACAATAATCCTTGCTGTACACACCTTTTGGGAGAAGCCTATTTTATTAGAATTTTCTAGAATACTATATGTGCTTCACTTATATCTTTTGAGCTTGATAGTTTTTGCTCTAGTACTTCACTTATATCTTTTAGAGCATGGCGGTGGATTAATTTTGAAGAAATTGCTAGTATCTCATGCTTCACTTATATTATTTTGAGAGTCTCTTAGAACAGCATGGTATTTTCTTTGGTTATGAATTTGGTCCTAGAATGATGAGCATCCAAGTTGGGTATGAGAAAAACTATCATAGAAAGTGAATTGGATGCTAGGATCAATTTGACGCTTGATAATTGTTTTGAGATATAAAGGTAGTGATGTTAGGGTCATGCTAGTGGATAATTATGAAATTGAGAAATAATGTTGTTGAAGTTGGCAAGTCCCGTAGCATGCATGTATGGTAAAAGTTGTGTGACAAATTTGTTGCATGAGGTGCTCTTTTGAGTGTCTTCCTTATGAGTGGCAGTCGGGGACGAGCGATGGAATTTTTTCCTAGCAATCTATCCCTCTTGGGGCATGCGTAGTAGTACTTTGCTTCGAGGGCTTAGTAGATTTTTGCAATAAGTATATGAGTTCTTTATGACTAATGTGAGTCCATGGATATACGCACACTCATCCTTCCACTTAGCTAGCTTCTATTTTACCGCGCAATTTTTGCCGGTAGCATAAACCCATTATTTACCTTCCTCAAAACAACCACCATACCTACCTATTATGGCATTTCCATAGCCATTCCGAGATATATTGCCATGCAACTTTCCACCGTTCCGTTTATTATGACACGTTTCATCATTGTCATATTGCTCTTTGCATGATCATGTAGTTCACATCGTATTTGTGGCAAGGCCACCTTCATAATTTTCATACATGTCACTCTTGATTCATTGCATATCTCGGTACACCGCCGGAGGCATTCATATAGAGTCCTATTTCGTTCTAGCTTTGAGTTGTAATTCTTGAGTTGTAAATCCATAAAAGTGTGATGATCTTCATTATTAGAGCATTGTCCCAGTGAGGAAAGGATGATGAAGACTATCCCCCACAAGTCGGGATGGGACTTCAGACTTTATAAAAATAAAAGAGGCCAAAGAAGCCCACAAAGAAAAATAAAAAAAGGAAGAAAAAAAAGAAAGAAAAAAAATGAGAGAAAAAGAGAGAAGGGACAATTGCTACTATCTCTTTTTCCACACTTGTGCTTTAAAAATAGCACCATGATCTTCATGATAGAGAGTCATATATGTTGTCACTTTCATATACTAGTGGGAAATTTTCATTATAGAACTTGGCTTGTATATTCCAATGTTGGGCTTCCTCAAAATGCCCTAGGTCTTCGTGAGCAAGCAAGTTGGATGCACACCCACTTAGTTTCTTTTGTTGAGCTTTCATATATTTATAGCTCTAGTGCATCCGTTGCATGGCAATCCCTACTCACCCACATTGATATCTATTGATGGGCATCTCCATAGCCCGTTGATACGCCTAGTTGATGTGAGACTATCTTCTCCCACTTTTTGTCCTCACAACCACCATATTAGACCACCATAGTGCTATGTCCATGGCTTGCGCTCATGTATTGCGTAAGAGTTGAAAAGCTGAAGCGCGTTAAAAAGTATGAACCAATTGCTCGGCTCGTCATCAGGGTTGTGCATGATGGGAGTATTTTTTGTAATGAAAATGAAGCATGGCCTAACTATATGATTTTGTAGGGATAAGCTTTCTTTGGCTATGTTATTTTGATAGGACATGATTATTTGTTAGTATGCTTTGAAGAATTATTATTTTTATGTTTTATAAGCTTTTATCTCGAGTCATTTGGATATGAACATTCATGCTACATTAAATAAAATTACATTGAGAATTATGCTAGGTAGCATTCCACATCAAAAAATCTGTTTTTATCATTTACCTACTCGAGGACGAGCAGGAATTAAGCTTGGGGATGCTTCATACGTCTCCAATGTATCTATAATTTTTGATTGTTCCATGCTATTATATTACCTGTTTTGGATGTTTATGGGCTTTATTTTATACATTATTATCATTTTTTGGACTAACCTACTAACCGGAGGCCCAGCCCGTATATTGCTGTTTTTTTGCCTATTTCAGTATTTCGAAGAAAAGGAATATCAAACGGAGTCCAAACGGAATGAAACCTTCGGAAGCGTGATTTTTGGAACGAACGTGATCAAGAGGACTTGGAGTTCAAGTCAAGAAGCAGCTGAGGCGGCCACGAGAGGGTAGGGCGCGCCCCCCTGTCTCTTGGGCCCCTCGGGCGGCCACCGACCTACTTCTACCTCCTATATAAGCCTACATACCCCAAAAACATCCAGGGAGCAACCAAAGAAATATTTCCACCACCGTAACCTTCTGTATCCATGAGATCCCATCTTGGAGCCGTCGCCGGCGTTCTGCCGGATGGGGATTCCACCACGGAGGGCTTCTACATCAACACCATAGCCCTTCCGATGAGTTGTGAGTAGTTTAGCACAGACCTTCGGGTCCATAGTTATTAGGTAGATGGCTTTTTCTCTTTTTTTGGATGTCAATACAATGTTCCCCCCCTCTCTTGTGGAGATCTATTCGATGTAATCTCTTTTTGCGGTGTGTTTGCCGAGATCCAATGAATTGTGGGTTTATGATCAAGTTTATCTATGGATAACAATTGAATCTTCTCTAAATTATTTTATGTGATTGAGTTATCTTTGCAAGTCTCTTCGAATTATAGGTTTGGTTTGGCCTACTAGATTGATCTTTCTTGCCATGGGAGAAGTGGTTAGCTTTGGGTTCAATCTTGTGGTGTTCTTACCGAGTGACAGAAAGGGTTGCAAGACACGTATTGTATTGTTGCCATCGAGGATAAAAAGATGGGGTTTATATCATATTGCTTGAGTTTATCCCTCTACATCATGTCATCTTGCTTAATGCGTTACTCTGTTCTTATGAACTTAATACTCTAGATGCATGCTGGATAGCGGTCGATGTGTGGAGTAATAGTAGTAGATGCAGGCAGGAGTCCGTCTACTTGTTGCGGACGTGATGCCTATATACATGATCATGCCTAGATAACGTCATAATTATTCGCTTTTCTATCAATTGCTCGACAGTAATTTGTTCACCCACTGTAATACTTATGCTATCTTGAGAGAAGCCACTAGTGAAACTTATGGCCCCCAGGTCTATCTCTTATCATATTTGCTTCCAATCTACTTTTATTTGCATCTTTTATTTTCTGCATCTATATTATAAAATACCATAAATATATTTATCTTATCTTATTATCTCTATTAGATCTCACTTTCGCAAGTGGCCGTGAAGGGGTTGACAACCCCTTTATTATGTTGGTTGCGAGTTCTTTGTTTGTTTGTGTAGGTTCGTGGGACTTGTTGAGGAGCCTCCTACTAGATTCATACCTTGGTTCTAAAAAACTGAGGGAAATCCTTACGCTACTGTGCTGCATCACCCTTTCCTCTTCAAGGAAAACCAACGCAAGCTCAAGACGTAGCATGGCTCACCGACTACACCACCGCCATCGGCATCACAAGCGGCAACCACCGACTCGCTGTGCGCTATGCGCCGCTCATGCTCCAAGGGTCAGCCCACACCTGGTTGAACAGCCTGCTGGTGCAGAGAGTCAACACGTGGGTGGATTTCAAGCAGGCCTTTGTCCGCAACTTCACGGGGAACCACCAGTGACCCGGCCGCCCCATGCAGCTCGCCTTGTGCATGCAGGGGCCGACATAAACCAGCAGCGAGTACCTCGCACGCTGGACCGATCTCCGAAACAGCTGCGAAGGCGTCCATGAGGTCCAAGCAATCCAGTAATTCGTCAATGGGTGCCGAGATGGCAGGCTCCTCAAGAAGAAGCTCTTGCTCTCCAAGCCGGCCACCATGGCCGCGCTCATGGTGACGGCGGACAAGTAAGCCAACACCGACTCCGCCATGAAGATCCAGGTGGCGCTGGATGAAGCTGGCAAAGTAATGCCGGTTCCCCCTCCGAAGCCGGCCGACAAAGGCAGCCGACAGCAGCACAACCAGTAGAACAACAAGTGCAAGGCCGACCAGCCAGCTCAGCACTACGACAACCGGCTCGTCGCGGCTGCTGAGCCTGCAACTGACCCGGCGGCCAAGCACCGACAGACCGGCAAGGCGGCATGGCAACCTGCCATGAGCTTCGAAGAGATGCTCGACGCTCCCTGCAAGCACCATAGTGGCGCGAGGCCATGCACGCACACGCTTCGGTAGTGCGGCATCACTAAGCGCATAATGAGGGGCGACGTCCCGCCTCCTCCGGCTCCGGCTCCAGGCGCGGGCCAGCCGCCTCGGCCTCCCCCACCGCCCCTAGCTAGCGGCACGATGCGCGACGCCGCCTACCCGGATCAGAACGCGGCCTATGTTGTCTTCACCAGCGTTGGCGACGACAAGCACAACAAACGTCTCCTTCGGCAGGAGGTGAACACCGTCATCCCGTCCAAGCCGGAGTACATGCACTAGTCGGACCGCCTGGTCACATGGACCCAGGAGGACCACCCGGCCGTCATGCCGGATCCGGGTGGCTTCGCTCTCGTCCTCAACCCCACCATTGTTGCGCCTCAGTGCACGTGCAAGTTTTCCCGAGTCCTCATCGATGGTGGCAGCAGCATCAACATCCTATACCGCGACACCATGACCAAACTCGGCCTTGAGGCAAAGGACCTGGAGCCAACCCGGACGATCTTCCACAGCATCATTCCCGGCCTCTCCTACTCTCTCATCGGTCGGGTCCGGCTCGACGTCCTGCTCGGCGACAGCAATCACTTTCTGCGCGAACCTGGTGTGTCGTGGTGGACCTGTCCGTCGTGTACCATGCACTTCTGGGCCGACCCGCGCTCGCCAAGTTCATGGCGGTCCCCCACTACGATTACCTGAAGATGAAGCTGCCGGGTCCAAAGGGCCTCATCACCGTCACCGGAGACTACCGCAAATCCCTGGAATTCGCCAGAGATGGTGCCAAGCTGGCCGAGTCGCTGTTCATAGCCAAGGAGCGGCGCCAACTCGACCGGATCGTCGCCCTGGCTAACGAGACATCAACCGCGCCGATCTCGGTCGAGGAGCCGGCTGAAGAGGCCGCCTTCAAGCCCTCCAAGGAGATCAAGAAAGTGAAGCTGAACTCGGAAGACCCCAGCTGCAGCAAGTACGTGGTCGTAGGCACCCGCCTCGACAACAAATAGGAAGGCGAGCTTGTCGACTTCCTCCAAGAGAATCGGGATATTTTTTCTTGGACCCCAAAGGACATGCCGGGTATCCCGAGGAAGTACGCCGAGCACAAACTCCACGTCCGCAAGGACGCCAAGCCTGTCCGCCAACCCCTATGACGTTTCTCCGAAGAGATGAGAAGAACCATCGGTGAAGAAGTCACCAAGCTTTTGGCGGCCGGCTTCATCATGGAAGTGTTCCACCCCGAGTGGCTGGCCAACCCAGTCCTCGTCCTGAAGAAGAACAACACATGGCGCGTGTGTATTGACTACACCAGCCTGAACAAGGCCTGTCCTAAGGATCCGTTCACCCTCCCGCGGATCGACCAAGTCATCGACTCGACCGTGGAGTGCGAGCTCCTGTCCTTCCTGGATGCTTAATCCAGCTACCACCAGATCAAGCTGGACCCAGCCGACGCCCTGAAGACGTCCTTAATCACGCCCTTTGGGGCGTATTGCTACATCACCAAGTCATTCGCTTAAAGAACGCTGTCGCCACCTTCCAGCGTTGCATGCAGAAATGCTTGCTGTCGCAACTTGGCCGCAACATCCATGTTTACGTGGATGACATCGTGGTAAAGACCAAGCAACACCTCACGCTCCTCGACGAACTAAAGGAAACATTCGCCAACATGCGCGAATACAAGTTCAAGCTCAACCCGGAGAAATGTGTTTTCGGTGTCCCGGCCGGGAAGCTACTCGACTTCCTCATCTCAGAGCGCGACATCAAGGCGAACCCGGAGAAGATCAAGGCCATCAAACGCATGTGCAGGCTAGCACAACTGTGCGATGTCTAGAAATAAACCGGCTGCTTGGCCTCGGTCAGCCGGTTTCTTAGTCGGCTGGGCGAGAGGGTCTTTCCCTTGTACCAGCTGATGAAGAAGACGACGCCATTTGAATCTAACAACCAGGCGGACGAGGCTTTCCGGGATCTCAAGAGCATGCTCTCCACTGCACCAGTCCTGGCCGCGTCAGCCCAGAAGGAGCCGCTGTTGCTCCATATTGCCGTGACCTCTTGGTCGGTCAGCACGGTGATGGTGGTCGAGCGACCAGAGAAGGGCAAGGTCCAAGCCGTCTAGCGTCCGGTCTACTACCTGAGCGAAGTGCTCTCCGCCTCCAAGCAGAACTACCCCGCATTACCAGAAGATGTGTTACGGTGTGTACTTGACCGCCAAGAAAGTGAAGCAGTACTTCCAAAGCATGTTTTCACCATGGTCAGCACGGCCCCCCTCGGCGAGATCATCAGGTGCTGGGATGCCTCTGGCCGGGTTGCTAAGTGGGAGCTCGAGCTAGCCGGCCACACCATCCTCTACGATGGCTCCAAGATGCGACTCGGCCTAGGGGCCGGCATTGTGCTGTCTTCCCCGAAGGGAGACCGACTTTGCTACGCACTCCAGATCCACTTCGCCATCTCCAACAACGTCGCTGAGTACGAAGCCCTTGTGCATGGCCTCCGGCTTGCCAAGGAACTCGGCATCTGGCGCATCCTGTGCTATGGTGTCTTGGACCTGGTGGTGCAACAGTGCTCCGGCGAGTGGGACGCACGCGACCCCAACATGGCAAGCTACCATTTCCTCATCCAGAAGCTATTTGGATTCTTCAAGGGCTACGAGTTCCTCCACGTCCCATGCACAGAGAATGAGGCAGCCGGCACGCTCACCAAAATCGCCTCGTCCCGGTAGTCCATCCCGGCCGGTGTCTCCCTCGAGCACCCGCACAAGCCGTCCGTCAAGCCGTCTCCAGACTCCGAGTCCATCCATGTCCCGGACGACCCGACCGCGTCTCAACCCAGCCCGAGGACTTCCGAACCCGGCTCAGGGACTACCGAACCCAGCCCAGGGATTGCCGGACTCGGCCCGGGGGCTAAAGCCGTCAACCCGGCCACCATCACCCTCAACCCGGCCGCCGCCATCCCTGACCCTGGGGGCTGCTCAGCCCGGCTCAGGGGCTGACAACCAGGAACCCACCCTGGTGGCCGCCTTCACCGTGGTGATGGCCCCATCTTGGGCCCTACCCATCTCGGAGTTCCTAGAGAATGGGGCTCTCCCCATGGACGAGACTGAGGCCCGACAGGTGCAACACTGGGTGTCCAGCTACAACATCATCAACAACGAGCTCATCAAGCACAGCTCCACCGGCGTGTTCCAGCGCTGCGTCGAGCAGGACCAAAGCATTGAGTCCTCCTCGGCATACACCAGGGCGAGTGCGGGCACCACGCCGCCTCGTGGTCCCTGGTGGCCAAGGCTTTCCGCCATGGTTTCTACTAGCCTACGACCCTCCAAGACGCCGAGTCACTCATCCTCAAGTGCGAGGGATGCCAGCGCTTCAGCGAGCGCAGCCACCAGCCGGCGTCAGCACTCCGCACCATCCCGATCGCCTAGCCCTTAGCGGTTTGGGGACTCGACATGGTGGGGCCCTTCAAAACCGCCCGAGGCGGCATGACGCATCTGCTGCTGGTGGTGGACAAGTTCACCAAGTGGATCGAAGCACGACCAATCAAGAAGCTGGACGGTCCGATGGACGTCTGGTTCATCAAAGATATTGCGGTACACTACGGCATGCCAATCAGCATCATCACCAACAACAGCACCAACTTTGCCAAGGGCACACTCGCGCAAGACTGCTCCGTCTCTGACATCCGCCTTGAACTATCCTCCCTTGCACACCCGCAGTCCAACGGGCAGGTCGAGCGGGCCAATGGCCTAATCCTATTCGGCATCAAGCCGCGGCTCGTCGAGCCGCTCATCCGCTCATTCTAGTGGTTTTTGTTTTCAGCAAAAATCTTTCTTGGGTTTAGTTTCTTCTAGAAAGAAAACCCTTTTTGGTTTTTGGGCTTTCATTTGGTTTTGATCCTTTCTAAATTTTACCATACCTCCCATGGTGAAATTTTCCCAAAACCCCTCCTTCCACTTTGGGACAACCCAAACATTCTGTCCAAACCAATAAAATCCATTTTTGGATTTTATCCCATTAAATTCTTTTCCCAAAATAATTATGTCCTTCATTTGGAGCCTAGGTGATTTGCAAAGCAAGTACCTTAATGCATTTGATTTTTGACCTCAACTCAACTCCTCTGGATAGTCCTTTGTACCCACAACCTAGAACCATCTTGATCCACTCTTCTTCTTTTCAAATAATTCAACTTTCACTCTCTGCAAGTTTGGACCAGATTTGCCAAATTTGGTGAAATTCATATCTACACTGCTCTAAAAATTCCACCAAAATTCAGGCAACCTCTAGATGCAATGAGAGACCACTCCACCAAAAACCAGATCAAGGAAAACTCTCTTCATGCCAGAATCATTCTGTCGAACACCTTGCATACACTAGTACTGTTCATATTCAGTAAATTCAGAGTTCAGTCTCGTTCTCCGTCAGTAACTTCAGTCACATGTCCACAGTGCCCTTGGTACGTTGCTCGCAGCCTATCTCTCTTGTCCGGAGCTTCACACGAACGCTTGGCGCGTTCCTGGTGTCGGTGGCGCCCTGGCCCGCCTGCGCCGGCGTGCTTCGCGGCGGCAGAACCACCGTAGCGGCCGACAGGGAGCAAAACTTCGGCGTAACGCAGTTCGGCGCCGCCCAAGCGTCCTGGTAGCTCCACGTGGCCACCTCCTTGCCAGCGCACGCATGCGGCACCATCACCGTGGCATGGCATGCGCAGGGCGCGTTCTCTGCCGCGGACGGGCCGTGCGGCCGTTCCGTCGAGGGCAGACCGTAACCAACCCTCCCGTGTTGAGCTGGACCCCAAAATGGCACCGCTACTCCACCTAGGCAATGCTCAAGCTCCTAAGCCGACTGTCCAACCACAGCACCGCCGTAATCAACTCGCAGGACTTATCCGTTCACGGCAACCGACTCGGGCCGGCTATATATAGCACCCCCGAGCTTTCTCTCGCCCCCGCACGACTCCACCACCTCACCAGACCCCGCCTAGCCACTGGAAGGGCCTCGAGGGGCCTTTCTTCCTCGACTCCGGCCACCTCCGTCCGCCTCGGGCTCCGGCAACGTTCTCTCCGGTGAGAACTCCTCCGCCGCCCTGCTCTCGCCCGTAGCCTCGTACCACCTTCAGTAGGTTAACCCCCACGTCAATTTTGACCCCGCAGCTCCCTCCAGCAAGATCCACGACTGCCCGAACCGCCGTCCGCCGGAGCAAGGGCCGCCGTCGACGTGGTGCTCGCCGACGACCTCTACCACCACCCACAGACGCGGAAAGGTGCACTGGTCACGAAGGTAACCCCCGATCACCTTGCCTCGCCGTGGATCACCGCTGGCGACCACCGCACCTCTCGGGCGCCGTCGCGCTCTGTCTTCTCCGTTTGAATTTTCAAACCTGACAGGTGGAGCCCACCTGTCAGCCTCACAGCTGTTTCTTTTAAACGAAACGTTATTCTGGACTTTTCCGCAGAGCCCCCTGGAAACTTTCTGTTTCATTACAGATGGGTCCTTGGACCAAAACTCTTATAACTTTTAAACAGAAAAGCATTTTTGATTGATTCTTTTTCTGTTCTCCTTAGATTTTTGTCTAGTTTTTTATAAGATTTATTTGAGAATTTATTTGTCCGTGAGTATTTTCTGTACACTCACGGTGTTTACGTTACGTACGTATTTTTCTTTTACCGTAGATTCCGGAGGAAGCGACGGAGCTGCAAACTTCGCACAGTTAGACCCCGACTACTCCGAACCAGGCAAGCATGTTTGAACTATTGATATGATGAAGTGCTTGTTGCATGTTTGCATTTTAGTATAATCATGGCATGTTTATGAGCATTTCTTTGAATGATATATTTTCATGCTCGTAAGTGGGAAGTAAGTTTCGGAAAGCCATATGTTGTTGGATACATATTGGCAAGGCCATGAGATGGCATGAGGATGGGTAAGATGGCAGTGTTGTGACATGCCAGTCTTATGCCAGTCCATTTGACAGCAGTGTTATCATGATCAAATCATATTCCCATTCATTTCCTTCCTGTGTTGCCACATGTTTTCCGCAAGGAATATGGCATAGTAAGTTGCAACCGTTTCCTAGTACACACCAAGTAGAGAGGCCGGGATGAGGGTTCCATGGCCCTGGATTAAAGCCCGTCATCCGGTCAGGGGGCATGGGTGTTTCCGGTTGGGACCGAGAGGGGGGCACCCCTTAGAGCGCGCGTATAGAAATTTGATCCCATGCTATTCAAGGTTGTGGCCTCCCCGTCTCAAAGTTTTTCTTGGATGTTGCCTAGGGTGATTCCTAGCATCGTGAGGTGGAATGGGTGTGTACTAGTTAAATGTGTTTCTTCTGAAATACCGTAAACGGAACTAGTCCTTCTTGACTACGGAAATCCGTTGGCTGTGGACAGTAAGTACAAACTCTGCAGAGTCACAACTCCTTTAAATCATCTTGTACTTATCCAAGTACTGTACTCATCTTATCTTGTCAGGTATCAGTCTCAGTGACAAAAACTCCAGTGGACTACCTGGGTGGTAAACCTGGTTAAAAGATTATTCTAGTGGATGGACTAATCTTGTTATTTACATTTGTTACAAGCCCTGTCTGTGATGTTGCTCAGACGTCCGACGGTGGCATACCTGTTATTTACATTTGTTATAAGCCCTGTCTGTGATGTCCCTTAGATGTCCGACGGTGGCATACCTGTTATTTACATTTGTTACAAGCCCTGTCTGCGATGTCGCTCGGACGGGTGGAATACCTGTTATTTACATTTGTTATAAGCCCTGTCTGCGATGTCGCTCAGACGTCCCACGGTGGCATACCTATTATTTACATTTGTTATAAGCCCTGTCTGCGATGTCGCTCAGATGTTCGATGGTGGCATACCTGTTATTTACATTTGTTACAAGCCTTGTCTGCGATGTCGCTCAGACGTCCGACTGTGGCATTTCTTTTAAAAGCCCTTTATGTGATGTCGCTCAGACGTCCGACTATGGCATTTCTTTTAAAGCCCTTTATGTGATGTCGCTCAGACTTCCGACTGTGGCATTTCTTTTAAAGCCCTTAATGTGATGTCACTCAGACGTCCGACTGTGGCATTTCTTTTAAAGCCCTTTATGTGGTGTCACTTAGACGCCCGACTGTGGCATGCATTTTAATTGTTTACCTTTCGAGGTGTCGCTCCAGACACCCGATCGGTTTTCAGTTATTTATTCTATCTTGTCAAATCTTTATCATTGTATTGATCATTATTATTTTTGCTCATGATGCATTCATGCATGCATTTGTTATATCTTTTGTCCGAACTGTCTTGCGAGTACTTTCAAAGTACTCACCTCGCTTGTTGATTTGGCAAGATGTTGACGAAGGCGATCTCATGGATGAGGAATTCAATAGCGAGTCCGACGCCTAGAGGAGTCCCAGTCAGTCCCGTGCGATCCTATTTTGTCATTGTGTCATATCCGCTTCCGCTACCCTAGAATAAATTCATCGAGCCTCACCTCGACGCTCGATGAGCTGCCAGTAGAAGTCAAGTTATCCATCACCACTTATTATCTCGAGCTAGTAGCATGTCACCACACCCTTGTGCCATAACTGCCTCTATGTAAGATATTGGCGAGTTTGTAATAAATTGTTGAGCAGCCTCAGCTCAACCCTGTAATATATTTGATGCTACTGGTTCTCTGTTTATCAAGCATTTGTCTACCAGAAAGGATGACTTTTCCTATACTGGGTTTAAAAGATCGGTTTTATCTATAAGCATATTATTGAAAAGCCGGTCGTGACAGACTTGGTAACCAGAGCCAGGCTGACTGTAGGAAACCACTAGGTGCGATCGCTAATTGGTTATTAGCAGGATAGAGTTATTCATGTTTTTACAAAGGTAGTCATTTTTCTGACAGTCAGCATAAAATTTATGATCTGATCACTCAGAATTTTTGCCTACTTTTGTAGATGGCCGGCAATGACTGCGAGTCTCAAATGTTCGCCAACGTGCCTGAGGGGTTCATCAAACTCCTCTCCTTCATCATTTAGGTCGCGATGGGGCCATCCGTGCGTCCAGTCTTCACGCTTTATCCACACAAGATCAACGACAGTCTGACCATGCACCAGGCCGCGGTGCAATTCAGGGGAGGTCATGCTGAGATACGCCGCCTCCGATTCATGGGGAGAGCCATGCCTACAGAGAGGCATGCTATGCAGATGGCAGCCCGCGAGGCGATAGCACGTCTTCGAGATGTTCTTCCTGCAATGAAGACCCGTCGCTACCGCTACCTTCCATGCCATGTACCCTACACCTGTCACTACTCATTCTCTTGCCCTAGAGGAGAGCGAGACGAAGCCTTTGAGATGCTTGTCGAGTACCTCCGAGCCTTGGAGGCAGCCTTCGACAGCATGGTGGATGACCTCGTAGCTGCACGCATGGACTCAGTTCATGGTTGTGCTGCTAACAGGAGGGAACTCCTGCACACCACTCCACCACTGACTTTTGTCTCATCCGTAGCTTCTCACTCACCTACCATTCTCGCCACTGCTCGTCGTCTGCCTACCACAGAGGAATTTAACCAGGCTATTGCACCCACTTCCGTTCGCCCTGCACCACTTGTTGCACCCATTCCCGTTCGCTCTGCACCACTTGTTGCACCCACTCCCATACGTGCTACTCCACCAATTCCACCCACTCGCATTCGTGTTATTCTGCCTACGACACCTGCTCCGTCAGCTCAGCGCAGCGTTTCTCGTCTGGAACCTATTAGTGAGGAGGAGGTTGATTCCCCAGCGTCTCTGCGTCTCACCCTCGGCAGGCCAAAGGAGATCCTCACCATCTCCGACTGAGTACGCGTAGCCGCCATGCGACGCAACGACTTGTGTAATATGTTTATATGTACATAGGTTGTGAGAAGTAGCCTGTTCACGCATCATGTAGGATCCGGAGAAGTGCACTAGTTTCAATAACATGTCAGGATTATGTATGCATATCCTGAGTGATGTAGTGTATAATTAAGCTCGCGTGTAAGATATGTAGTAGTCCTTCTCCGCACGCAAACGTGTATTTGGTTTTACAAGTGTGTGATTTTATTGACTTTTGCGACTCTATTTCCTGTCTTATGAGTTTCACAAAATGTATCCCCAGAGTGAAAGATGTCTCGTCCTTGGACGCGCTCTATGCCAAACCAGCCAGAAGAAAATTTTGGCACACCGCAAAACCACAATTTCACTCAGGAACAGACAAGTCAACAGGACAGTGCAACAGCTTTTACACAAGTTTGTCGTCTGTATGAACAGAGTTAGCAACAACACTAGGAAATGATGAACCAATTCATCAATATGGGAAGTAACCGTGGTCAGTATCAGCATCAATCCAAGTTATCTGAGTTACAGAAGACGCGTCCTCCAACTTTTTCTCATACTGACAAGCCTCTTGAGGCCGAGGACTGGCTTCGGGACATGGAAAGAAAATTAGTCATTGCACAATGTTCAGACCAGGAAAAAGTATTGTACGCACCACATTATCTCACAGGAGCAGCTGCATCATGGTGGGAAAACTTCCTGCACATGCACCCCAACGAAAATGAAATCACTTGGGAAAAATTCAAAAAAGGTTTTCGTGGGGCACATATCCCTAAGAGCATCATGAAAATCAAGAAGAAAGAATTTGATGAACTCAAGCAAAGGGCCATGACAGTGTTAGAATATAACAGCCAATTCACTCTGCTGTCTCGCTACGCCAATGAAGAGCGCATGACCGAGAGCAAGAAGATGGAAAAATTCTTGGAAGGCCTGGCACCCGCTCTTAGATGCCAGCTGGTTGTGCATACCTTCCCAGATTTTAAAACACTAGTGGATAAGGCCATTACTCTAGAAAATGAGCGACGTAGCCTGGAAGATTTCCACAAACGAAGAAGGGACCAGACTACTTTTGCTCGCAATCATAGAAGCAAGAAGGAATTTCAGAAGGGGGATTCACACAAAACCCCGACGAATAATTCACGCCCAGCCAAGAATTTCCATGCAAGGGACAAGGAATTCACATATCGCCCAGGCGTTACTTGTTACGCTTGTGGAGAAGAAGGCCACTACACCAAGCAGTGTCCCAAGCCAAGAAATTCAACCCCAAAGCCTAACACTGGTGGTAACAATTCAGCGCCAAAGCGAAACAATTTCAACCCCAATAACAACCACCGGAAAGGTCATCTGAACCACGTGATAAAAGAGGAAGCACAGAACGCCCCAGATATCATACTCGGTACGTACCCCATCAACACAATACCTGCCATGGTTTTGTTTGATTCTGGAGCTTCTCACTCTTTCATTTCAAAGAGTTTTGCTTTGCAAAATAATTTTTCGATGCTTCCCTTGGAAAAATCAATGACCATCAAGTCCCCTGGAATTAAGCAAGTGACCCAAAGTTACTGTCAAGGTGTGGTTATTGAATTTGAAGGATTGAAGTTTTATCCCAACCTTATTGTATTGGAAAGCAAAGGACTGGATGTCATCTTAGGATGGATTGGTTAACCACCAACAAAGGTTTTATTGACTGCTTCAACCGGACCGTGATTCTCACACACCATCATGGGAAGAAAATAAAAGTTTCAGCCAAAGAGAGACAAATACCTCGGCAACCTAGATTAAACAAGGTGGACGTTTCTGAGCTAGACAAGGTTCCAGTAGTGTGTGAATTTCCAGATGTATTTCCAGAAGAACTACCAGGCATGCCACCAGACAGAGAAATAGAATTCAGCATTGAGCTAGCACCTGGAACCGCTCCCATTTACAAGAAACCATACAGAATGTCACCATCCGAATTGGTAGAGTTGAAGAAGCAAATAAAAGAACTATTGGAGAAAGGATACATACGAGCCAGCTCCTCACCATGGGGTTCTCCAATTTTATTTGCCAAGAAGAAGGATGGAACAATGAGGTTGTGTATTGACTATCGGGCTCTTAACATGGTCACAATCAAGAACAAATACCCAATGCCCCGAATAAACGATTTATTTGATCAACTCGCACAGGCCAAAGTCTTCTCGAAAATTGACTTGAGATCAGGATACCACCAATTAAAAGTGCGAACAGAAGATATTCCCAAGACAGCCTTCACCTCCAGATATGGGCTGTATGAGTTCACGGTGATGCCATTCGGTCTAACCAACGCCCGCGCATATTTTGTTCACCTCATGAACAAAGTATTTATGAAGTATATGGACAAGTTTGTTGTGGTATTCATCGATAATATTCTGATATATTCCAAAACACCAGAAGAGCACGCCGAACATCTCAAGATTGTACTCGGAGAACTCAGGAAACATCAATTGTACGCCAAATTCAGCAAATGTGAATTTTGGCTAAGACAGGTGGGTTTCCTAGGCCACGTGCTAACCCAAGAAGGTATTGCAGTAGACCCGGAAAAAGTCAAGGCCGTACTTGGCTGGAAACCACCAGCTAACGTAACAGACGTACGGAGTTTCTTGGGAATGGCAGGCTATTATCGGAGATTTATTGAAGGATTCTCCACTATAGCAAAGCCCATGACACAATTGCTCAAGAAAGGCAAGAAGTTTGAATGGACAGAAGCATGTGAGAAAAGTTTCCAAGAGCTAAAAAGCAAATTAACAACGGCACCAGTATTAATTGTGCCAGACATACACAAGAATTTTTAGGTATATTGTGACGCATCCCGGAAAGGCCTCGGATGCATACTGATGCAAGAAGGCAAGGTTGTTGCATATGTCTCCAGACAGCTCCGCAAGCATGAGGAGAATTATCCCACTCATGACTTGGAATTAGCAGCGGTCATCCATGCACTCAAGGAATGCAGACACTTCCTACTTGGAAATCGTTGTGAGATATACACAGACCATAAGAGTCTTAAGTATATTTTCACACAGCCGGAACTCAATTTACGGCAACGACGCTGGTTAGAGTTGGTGAAGGATTATGATGTTGGAATCCACTATCATCCTGGAAAAGCAAGCATTGTGGCAGATGCCCTGAGTTGGAATCCCAGCACGGACGACGACGGTATACCACAGTTGAGGCCAGAATTTCAACAGGAATTTGCCATGCTCAATTTAATAATGGTTACCGAAGGCAGTGTGGCAAATTTGGAAATACAGCCGACCCTGATGGAAAAGATCAAGGAAGCCCAGCACGGACACCCCAGCATTGATGGCATAAAAAGGAAAGTAAGTTTGGGCAAGGCCTTGGAATTAAACATAGATGAGCAAGGAATATTATGGTACGTGGAAAGAATCTGCGTACCAAATATCCAGGACCTCAAACATCAGATTTTGTCTGATAGCCACACCGCTCCGTACTCAATCCATCCTGGGGGAACAAAGATGTACAAAGACCTTCAGGAAAAATTTTGGTGGCACGGTATGAAGATAGACATAGCCACGTTTATTGCATGTTGCGACTCTTGTCAACGCATAAAGGCCGAACACCAGAAACCAGCCGGGCTATTGCAGCCAAACAAAATACCCGAGTGGAAATGGGACGAGGTTGGAATTTATTTCATTGTTGGACTACCACGGTCATGACATGGAAATAATGCCATATGGGTCATAACCGACAGGTTAACCAAGGTGGCACATTTTATTCCGGTGAAGACAACTTACTCCACTCAGAGACTGACCAGACTTTATCTTGCCTGTATCGTCTGCCTGCATGGAGTCCCAAAGACTATCATATCTGACAGAGGCACACAGTTCGTCTCTAGATTTTGGGATCACCTACAACAGGCACTGGGTACCCAACTAGCATTCAGCACCGCATACCATCCCCAGACTGATGGGCAGACCGAACGCGTAAACCAAATCCTGGAAGATATGCTGAGAGCTTGTGTCCTCACCTACGGAACCAGTTGGGAAGAAAGCTTACCATATGCAGAGTTCGCATACAACAACAGTTATCAAGCCAGCTTGCAAAATGGCACCCTTTGAAGCTCTGTATGGCAGAAGATGTCGTACCCCGCTAAATTGGTCAGAGACCGGAGACAACCATATCTTCGGCCCAGATATGCTCAAAGAGGCTGAAGAGAAAGTTAAGACGATTAGAGATCGACTCAAGATAGCTCAAAGTTGACAAAAGAGTTATTACGATCAGAAGCATCGGGAAATCAGTTTTGAACCCGGAGAGTTTGTTTACCTAAGAGTCTCTCCTATGAGGGGTCTGCAACGATTCAGGATTAAGGGAAAGCTGGCACCAAGATTCATTGGACCATTCCGTATAATGGCCCAAAGAGGCACGGTAGCCTACCAGCTAGACTTACCCAGGGATTTATCCAATATCCACAACGTGTTTCACATCTCACAATTGAGAAAGTACGTGAGCAACCCAGAGAAGCAGGTATCACATGAAAATATTGACGTGCAACCGGACCTCACCTACCGGGAGCACCCCATAAAAATATTAGAAGAGTCTGAAAGGAGGACCCGACAGAAAACCATAAAAATTTTCAGAGTTCAGTGGAGCAACCACACTGAGAAAGAGGCAACTTGGGAGAGAGAGGATTTCCTTCGGACAGAGCACCCACACCTTTTTAAGGATCAACTGAAATCTTGGGGACGAGATTTTACCTAAGGGGGTAGGTACTGTTACACTCCAAAAAAAATTCTTGTGGTTTTTGTTTTCAGCAAAAATCTTTCTTGGATTTAGTTTCTTCAAGAAAGAAAAACCTTTTTGGTTTTTGGGCTTTTATTTGGTTTTGATCCTTTCTAAATTTTACCATACCTCCCATGGTGAAATTTTCCCAAAACCCCTCCTTCCACTTTGGGACAACCCAAACATTCTGTCCAAACTAATAAAATCCATTTTTGGATTTTATCCCATTAAATTCTTTTCCCAAAATAATTCTGTCCTTCATTTGGAGCCTAGGTGATTTGCAAAGCAAGTACCTTAATGCATTTGATTTTTGACCTCAACTCAACTCCTCTGGATAGTCCTTTGTACCCACAACCTAGAACCATCTTGATCCACTCTTCTTCTTTTCAAATAATTCAAATTTCACTCTCTACAAGTTTGGACCAGATTTGCCAAATTTGGTGAAATTCATATCTACACTGCTCTAAAAATTCTACCAAAATTCAGGCAACCTCTAGATGCAATGAGAGACCACTCCACCAAAAACCAGCTCAAGGAAAAATCTCTTCATGCCAGAATCATTATGTCGAACACCTTGCATACACTAGTACTGTTCATATTCAGTAAATTCAGAGTTCAGTGTCGTTCTCCGTCAGTAACTTCAGTCACATGTCCATAGTGCCCTTGGCACGTTGCTCGCAGCCTATCTCTCTTGTCCGGAGCTTCACACGAACGCTTGGCGCGTTCCTGGTGTCGGTGGCGCCCTGGCCCGCCTGCGCCGGCGTGCTTTGCGGCGGCAGAACCACCGTAGCGGCCGACAGGGAGCAAAACTTCGGCGTAACGCCGTTCGGCGCCGCCCAAGCGTCCTGGTAGCTCCGCGTGGCCACCTCCTTGCCAGCGCACGCATGCGGTACCGTCGCCGTGGCCTGGCATGCGCAGAGCGCGTTCTCTGCCGCCGACGGGCCGTGCGGCCGTTCCGTCGAGGGCTGACCATAACCAACCCTCCCGTGCTGAGCTGGACCCCGAAATGGCACCGCTACTCCACCTAGGCGATGCTCAAGCTCCTAAGCCGACTGTCCAACCACAGTGCCACCGTAATCAACTCGCCGGACTTATCCGTTCACGGCAACCGACTCGGGCCGGCTATATATAGCACCCCTGAGCTTGCTCTCGCACCCACATGACTCCACCACCTCACCAGACCCCGCCTAGCCACTCGAAGGGCCTCGAGGGGCCTTTCTTCCTCGACTCCGGCCACCTCCGTCCGCCTCGGGCTCCGACAATGTTCTCTCTGGTGAGAACTCCTCTGCCGCCCTGCTCTCGCCCGTAGCCTCGTACCACCTCCAGTAGGTTAAACCCCACGTCAATTTTGACCCCGCAGCTCCCTCCGGCAAGATCCACGACTGCCCGAACCGCCGTCCGTTGGAGCAAGGGCCGCTGTCGACGTGGTGCTCGCCGATGACCTCTACCACCACCCACAGATGCGGAAAGGTGCACTGGTCACGAAGGTAACCCCCGATCACCTTGCCTCGTCGCGGATCGCCGCCGGCGACCACCGCACCTCTCGGGCGCCGTCGCGCTCTGTTTTCTCCGCTTGAATTTTCAAACCTGATAGGTGGAGCCCGCCTGTCAGCCTCATAGCCGTTTCTTTTAAACGAAACGTTATTCTGGACTTTTCCGCAGAGCCCCCTGGAAACTTTCTGTTTCATTACAGATGGGTCCTTGGACCAAAACTCTTATAACTTTTAAACAGAAAAGTATTTTTGATTGATTCTTTTTCTGTTGTCCTTAGATTTTTGTCTAGTTTTTTATAAGATTTATTTGAGAATTTATTTGGAGTATTTTCAGTACACTCATGGTGTTTACGTTACGTACGTATTTTTCTTTTACCATAGATTCCGGAGGAAGCGACGGAGCTGCAAACTTCGCACAGTTGGACTCCGACTACTCCGAACCAGGCAAGCATGTTTGAACTATTGATATGATGAAGTGCTTGTTGCATGTTTGCATTTTAGTATAATCATGGCATGTTTATGAGCATTTCTTTAAATGATATATTTTCATGCTCGTAAGTGGGAAGTAAGTTTCGGAAAGCCATATGTTGTTGGATACATATTGGCAAGGCTATGAGATGGCATGAGGATGGGTAAGATGGCAGTGTTGTGACATGCTAGTCTTATGCCAGTCCATTTGACAGCAGTGTTATCATGATCAAATCATATTCCCATTCATTTCCTTCCTGTGCTGCCACATGTTTTCCGCAAGGAATATGGCATAGTAAGTTGCAACCGTTTCCTGGTACACACCAAGTAGAGACGCCGGGATGAGGGTTCCATGGACCTGGATTAAAGCCCGTCATCCGGTCAGGGGGCATGGGTGTTTCCGGTTGGGACCGAGAGGGGGGCACCCCTTAGAGCGCGCGTATAGAAATTTGATCCCATGCTATTCAAGGTTGTGGCCTCCCCGTCTCAAAGTTTTTCTTGGACGTTGCCTAGGGTGATTCCTAGCATCGTGAGGTGGAATGGGTGTGTACTAGTTAAATGTGTTTCTTCCGAAATACCGTAAACGGAACTAGTCCTTCGTGACTACGGAAATCAGTTGGCTGTGGACAGTAAGTACAAACTCTGCAGAGTCACAACTCCTTTAAATCATCTTGTACTTGTCCAAGTACTGTACTCATCTTATCTTGTCAGGTATCAGTCTCAACGACAAAAACTCCGGTGGACTACCTGGGTGGTAAACCTGGTTAAAAGATTATTCTTGTGGATGGACTAATCTTGTTATTTACATTTGTTACAAGCCCTGTCTGCGATGTTGCTCAGACGTCCGACGGTGGCATACCTGTTATTTACATTTGTTATAAGCCCTGTCTGCGATGTCGCTCAGACGTTCGACGGTGGCATACCTGTTATTTACATTTGTTACAAGCCCTGTCTGCGATGTCGCTCAGACATCCGACGGTGGCATACATGTTATTTACATTTGTTATAAGCCCTGTCTGCGATGTCGCTCAGACGTCCCATGGTGGCATACCTGTTATTTACATTTGTTATAAGCCCTGTCTGCGATGTCGCTTAGACGTCCGACGGTGGCATACCTCTTATTTACATTTGTTACAAGCCCTGTCTGCGATGTCGCTCAGACGTCCGACTGTGGCATTTCTTTTAAAAGCCCTTTATGTGATGTCGCTCAGACGTCCGACTGTGGCATTTCTTTTAAATCCCTTTATGTGATGTCGCTCAGACGTCCGACTGTGGCATTTCTTTTAAAGCCCTTTATGTGATGTCACTCAGACGTCCGACTGTGGCATTTCTTTTAAAGCCCTTTATGTGGTGTCGCTTAGACGGCCGACTGTGGCATGCATTTTAATTGTTTACCTTTCGAGGCGTCGCTCCAGACACCCGATCGGTTTTCAGTTATTTATTCTATCTTGTCAAGTCTTTATCATTGTATTGAGCATTATTATTTTTCCTCATGACGCATTCATGCATGCATTTGTTATATCTTTTGTCCGAACTGTCTTGCGAGTACTTTCAAAGTACTCACCTGGCTTGTTGATTTGGCCAGATGTTGATGAAGGCGATCTCATGGATGAGGAATTCAATAGCGAGTCCGACGCCTAGAGGAGTCCCAGTCAGTCCCGTGCGATCCTGTTTTGTCATTGTGTCATATCTGCTTCCGCTACCCCAGAATAAATTCATCGAGCCTCACCTCACCTCGACGCTTGATGAGCTGCCAGTAGAAGTCAAGTTATCCATCACCACCTTTTATCTCGAGCTAGTGGCATGTCACCACACCCTTGTGCCATAACCGCCTCTATGTAAGATATTGGCGAGTTTGCAATAAATTGTTGAGCAGCCTCAGCTCAACCCTGTAACATATTTGATGCTACTGGTTCTTTGTTTATCAAGCATTTGTCTACCAGAAAGGATGACTTTTCCTATACTGGGTTTAAAAGATCGGTTTTATCGATAAGCATTTTATTGAAAAGCCGGTCGTGACATGGCTCGATGAGTTGTCGGCCATCCTCTGGAGTCTCCGAACCACGCCAAACCAGTCGACCGGGTTCACCCCATTCTTCCTCGTCTATGGAGCCGAAGCCTTCATTCCGACCGACGTCGAGTTCGACTCGCCACGTGTCGTGATGTACACTGAAGCCGAAGCTAAGGAAGCCCGCGAAGACAACGTAAACCTACTCGAAGAAGCACGCCTCCTGGCGCTCAGCCATTCGGCCATCTACCAGCGAGGCCTGAGGCACTACCACACCAAGAAGATCGATCCCCTCACATTCCGAGAGGGTGACCTCGTCCTCCGACTCGTCCAAGTGCAAGCCGGCCAGCACAAGTTGTCCCCTCCTTGGGAGGGCCCGCTTATCGTCAGTAGGGCCTTGTGTGATCGCAATGCCTACTACCTCATCGACGCACGCAAGACAAGCAAGCACAAGAGAGACACCACCGGTGAACAAATGACCCGGCCGTGGAACGCGTAACTCCTCCTCCCATTTTACAGTTAGTCGTACAAATGTATGTATCGGTGCCTTTTGTAATTGCATGAAACTATGGAGTCCTCGAACGACACTCGGGGGCTGCCCTTTTCCGACCAAGTTATTGCGTCTCCTACATTTGCACTTTGCTCATAAACACGGCCACTGGTCCGACTCGCTCAACCCGGGGGCTCGGGGGCTGGCTGGCTTGGTCGCCACCCGCCACCTTCCTTGGTGATTCCAGACGCGTTAAGGACGCCACGACCCCCCACTTCGTCCTAAGCCACTGAACCGGCTTCGGTTGTTGGCTGGCAAGCACAACGGGCCAGAGCTCTAGCATGCCTCACACACTAAGTCAAAGGCCGCCGAGTCGCCCAACCCGGCCCGTCACTCTAAAACGGCCGACAACCGGCTGCTAGCAACCGGCTTTGCCGGATTGCCGCCTGCCGGCCTAGTGGGTGTTTCGCTCGCGCTCAACGTTTTTAAAGCCTAAGGACTACACACTCCTCTCAAAAAACTGAACTCCTTGTCACGGACCGGAGAATCGGCCGTCAGACTCGTGGGGGTGGGGGGGAGGTTTGAGAGAAAAGTCGCAAGAAAATGGCTCAAAAAGCGAAAAGCGAAAGCACAAGCACCCACGAAATATACACATCACAAAATATCAAAGGACGGGCCCATGGAGAGAGTTCATTACACCTAGAAACCCCCAGTGGGTGGGTGGACCTGCTACCTAACAAAAAATTTCACTAAGTCATAATAGGGCGCCTCAGGCATCTCTAGCTCCAGGTCGTGCAGTTGACGGCTCCCCCACGGCTGCCTTCGGATCTGCCGAAGTACCCATGTCTTCCTCCTCGGCACACCCGTCGCGGTAGACGTCCGTCTCCTCAGAGCTGCCTTCCGGGTTGTGAAGAAGCAGGCCATAGTCATTGCAAGGCACGACTCCGCCATCTTTCGCCCTCTTCGGGTGGAACTCATCATGGAAGGCGAACCCGGCGATGTAGCTGGCCCGAGCAGCAATCCGCCCAGCCTGCGCCTGCAGCTGTTCCTCCGAGCCGGCCCGCTAGCCCATCAAAATGTCCAGCTGCAGGTCCGGGTGCCAGGACACCGCAAACCTGAGCGCCATCTCGGCGCCGGCACGGGCGGCGGAAACGCGCCACTTATGGAGCCGGTGTGGCCCCATCTCCAACCAGCGCACCAACCACGTGAAGCTGCTCGATGCAACGGAGCCCGGCCACAGGGCCGCCATCATTGTCGTGCCATCCTTGGAGAGCCACCCCATCGGATCGCCCAAGACCCACAGACGAGCCTCAGTGGCGGTCATGATCTCCGGGAAAGTCTAGGCCACCTGCAGGTTGGTCCCAGGGCCAACAACCCCCAGCGGGTCGCACTAGAAGCGTCCGGCCTCCTCTGCTAGTTGATGCGTCTCCGGGAAGGCCCTTGTCAGAAAACGAAGCAAGTCAGCAAAAAAGGCACCAAGGACAAGAAGCCGGAATACTAACCCGGCAGAACTCAAGAAAAGCACTTACTAGAGAAGGATTCTTCCAAGTGTTGCGCTTCAAGCAACGTACCGTGCCGCTCCCGATCAATGGTGCGGTCACGCTCCTGGAGCATCTTCTCCATGTCGGCCACCTTGGCAAGGGCCGCCTTCAGCTCGGCGTCCTTGTCCTCGGTCGCCTTCTCGGACGCTTCACGGCAGCGGGTCTCCTCCCGACGGGCCTCCTCCACCACGGTCGTCTGCCCTTTCAGGCGCTCCACCTTGCCCTGGAGTTGGCCCTTGTCGTCGGCCAGCTTGCTGTGTTGCTGGTCGACCTCGGCCAGGGCCTGCTGCGCCTCCACCACCTTGGCAGCTTCCGCCTTGAGGCACTCCACCTCGGCCTTGAGACGGCTTTGTCCCTCGCCAACTGCTCACGCAGCCGGCTGGCTTCATCGAGCGACCGCTGGGCTGCCGCTGCCTTTGCCTTCGCTTGCGCCACCTCGGCTCCAAGACGACCGACATCAGCGACAAGCCGGTCATAGTGATGGCCGGCCCGGAGCAGCCGAGTCTTTCGAGATAGCACCTCGGTTACAAGAAGAAGATTCAGAAACAAAGGACCAGTTTAAAGATTCGACCCGACTGCTACATAGTTGGCCCGAATCTCGGGGGCTACACCCAGTGGGTGCGCTAGCGTGCCCCCACTAAAAAACAACACAGAAAATAACTGCGGCGACACGGAGCTCCTCCTCCTCATCGGGGAGCTGCTCCTTGAGCTCACGATACTTGCCCAGGAGGCGGTTGAAGGCGCCTACCCGGTAGGCATCCAGTTCTTGTAAAAATCAATGATCAACACAAAGACGACACTCTAAAGATTCAACCCAACTACTTCATAGTTGGACCGAACCTCGGGGGCTACACCCAGTGGGTGCGCTAGCGCCCCCCCCCCCCACAAAGAAGAAGCTACAAAAGACGAGAAAGAAGCTTACCAGCATGAGGCGCTCCAGTTCCCGCATTCGCTCCACCTCAGCCTCGGCGAAGGCCTCGATCCGGTCCGTATGCCCCCGCAGACGGCGGCTGACGGCCTCCATCGCCGCCTCCTCCTGGGCTTGGGGCCCGACGACTATGCTGGCCCCACCCCGTGCCGATAGTGACACAGTAGGTCGGTGCCCCCTGGCCTGGGCACTAGGGCATGCTCTCCGCTGGCTGCTCCCCCCGCAGCCGACGCCTCCTCTGATGCCCTCTCCGGCACCGCCACCGGAGCGGCCTGCGGCACCATCGCTGCCTCGACAGCCAGGGTGGCCTGCGGCACCTCCCTCACCGCCGCCTGAGGCGTCCCCTGTGGCGCCATCTGTGGCGCCTCCTCCAAAACGACGTCGCCGCCGCCTCCGTCGACCTCCGCCCGCTCAATTGCGTCCGTCTGCAGGGGGGTGTAGTCCCCAACGACCACAACCTCCCGGTCGAGGTCCACCACCTCCGCACGGCCTCCTTGGCTGCGCTCCCTCACCGACGACGGATCGAAGTCCGTCACCGCCACCACCGCCCCCCTATGGCATCTCTGGCCACGCCGGCACCTCACTGGCTCGCGCCCACGTTGCCGCGGCGTTGGTCTAGGCCTGGACTGATGCAGCCTCCAGCTCCGCCTCGGCCCTGTTCCGATCCCACGAGGCCAATCCCTCGGTATTGGCCGGGTCCAGGCCAACATCCAGATCCGCCAGCTCCTCCTCATCCCGATCGGCGGTGTTGGACTTGCTCCTCCGGAACGCGGCGCCCTCGGCGGCTGTTAATCCCCAAGTGCAGGGAATCATCGTAGAAATTCCCAAAGGTGGAAGTGATAAGTGTGGAGTGTCGAACCCACAAGGAGCTAAAGGTAAGATCAATATTCTCTCAAGTCCTATCTGCCACTGATACGACTCTACGTACACCGAACGTTTGCTTCCAACTAGAAACGAGAAATAAAACTATGTTGTGGGTATGAGGAGGATAACTTTGCATGATATCGGAGAGCTAAAATATAAAAGTAGATGCTGCTATCATAAAGTTAGAATATATTACTAAATTATTATAAATAGCGAGTGTGGAATAATGTTGGGTCGGTGTGCGGAATTATCCTAGGTAATTGTTAACAAGACCGGTGGTCGTCATTACAATTTAATATGAGGGAGAGGCATAAGCTAACATACTTTCTCTTCTTGGATCATATGCACTTATGATTGGAACTCTAGCAAGAATCCGCAACTACTAAAGTTCATGAAGGTAAAACCCAACCATAGAATTAAATCATCAAGTCCCCCTTTATCCCATATGCCGTGACCCACTTATCCGTGTTTATGCTTCTGTCACTCAAGCAACACAGACAATAAGTAAACCATGGACATATTGCAACACCCTATAGCAGGAATCCCTCACGCTTGCGCGACAAGGAGGGCACAATAGGACAGCACCAAAATAAAACATACAACTCATACCAATCTAGATCATCAATCAACCCAAAAGACAAAGGATATCTACTCAAAACATCATAGGATGGCAACACATCATTGGATCATAATATCTGGCATAAAGCACCATGTTCAAGTAGGGATTACAGCGGGGTGCGGGAGAGTGGACCGCATAAAAGAGACGAGGATGGTGATGATGGTGGTGATGTTGATGGAGACGATCACCGCGGCAATGATTCCCCTCCCGATGGCACTCCGGCGCCACCGAGAGAGAGGAGAGGTTCTCCCCCTTGTGCTTCCTCCTCCATGGCCTCCCCCTTGGATGGGGAGAGGTTCTCCCTCTGGTCCTTGGCCTTCATGGCGATGATGGCCCCTCCGAGATCCTTCCCCATGGCCTCCAGTGATGATGGCCCCCTCCGACAGGGTGCCAGAGAGGGCCTAGATGGATTTCTAGTGGCTACAGAGGCTTGCGGCGGTGGAACTTCCGATCTAGGTTTCTTTCTGGGGATTCTGTATTTATAGGAATATTTGGCGTTGGTTTCACATCGGG
>NC_041381.1:351850248-351903522 GCF_002162155.2 Triticum dicoccoides
GGTCTCTGAGTCGTCCACGAGATAGGGGGCGCGCCCAGGGGGGTAGGGCACGCCCTCCACCCTCATGGACGGCTCAAGACTCTTCTGGTCCATCTCCGATGCTCCGTGGGCTTCTTGTGGTCTATAAAAATCGTCAAAAATTGGCACGTCAATTGGACTCCATTTGGTATTCCTTTTCTATAAAACTCAAAAACAAGGAAAAAATAGAAACTGGCACTGGGCTCTAGGTTAATAGGTTAGTCCCAAAAATCATATAAAATAGCATATAAATGCATATAAAGCATCTAAGATGGATAATATAATATCATGAATACTTCATGAATTATAGATACGTTGGAGGCGTATCGGCATCCCCAAGCTTAATTCCTGCTTGTCCTCGAGTAGGTAAATGATGAAAGAAATAATTTATGAAGGGTGATGCTAGCAGGTGCACAAGTTTGATCAATGATAATTTCAATCACCTTTTGTATCATCATTATATATCATAACAGTAGCTCAACTCATAAAACTTCTCATGATCAAGTAACAAGCTATTCACATGTTAAAGTATAGATCATAAACTTTCTTGAAAACAAATAAACCGTGTTCTTAGTCATCAAACAATTGAAATTCATCTTATTTTCAGGAAGGGTCTATGTAAGAGCTTTGATTCAGCAAACTGCACATACTCAACTATCATTTAATGTTTCACAATTGCTAACACTCACGAATATTTATGGGTTCAAAGTTTTAATCGGACACAGAGAAAGATAGGGGCTTATAGTTTTGCCTCCCAAGCTTTTACCTCAAGGGTAATGTCAACAATAATAATTTATGAAACCTACATCCAAGTGGATATATATACCCGGATCGCTCCAACATAAAGTGCTTGCCAAAGGAAAAAAATGTAAAAAAGGAAAGGTGATGATCACTATGACTCTTGTATAAGGGTAGAAGATGAAAGTAAAAGATAGGCCCTTCGCAGAGGGAAGCAGAGGTTGTCATGCGCTTTTATGGTTGGATGCACAAAATCTTAATGCAAAAGAACGTCACTTTATATTGCCGCTTGTGATAAAGACCTTTATTATGCAGTCCGTTGCTTTTATTTCTTCCCTATCACAAGTTCGTATAAAGCTTATTTTCTTTGCACTAATAGATCATACATATTTACAGAGCAATTTTTATTGCATGCACTGATGACAACTTACTTGAAGGATCTTACTCAATCCATAGGTAGGTATGGTGGACTCTCATGGCAAAATTGGTTTAAGGGATGTTTGGAATCACAAGTAGTATTTCTACTTGGTGCAAAGAATTTTACTAGCATGAGAGGGAAAGGCAATCTCAACATGTTGGATGATCCAAGACAATATAACGTTTCGGATATAGGAAAACATAACCCATTAAGTTGTCTTCTGTGTCCAACATCAACATTTTAGCATCTCATATTTTAATGAGTGCTCACAACTACAAAATATGTCCAAGATAGTATATTTATATGTGAAATCTCTCTTCCTTCAATATTCTTTCATGAATTGTTCAAGTGACCAATAATACATTTGCTAACTTTCAATAAATTTACCACCTATACTTATTATGTGTGAAGTCATTGCTCCCCATGTTATAAGCATATGAACATATATAAATTCATATTTATGATATTCAATTCATTCAACCATTTACTCATAGGATATACGTGAAGCATGTGACTAAATGGCAAACTACTCCGAAAGATATAAGTGAAGAACACTGAGTAGTCAAATAATTAACTAGACATGGGAGGATTCTTTTTCATTCAAGATTTAAGATACAATGATTTTATTCAAACAGAAATTAAAATTAAAATACGCTCCAAGCAAGACACATATCATGTGACGAATAAAAATATAGCTCCGGGTAAGATATACCGATGGTTTTGAAGACGAAAGAGGGGATACCTTCCGGGGCATCCCCAAGCTTAGGCGCTTGAGTCTTTCTTGAATATTACCTTGGTGTGCCTTGGGCATCCCTAATCTTAGAGTATTCCACTCCTTATTCTCCTCATATCGATATCTCACTCAAAACTTGAAAACTTCAATCACACAAAACTTAACGGAACTTCGTGAGATGGGTTAGTATGATAAAGAGTAAATCATTCACTTTGGTACTGTCAAATACAAGATTCATAATTGTTCTCACACAATGCCTACTGTACCATATCATTTCTACAATTTATATTGAGCAATATAAGCCACAGAAACTAGAAAACAAGCAAAGTATGCATTAAAAACAGAATCTGCCAGAAACAGAACAGTCTGTAATGATCTGAACAACAACCATACTTCTGCTACTCCAAAAATTCTGAAATAAATTGTTGGACATGACTAATTTATCTATTAATCTTATGCAAAAATAATCAACTCAAAATCACTCTTATATAAAATATGACAGCTAATCTCGTGAGTGCAAAGTTTCTGTTTTTTACAGCAAGATCACATTAACTTTCACCCAAGTCTTCCCAAAGGTCTTACTTGGAACTTTATTGAAAGAAAAGCTATAAAACATGATTACTACAGTAGCTTAATCATGTGAACACACAAAAACAGTAAGGGTAAATATTGGGTTGTCTCCCGACAAGCGGTTTTCTTTAATGCCTTTTAGCTAGGCATGATGATTTCAATGATGCTCACATAAAAGATAAGAATTGAAACATAAAGAGAGCATCATGAAGAATATGACTAGCACATTTAAACCTAACCCACTTTCTATTCCTATGGATTTTGTGAGCACACAACTTATGGGAACAAGGATCAACTAGCATATGAAGGCAAAACAAGTATAACTTCAAAACTTTAAGCACATAGAGAGGAAACTTGATATTATTGCAACTCCTAGAAGTATATATTCCTACCTCATAATAATTTTCAGTATCAACATGAATGAATTAAACAATATAACCATCACATAAAGCATTCTTTTCATGGTCTACAAGCATAGAAATTTTACTACTCTCCACATAAGCAAAATTCTTCTCATTCAGAATAGTGGGAGCAAACTCAACAAAATAACTGTCATGTGAGGCATAATTCAATTGAGAATTAAAATCATGATGACAAGTTTCATGGTTAACATTATTATTTATAACATACATGTCATCACAATAATCATCATAGATAGCAACTTTGTTCTCATAATCAATTGGAACCTCTTCCAAAATAGTGGAATCATTACTAACTAAAGTTGACACTCTTCCAAATCCACTTTCATAAATATCACACTAAGATTCAACATCCTCCAAAATAGTGGGATCACTAATTCCTAAAGTTGACACTCTTCCAAACCCACTTTAGATGATAATGTTATTCATACTCCAAAAGATATGAGTGAAGTTCATGGAGCATTCTACAATTAATATAGACTAACCAATATCCAAGCTCAAAATATATAAGTGAAGCACAGGAAGCATTCTATAAAACCATACTCAAAAGATTTAAGTGAAGCACACAGAGCATTCTATAAAGTCATACTTAAAAGATTTAAGTGAAGCACATGAAGCATTCTATAAATCAATGAAGGGCTATCTCATACTAGCATGGTTCTTTCAGAAAAAGAAAAACACAAAGGACACAAATCATGTGAACAAAACAAAAATCGAGGTATACCGATAATTGTTGAAGAAGAAAGATGGGATGCCAACTGGGGCATCCCCAAGCTTAGATGCTTGAGTATTCTTGAAATATTTACTTGGGGTGCCTTGGGCATCCGCAAGCTTGAACTCTTGCCTCTCCTTATTCTTCTCACATTGGTAACTCCTCGTTTTGCGAACACTTCATTCACACAAAACTTAACAAAAACTTTGTGAGATCTGATAGTATAGTAAAGAAAATCACTATCTTTAGGTACTGTTGTAAACTCATTCTAATTTCATATTAGCACTTTATCTACTGTATTCCAACTTCACCATGGTTCATACCCCATGATACTACCCATGGATTCATCAAAATAAGCGAACATCACATAGAAAACAGAATCTGTCAAAAACAGGACAGTGTGTAGTAATCTGGAAATTTAGTAAACTTCTCTTACTCCAAAAATTCTAAATAAAATATGAAAAATGAAAAAAATTGTACATAAGTAGTTTTCAAAAAGTTTCAGACCCATTTGAATTTCCAGTAAAAAAACTAAATTCACGCGCTAAAGCCAAAGTTTATGTTTTTGTACTGCACATAGTAAACAAGCAATCTAATCATCCTAAAACCAAAGCTTGGCACATTATTTTTATAATGCAATGGATATATACAAGGGGATAATTATTTATAGAGAAACTTCCATGAAATGTTTTACATTGTTTCCATGAGCATGAACACAAGTGCTCAAGGTCGACCCTCACTTCTCCAATGCATAACTTTCAAATCACTTCTCTTTTTGAAAAACTTTTTAGGCATATGAGGCAAGTTCATCTTTTTGTATTTTCAATTTTTTTGATTTTTTTGTATGTTTCATCCACAACTAAGCAAAACAAAAAGGGAAAACAAAATTTACTTAGAGAATAAAGCAAACAAGCAAACACGAGAATATCAACCCCACGCTATTGCTCCCCGGCAACGGCGCTAGAAAAGAGCTTGATAATCCCCAAGTGCAGGGAATCATCGTAGCAATTCCCAAAGGTGGAAGTGATAAGTATGGAGTGTCGAACTCACAAGGAGCTAAAGTTAAGATCAATATTCTCTCAAGTCCTATCGGCCACTGATACGACTCTACGTACACCGAACGTTTGCTTCCAACTAGAAACGATAAATAAAACTATGTTGTGGGTATGAGGAGGATAACTTTGCATGATATCGAAGAGATAAAATATAAAAGTAGGTGCTGTTATCATAAAGTTAGAATATATTACTAAAGTATTATAAATAGCGAGTGTGGAATAATGATGGGTCAGTGTGCGGAATTATCCTAGGCAATTGTTAATAGGACCGGTGGTCGTCATTGCAATTTCATATGAGGGAGAGGCATAAGCTAACATACTTTCTCTTCTTGGATATTATGCACTTATGATTGGAACTCTAGCAAGCATCTGCAACTACTAAAGTTCATGAAGGTAAAACCCAACCATAGAATTAAAGCATCAAGTCCCCTTTATCCCATATGTCGTGACCCACTTATCCGTGTTTATGCTTCCGTCACTCAAGAAACGCAGACAATAAGTAAACCATGGACATATTGCAACACACTACATCGGGAATACCTCACGCTTGCGCGACATAGAGGGCACAATACGACATCACCAAAATAAAACATACAACTCATACCAATCTAGATCATCAATCAACCCAAAAACAACGGATATCTACTCAAACATCATAGGATGGCAACACATCATTGGATCATAATATGTGGCATAAAGCACCATGTTCAAGTAGGAATTACAGCGGGGTGCGAGAGAGTGGACCGCGTAAAAGAGATGAGGATGGTGATGATGGTGGTGATGTTGATGAAGACGATCACTGCGGTGATGATTCCCCTCCCGATGGCACTCCGGCGCCACCAAGAGAGAGGAGAGGTTCTCCCCCTTGTGCTTCCTCCTCCATGGCCTCCCCCTGGATGGGAAGAGGTTATCCCTCTGGTCCTTGGCCTTCATGGCGATGATGGCCCCTCCGAGATCCTTCCACATGGCCTCCAGTTATGATGGGCCCCTCCGGCAGGGTGCCAGAGAGAGCCTAGATTGATTTCTCGTGGCTACAGAGGCTTGCGGCGGTGGAACTTCCGATCTAGGTTTCTTTTTGGGGGGTTTCTGTATTTATAGGAATTTTTGGCGTCCGTTTCATGTCAGGGGGGGTCTTCGAGTCGTCCACGAGATAGGGGGGCGCGCCCAGGGGGTAGGGCGCGCCCTCCACCCTCATGGACGGCTCGGGACTCTTCTGGTCCATCTCCAATGCTCCGTGGGCTTCTTCTGGTCCATAAAAAATCATTAAAAATTGGCACGTCAATTGGACTACGTTTGGTATTCCTTTTCTGTAAAACTCAAAAACAAGGAAAAACATAAACTGGCAATGGGCTCTAGGTTAATAGGATAGTCCCAAAAATCATATAAAATAACATATAAATGCATATAAAGCATCTAAGATGGATAATATAATAGCATGAATACTTCATAAATTATAGATACGTTGGAGACGTATCAGCGGCCGCGGCTTCCACCGCTGCCTTCGCCAGCGAGAACGGCGACCTGAAGTTCAAGACCAAGTAAACAACAAGCAGGGCCACTTGGCCACCTGGATACAAGTAAGAGAAAAAACTTACCCCGGTAGCACCAGCATGGCGGTCCTAGCCGGCCTCTCCTGTGCAGCGCCACACCTCCTCTTCGCGGCCGGCCTCGCACCCCCGGCCAGGTTCGCCGTGCGCTTCGCGGCCAGAGGCCACGGCGCGACGATATCCTTCCCATGCAGCCGGCTCACCGCCGGCATCCCTCGCGATGACCCGGCACCGCCCGCGCCTCCACCTCCTCCGCCCAACGCCATTGCACCAACGGCCCGCATCAGCACTGCCTGTGCCGTGTTGCGCCTGGCAACTCAAGGAATATGGAAACAAGACTTACCTGCATGGTGCCCTGCACTGACGTCGGCGGCCACCTCACCCCCTTCGCTATGGGCCACAGGCTCCTCTAACATGGCCCACACCACCTGCGATGTCGCCCGGGCGTAAGGATGCCGGATGGTGTTCAGAAGAAACTCCCGTGCCGCATTGGGACGGATAAGAAGATGCGCAGTAGCAAAATACGGAGATCATAGACTCACCATGGGCGCCGGATTTTCTTGGCTGTACGGTGACTTGCCGAATTGCCAGTCGTCCCTCAGCGCGGCCTTGGAGATGTTGTTGACCCGGCGCGCAATCTGGTCCGCCCCCATGCGCATGACCGACATGCGGTTGGGGTCCTGAAGACTGGTGATCTGACCGATGAGGCAGTTGCATCGCTGCAACGACAGAACCTGGCGCATAATGAAGGCGGCGATGAGGTCGGTGCTGCTGAGCCCCTCCTGCGCCTTCATCTCTGACAATCGCGCGCAGAGGTTGAGTACCTCCTGCGACGGGTCCCTGGGGTAATAACCCCAGTTCATCTTCGCTCGCGGCGGTGCATTGACGAAGGGCGGCAAGTTGATATGGTCCAAGCCAATATTACGGACGTAGAAGAAAGAATTCTATCATTTCTTGGCAGAATCCTCCAGCGGAATCTTGGAGCAATCGGTGCCCAACCGCTTTGAGATGACAGCGGCCCCGCAGTCGGAGAACTCCCCGTCCCTCGGCCCCTGCTGCTTCAAGGAGAAGAAGCGCACCCAAAGGTCGATCGAAGGCTCGACCCCAGGTACCCCTTGTAGAGGGTGACGAATCCCGAGAGCTGCACAATGGCGCCGGCGCCAAGATGATGGGGCTGGAGCCCGAAGAACTCCAGGAAGTCACGGAAGAAGGCGCTCGCAGGAAGGCCAATCCCGTGCTTGAAATGCGGGAATAAGACTACATGCTCCGTGCCCTCGGGCAGCGGTTCTTGCTCGCCCTGCGGCAGGTGCACGACGACCTCAGTCTCCCTCGGCAGGCACCTGGTGGTGCGGAGTTAGGCAACATCGTCGGTGGTGACGGTCGAGCCCATCCATGAGCCCGATGGCAGCGCCATCGATGAAGATGAAAGAGGAAGAAAGAAGGTGAACAGCCATGGAGCTCTACTCAAAGTAGCGAACATTGCAGAGCGGCGGTCGCAAGGAGCATAGCTAGGAAGAAGAGGCAGGGGAGCGCGAGTGAGAATGATGTTTGCCGCCCCCTCGCCCCAATTTATAAGCCCCGGTTCGAAATGTGGGGGAGTGGGATCGTTTGCGCTCGCCTTTCCCACTTCCCCGCAATAAGTGCGCACGTACGCGCGCAATAACTGCATAGGGAAGAGCAACCGACTTGCGGACATCGCAATGAATTCACGCGCGTGGGCCAAGGGCGCGCGGTGGTGGGCCCCAGCACGTCGCCCAGTCCCGTCACGCACGTGGCCTGTCAGGCCCCTCCGGCTTCCAGGCGCCATGTGGCCCCCGCGCGAAGCCCAAGGGATTGCCCCAAGATTCGACGGACCCTCCGGTTTGCCCCGCTGCCGGGACGCCGTGATCCGGTTTCTGAAAAACCGACACACAGTGGGTGTTGCCGGACCCAGCGGTCGCAGGATCCACCTCCTAAAGGGGGGGGACTACGAAGGCCCTCCCATCCGAAGACGGCGGACCTTCACAACTTTGGGGACTACTGTCAGGGGGATGAACCCCGGGCAGGCAATAGAACCCGGATCCTTTAAAAAAATAATGGGGCCAGCATCGCCCCTCAAGCCGGCCCATGCTTGGCCGGGTCGCCCAACCCGGCTAAGCCCCTCGACCCGGCCGAACTCTTTTGACCTGGCCGAGCTCCTTGACTCGGCCCCAATGACCATCTCAAGGCAGACGAACCCGGCACACCAAGACTTCCCCAACAAGCCAGCTCCACCCTTGGCGTGTTCCTCAACCCTACCACGGGTCAGCTCCCATCCCATCCAAGTCGTATGATGGGACGAGTCTCCGTCTATCGATGATCGAGGCAACAATGCCCTGCCCATGCCTCTGGTCAGCTGGAGCGAGGCAACAGTGCCCCTCACCTACCCGCTGACCAGGGCTGGCGTGGCAACAGTACCCCCGTCGTCACTACTGACGCCAGCAAGCGCGACCTAATGGAGCGCCACTGTACTTGACTCGGCTCGGCCACTCCCTGACGATCGACAAGACGGCGAAATGTGCCCCTAGGCAAGCAGGGCCCGCACCTAGGGGAACCCGGCGAACCACAGGCACCTGGCGGGTCCCAGCTCCAGGTCCCCAGACACTGACAACCCGGCCCTACGGCCTTGTAACATTACCATTGTATCCCTGGGGGGTTGGCCTATAAAACCCCCAAGGAGCCCTCATGCATACGGGCAAGTACACAGTAACATAGTCAACCGATCGGTAGAACACACGTACAGGAAGAAGGAGCAGCACAAGCCCTGGCCAGCCTTCCTTCTTCCTCCATACAGCTCTAGGAGCAACTCTGTACTGTCGCACATCAACCACACTCGGCAGGACTAGGGGTATTATCTCTCTGGAGAGCCCCGAACCTGGGTATGTCTTGCGTCCCGCGCTCGCTCATGCCAACCTCGCCTCTGGAGCCCACCAGTGCCCTCGAGCCTCCTCCTCTCTTTAGCCATCCCATGGCATTAGTCGTGCGCCCACCATGACAAACATGGTCATTTAAATATCCAAATGCAAATTGTTTCATTATCGAATCGTGTCCAAAAATTGTGATGACTTGATTTGCCTTGTGCATCACAATGAACTTAGTTTACTTCTGGGCTATGAAGAAATGAAACATATAACTAAGGATATTCCAGAATTTGCCCTTGAGAGAGTTCTTGATTTTGATCTAGAGGAAATTTATATGTTTTGTGCGGTAAATCGCTTTGAGAATCCTTATATTGCCAACTATCTAAAGAAAAGAAAACAAATATAATATGAAGAGGGTACTAATGAATGGGAAAATATTTCCCAATACCCTCCTAGTGTTTCTTATGATGAATCAAGTAACGAGGAGGAGCTTCCTATCCAATCAATCTCTTCAACAAGATGCTCGGAAAAAATGATTAAACCCACATGTGAGGTGGTGAATAAGAAAAAGGAAAGAAGAAAAAGTAGAGGTAAAAAGGTAACTCTCCCAAGTAATATTGCTCCAATCACCATTGTACCTCATGAAAATGAATCAAGTATGTTGATGGAGGATGATGATATTGAGTATGATTTTGTGATGCCTACTACTTGTTGTGATGATTATGATTGGGAAGACAATGATGTCTCTTATGAGCTTGAAGATCTTTTTGGCACTTGCTTGGAAGAATATGATAATAATGTTTGCTATACTATTGGTGCCATTCATGCTATTGATAAGAATTATTATGATGATATGCAAAACCACAAGCTTGGGGATGCTATGTTTGATGAGTATGAAATGTTTGAAGATTTATTTGCTGGAAATAATGCTTGTCCTAAGATTGGCATCCAAATGGCATCCTCTCTTTCGTCTCCAACATTATCGGTAACCTCACTTGGAGCTATGTTTTCACTCGTCACATGATATGTGTTTTGCTTGGACCATCAATTTATTTTGCTAGGATTTGCTTGCTGTTATTTAGAATAATGTTTTTCATCTTTTATTTCAATAAAAGTGGCAATGATAGCCTTTGGCATGCTTATTTTGCAAATATACTTGTTGCTGTTTGAAAATAGAAAGTTTATCGATGTTGAAAAAATTCCCTAGAAAAGTCAAGATATGATAAAATGTTGAAACTTTTTGCAAAATAAGCGCTGATAAATTTTCTACAGTTTGTAGTTTGTTTCATACTTTTTGGAGTTAGGGAAGTATTGATACTCTTGCATTCTTTACAGACTGTACTGTTTTGGCAGATTGCTGTTATATTTGCATTGTTTGCATATGTTTGCTTCTTTAATGATTCTATTTGAGGATAGGAGTTTTAAATATGCAGAGAAATTAAGTATGCAATGTTGAATAATACCTTTTGTGTTTGCTACAGTAGATAATGATAAAGTTTTTGCATTGGTTTATACTAACTTATCTCACGAGTTCTTTTTGTGTTTTGTGTGGATGAAGTTTTTAAGATTTTAGGGAAACCGTGATATAAAAGGAAATAAGGAGACACAAAAGATCAAGCTTGGGGATGCCCAAGGCATCCCAAGATAATATTTCAAGAAGTCTCATGCATCTAAGCTTGGGGAGGCCCCGGTAGGCATCCCACCTTTCTTCTTCAACAATTATCGGTTAGTATCGGTTGAACCTAAATTTTTGCTTCTTGACATGATGTGTGCTATTCTTGGAATGTCATTGTGTTTTGTTTTGCTTGCTGTTTTAATAAAATACTTAGATCTGAAAGTTTTAAATAAAAGAGAGTCCTCAAATAGCTACCCATTTACATAACTACTTGCTTGATCTTCACTTATATATTTTTGGAGTAGCTTGTCATTTACTCTTGTGCTTCACTTATATCCTATGAGTAAATTGTTCAATAAATTGAATATCATGAAGTTGAAATAATATCATGCCTAGTAGTAGCTTCACATTGTTCGTACAAGCAATTCACGTATAATTAGTATAAGGAAGAGAACTTTCACATGCAAATACACTATCTTGGAAATCTTTTGTGATTGTGAGCCCCCATCAAAATATTATATGCCAAAATTGTTGACGTTGGACAAGGAAGACAACGTAATGATTTATGTTTGTTCATATTCACATAGAAGTTATATTGTCATAGATCCTTCAACATGTGGTGCTTTCTCCCTATCTTTGCTAGCCAAAAATTCCGCACCAAGTAGAGATACTACTTGTGCATCCAAAACCCCTTAACCCAAATCTTGTTTTTAAAGTCCACCATACCTACCTAAGGATTCAGCAAGATCCTTCAATTAAGTTGTCATCGGTGCAGAAAGGCAATAAAAATTGCTTCTAAAAGTGTTAGACCATTTAGTGTAAGAGAAAACTGAGTGTTGTATGTACTTGTGATGGCAAAGAATAAAAGCAACAGACTGCATAATGAAGGTTGCTATCATAAGGGGCAATATAACGTGACGTTCTTTTGCACTAAGGGGTTGAGCATACAAACAAATAAGCGCATGGCAACATCTTCTTCCCTCCGCGAAGGGCCTATCTTTTACTTTTCAGTATTTACTTTTATGCAAAGAGTCAAAGTTTTTCTCTCTATTCCTTTTTATTTTTCTCCTTTGGCAACCATCATGTGGTGAGGACAGATCTAGGCACATATGTCCAGTTGAATATGGGTAGCATGAGTTATTATTGTTGACATCACCCAAAGGTGAATACATTGGGAGGCGAAATTATAAGCCCCTATCTTTCTATGTGTCCGGTTGAAACGTTTTTCCCAAGTGTATGCGGTGAGTGTTAGCAATCATAGAAGACTATAAGATGGTTGAGTATGTGGAGCTCTTACTTAGACTCTGTTGAATAAGTTGAATTGCAATTGCTTGGTGACTGAGAACATAGGTTGTTGAGTTTCAAGAGAGTTCATTGTTTGAACTTGAACATGTGAATTGGTTGCTACTACAACATGAGAAGTTTTATAACAAACAATTGCTGTTATGATGCTAGAAAAAGTGATTGAAATTGTAATTGATCAAACTTGTGCACTTTGCTAGCATTCACACTCCATAAATTATTTATTTTACCATTTACGTACTCGAGGACGAGTAGGAATTAAGCTTTGGGATGCTCATACGTCTCCAACATATCTACAATTTATGAAGTATTCATGCTAATATATTATCATTCTTGGGTGTTTTACAATCATTTTATAGCAACTTTATATCATTTTTTGGGACTAACCTATTGACCCAGTGCCTAGTGCCAGTTGCTGTTTTTTGCTTGTTTTTTACATCGCAGGAAATCAATATCAAATGGAGTCCAAACAGCCCGTAACTTTTTGGAGATTTTTTATGGACTAGAAGACCAACAATGGGGCAAAGAAGCACCTGGGGGTGCCCCGATGGGGGCACAACCCACCAAGGCACGCCTGGGCCCCCAGGCGCGTCCAGGTGGGTTGTGCCCACCCCGGTGGCCTCCCATAGCCCTTCTTTGCACTATAAATTCCCAAATATTCCAAAACCCTTCGGGGTTAACCTAGATCAGAAGTTCCACCGCTGCAAGGTCTCTGTATCCACAAAAACCAATCTAGACGTCGTTCCGGCACCCTGCCGGAGGGGGAATCATCTTCGGTGGCCATCTTCATCATCCCGGCGGCCATCACGATGAGGAGGGAGTAGTCCACCCTCGGTGCTGAGGGTTTGTACCAGTAGCTATGTGTTTGATCTCTCTCTCTCTCTCTCTCTCTCGTGATCTATATCATGGGCTCTGTTAATATAGTCGGATCATTTGATGTTTCTCCCCTCTATACTCTTGTTATGATGAATTGAATCTTTACCCTTCAAACTTTTGTCTTGTCGGATTGAATATTCAGAGATGAGAGCACATGATATATGTCTTGCAATATGAATACTTGAGGTGTCAATGAGGTATCTTATTGATTCACTTGATATGTGTTATGGCATTCAACTCGCGGATTCCCACGGTGATATTTGGGTAATCTATGCATAGGGGTTGATGCACATTTTTCTCCGACGGAAATTTTGGGGTCTCTTTATTGTTCCCTGTGTGGATTAAGTATTATGAATATGAATTTGCTCTGGTGTTATTCTAGTACGAACTCTAGGATAGATCGAACGTAAAAATAGCTTTGTGTTATTTTAGTATGAACTCTTGAATAGATCGAACAGAGAGAATAGCTTTGAGGTGGTTTTATGACCTACAAACAATTCCTATCTTTTATTCTCCATTAATAGGAACTCGGAAGTGATTCTTTATTGCACTTTGAGGGATAATCATATGATCCAACTATGTTAGCATTGTTGAGAGGTTGCACTAGCGAAGTACGGACACTAGGCCTCATTTTTAAGCATTGCAACACCATTTTTGTGCCCGTTTACTATTTGCTACCTTGCTGTTTTTATTTATTCAGATTATAAAAATATATTTCTACCATCCATATTACACTTTTGTCACCATATCTTCGCTGAACTAGTGCACCTATACAATTTTCCATTGTATTGGGTGTGTTGGGGACACAAGAGATTTCTTGTATTTGGTTGCAGGGTCGTTTCAGAGAGACCATCTTCATCCTACACCTCTCACGGATTGATAAACCTTAGGTCATCCACTTGAGGGAAAATTGCTACTGTCCTACTGTTGGGGATATCACTACTGAGTGTAAACCGCCCAGGAGGGGCCGGTTCACCTTCAACTATATTGAAGCCTACGAAGACCCAGAAGATGGCGCTTTACTAATGAAGCTTAGAGGCCCGGAGCCCAAAGGCGGATCAGGGCCCATAGTGGTAAACCGCCATGGTTATGTAACTTGTATTGTAAGTTAGGAAAGGAGAGACCGAGCCGGACACTTGTATGAGCCGGCCTCGAGACTCTGTAGACGGTCGGGCATCAACCCATGTATATAAGGGGACGACCCTGCAGCGGTTCAGGGACAAGAAACAACAACTCGAGAGCCAGGCATAGCGTGTTTACTCCCTGGTTATCGAGATCCCAATAATCCCATCACAACTAGACGTAGGCTTTTACCTTCATCGAAGGGGCCGAACTAGTATAAAAATCCTCGTGTCCTTTGTCCGTTTTAACCCCTTTAAGCTAACCCGTCGCGATGGCTCCACGACTAAGTCCTTTCACGAGGACATCTGACGTGATATTTCCATGAAAGTTGGTGCCAACCGTGGGGCTATCGCATGATGGTTTTGAGTTCTTGAATGGCAGCTTTGAAGGACTCAAAGGATATGTGGTTGGCCGGATGACCAAGAGTCATCGCGGCAAGCTTTACATCGACGATGCAGGGTGGGGCCCCGAGGCCGTCTCAATTGAGTACGGGTACCGGGTCCCCTTTGGCGGAATTCACGTTTTCATCGGCAAGATCGGCGAACCGGGCCCTGAGCCGGACATCTGCACAGGCCTCATTGAGACAGCTCAGCGTGCAAGCCCCGCTCGGATCCAACCCGCCATGAAGCGTGCGTTCGTAGGATGTGCCCATGGGATCGGATCTGAATCGGTGTCCGAAGGTGAGACGGCCGCTTATTCGACAGTGAATCATCCATCGACGAAACAGAGTCCCTGTAGTAAGTTCATGACGGTGTGTTCGAAGGGTATTCCAATGGCACCAGTATTCCGGAATTTCTTGAACCGCCAAACCGAGTTGCAATCTTCATGGCCGGAACACACCCAACTTTGCAAAATTCTAATGCGGCGGCATCCGGACCAGCAGCAGTGGCAGGAGGCTCCGCGTGCCGGCCGGCTCAAGTTCTGTCCGGATTGATGGATGCCTGGATAGCGTTATTGGCCACAGCAGTTACCCCAGAGACTCAAGATCGGCATAATGCAGAGGTCGCTAAGTTACAGGATCAGATAACTCAGGCCAAAGAGGACATGGTGGCTGAGGAGACCAGGATGGCTGAGGAACGGGCCGCTTTAGATGCCCAGGCGCAGAGAATTCAAGCTGAAAATTATCGCCTTTTGATGGATCAGAATGCCTCGAATGAAGTATTCAGGAGGAGACATCGATCTGGCTTGCTGGCGGATTACAATGCGGTGATTCTCTTCGATACGCCAGGGGCAGGGACCAGCAACCCGACAGCAGTAAACCGGACTATCGCGCCAAGGACCGGAGTGCTACATCAACCTCAGGTGATGGGTCCACCTTGACGGAGAGACAACCCGCCGCGGTATACAACGCCCCCGCCGGGTCACTTTTCTACCCCTTTGGATAACATGATAGCAGCAGCATCTTAGCTGGCAGCTATTCCGATGGAGGGTGAATCGCCCGCAGCGGTTGAGACACGGCGGGCTAGGGATCTTCTTCAGACTGCTATGGTGCAGTAGCAGGCTTATTCATATAGCCGAGACAGAATTCACACGACCCCTCGTCCGAGCAGAAGCTATAGCAGGCACATAGATGAACTAGAGGTGTCCAGCAGTGCGCGGCGCCACGATGCCCCTCAAGGACCCAATCCAGCGCGTGGCGAAGTAAATGCTCAGGACGTGGTGGATAATGACAGAGCATGAAGGGAGGCCGCTTTAGCAGCACAGTATACGGGTCGTTATCAACCCGCCCCGGTTCAGCCAGCAGCGTTAGTAGACCGAGGTACTGGGCTTGCCTTCAGCTCCTGGGGAGTGACATGCCTCATTTTGGCTCTCCATAATGTGCGACTGCCCAGGGATTTCAAGGGTCCACGCAAGGTGCCAAATTACACCGCCGATCAACCGCCCGAGGCATGGGTGGAAAGCTATGAGATGGCAATGGAGATGCTGGATGTAGATGAAGCGGCTTGTGCAAAGTAGTTCACGATGATGTTGGAGGGAACAGCCCGTACATGGTTGAAGAACCTACCAGCTAACTCCATCGAGTCATGGGACCAATTGAAGGCCCGGTTTATAGTAAATTTCAAGGATACATGTAAACAGCCTATGTCCATTGTGGATCTGGATGCGTGTGTTCAAGGGTAGAACGAGTCAACAACTCATTGGGTGCGCCGGGTTTCAGAAGTTTTGCATTCGTCGGACCGGATTAACGTTGGCCAAGCGATCATAACACTGGAGCGTAATTGCCAGTTTAAGTCGCTGAAGATGAAGTTGGGACGGCTTAAGCGCCGCTGCAATGACATGGGAACACTTATGGCAGCCTTGGTTAAATATGCCAATTCTGATAATACCAAGGATCCCGATTCTGATGAGGAGAAACCGGAGAAGGGAAAGAAGAACGGCGGTGCAAAGGGACGGCAGCACAACCTAGGGGGCCATGGGAATAATGGTAAGCACAAAGTAGATAGTTCAGATTTTGTGGCTAACACCAATATGCAGCGTCGTAAAGGTAAACCGCCCCAGCGCGGTGGAGGGATGAATCTGGAGCGTTTGTTAAACCAGCCCTGCCCAAAGCACGGGACCAAGGAGGTTCCAGCAACACATCTTTGGAAAGATTGTCGCATTATGAAGGAGTTCAAAAAGTCTGATCTCTTCTGGTATGATCAAGGTCCATCGGGCGGTTCAGGTCCAGGTTTTCATGGTGGCGGCGGTTCAAACTCTGGATTTCAGAATAATCAGGGCAACCAAAACAACCAAGGTGGCAATAACCAACAGAATAATCAAGGGAATCAGCATCATTCAGGTTATCAGAGTCACCGAAAACAGTTGAATGGTGGACAGTATCATGTGTTCACTACTAGTTTGTGCAAACATGATCAGAAGCTTCACAAGAGGGCAGTTAATGCTGTTGAACCGGCAGTACCACGTTATTTGCGGTGGTCCGAGCAACCCATTGTGTGGAGCAGAGAGGATCATCCGCCCCGGGTTGACAATCCGGGTCACCTAGCTTTTGTGGTGGCACCTCAGGTGGGAGGTTATAAATTCACCAAAGTGCTTATGGATGGAGGGAGTAGCATCAACATCCTGTACTATGAAACCTTTCGTCCATGGGGTTGACAGACAAGAGTCTTAAACCGTCAAACACTATTTTTCATGGTGTAGTACCAGGTAAGTCGGCATATCCTGTTGGCAAGATAGCTTTGGAGGTTGTGTTTGGTGATGAGCATGACTCCCGGTCTGAAACATTGACCTTTGAAGTGGTGAAGATCCAGAGCCCGTACCACGCACTGTTTGGACGGCCGACTTATGCAAAGTTCATGGCGAGGCCATGTTATAATTATTTGCAGCTTAAGATGCCGGGTCATAAGGGGACCATCACAGTGCACGGAAGTCGTAACATCGCTTTGGATTGCGAGGAAGGTGATGCGGCTTATGCTGATTCGGTTTGTGCCACAAAGGAGTTGAAGCACTATAGGGACAATGTTGATCTGGCAGACATGACCCCTCTAAAGAAGCCCACCACTGAGCATGACCCGAACCTGAAATTCAAACCGGCTGATGAGACTAAACTTGTTGACTTTGTTCCTAGCGATTCATCCAAACAGTTTAGCATGAGCACAAATCTGGATCCGAAATAGGAAAGCGCGCTCATCGAGTTCATCCGTGAGAACCGGGACATTTTTGCATGGAAGCCTTCTGACATGCTAGGTGTACCGAGGGAACTCGCTGAGCACACTCTCAATATTGATCCCAAGTTTAAACCAGTCAAGCAGTTTCTTCGCCACTTTAACGAGGAAAGGCGCAAGGCCATTGGTGAGGAGGTAGCCCGGCTATTGGCTACTGGTTTTATCATCGAAGTGTTTCATCCGGAGTGGTTGGCTAATCCGGTGCTGGTTCTTAAGAAAAACGGCACTTGGCGCATGTGTGTGGACTACACAGATTTGAACAAAGCTTGTCCGGCTAATCCTTTTGCTCTCCCGCGTATTGATCAGATCGTTGATACGACGGCGGGTTGTGAGCGTTTGAGTTTCTTGGATGCTTATTCAGGATATCATCAGATCAAAATGGCAGTTAAGGACCAGGAGAAGACCGCCTTCATCACTCCCTTTGGAGCCTTCTGCTATGTTTCTATGCCCTTTGGGCTCAAGAGTGCCCAGGCAACTTATCAGCGCTGCGTGCAAAATCGTCTTCATACTTAGATTGGGCGCAATGTTCATGCCTATGTGGATGACATTGTAGTAAAATCCAGGAAGAAGGAGACATTGACAGATGATCTCAAGGAGACCTTTGACAATCTTCGGGTTTATAAGATGATGCTCAATCCGGATAAATGTGTTTTTGGTGTTCCGGCGGGCAAGCTTTTAGGTTTCCTGGTGTCCAACAGAGGCATTGAAGCTAATCCAAAAAAGATCAAAGCGGTTACATCTTTGGCTAAACCAGTGTGTATTAATGATGTTCAACGTCTGGCGGGTTGAATTGCAGCCCTGAGCCGGTTTATTAGCCGCTTGGGAGAGAAGGCGATCCCTCTATATCAGATGTTGAAGAAAACAGACACCTTTGTCTGGAGTGATGCAACTGATGTGGCGTTTGAAGACTTGAAGCGGCAATTGGCTGAACCGCCGATCCTTGCTGCTCCGGTTGACAAGGAGCCCTTATTATTGTACGTGGCTGCTAATGCCCGTGCTGTCAGTGTGGCAATTGTGGTTGAGCGCAAGGAGGCGGGAATGGAATATCCGGTTCAACGGCCGGTTTACTATATCAGTGAAGTGCTTATCGAGTCAAAGCAGCGGTATCCACATTGGCAGAAGCTGGTATATGGGGTTTTATGGCGAGTCGAAAGCTTAAACAATACTTTCAAGGCCATCCCATTATAGTGGTCAGTTCAGCTCCTTTGGGAGATATAATTCAGAACAGGGAAGCAACTGGCCGGGTTGCAAAGTGGGAAATTGAGCTTGGTCCACATGGGTTGAAGTATATGCCTCGAACATCCATCAAATCTCAGGAGCTTGTTGACTTCATCAATGATTGGACCGAGTTACAGGCACCAAAGGACAAACCGGATAACACATACTGGACTATTCACTTTGATGGATCCAGGAAATTGGAGGGCTTGGGGGCTGGAGTTGTCCTTACTTCCCCTCGAGGTGATAAAATTCGTTATGTTCTCCATTTAATGTTCCCCTGTACTAACAATGCAGCTGAGTACGAGGCTTTACTCCACGGTCTCCGTGTGGCCAAGGAGATGAATTTAAGCCGGGTACGATGCTTTGGAGATTCTGATCTAGTGGCCCAGCAAGTTTCTGGCACTTGGGATTCTAAGGATCCACTCATGGAGGCTTATAGACGCGAGGTGGATATTGTGGCAGGTCACTTCAAAGGGTATCAGGTTGAGCATATTGATCGGCGCAAAAACAAAGCAGCAGATGCTTTAAGCTGGCTGGAATCTCAGCGTAAACCGGTACCTCCCAATAACTTTTTAGATATCTTGCATAACCCGTCTGTTAAGTTGCCTACATAGGAGGATTTGGATGTTCCTAATCCGGAGGCCCAATTGGTTGCGGCTTTACATATTATTCCGGATTGGACGGTTCCATATTTGGCGTATATGAACTGGCGCGAGTTACCAGACGATGACGTTCTCGCCCGGCAGATAATCTGGCGATCAAAGTCCATGGTTATTCACAATGGCGAGTTACACCGCTGCAGCGTTTCAGGCGTATTCCAGCGTTGTGTTTCTCCTGAAGAAGGCCAAGAGATTCTACGGGAAATTCATGAAGAGGATTGCGGTCATCATGCCGGTTCAAAGTCCCTGGTTGCTAAAGCTTTTCATCATGGGTTCTATTGGTTTATAGCTCATGCTGATGCTGAGGATCTGGTAAAACGGTGTGACGCTTATCAGAATTTTCATGCCGAGCTCATGTTCCGGCTCAAGAGCTAAGGATGATTCCCATAACTTGGCCGTTTGCTACTTGGGGGCTTGATATGGTGGGGACCTTTAAGCGCTCCAAGGATAAGAAGACCCACCTGTTGGTGGCGGTTGACAAGTCAACTAAATGGGTTGAAGCGGAGCCCGTCAGCAATTGTGATGCAGCTACGGCGGTTCAATTTTTCAAAAAGATTATCTTCCGCTTTGGCTTTCCACACAGCATAATCATGGATAATGGGACAAAACTTTTGAAAGGTGAGATGGAGGACTTCTGTCAGAGAGAGCACATCCGGCTTGACTTAGCATCCGTGGCGCACCCCCAGTCCAATGGTCAAGATGAGAGAGCCAATCAAGAAATTTTGAAGGGTATCAAGCCCTGGCTCATGGTTCCTTTAAAGCGGACGCCGGGTTGTTGGGTGGAAGAATTGCCTTCTGTATTATGGAGCATCAACACCACCCCCAATAGATCAATGGGTTACACACCTTTCTTCATGGTTTACAGGGCAGAGGCGGTCCTCCCAAGTGATATTCGTCATGATTCGCCCCGGGTTGCCAATTATGTTGAAGCGAACAATGAGCAAGCACACCAGGAGGTGTTGGACCTGTTAGATGAAAACGGGACATGGCTTTGGCTCGTTCGGCGGTTTATCAGCAAGACCTGCAGCGGTATCACAGCCACCGGGTTAAAACAAGAACCTTTCAAGAAGGCGACTTGGTGCTCCGGCTCATCCAGGATTAGACAGATATGCACAAGTTATCCCCACCTTGGGATGGACCCTTTGTTGTCAGCAAGAATCTGCACAACGGATCATACTACCTCATTGACGTTGGAGACAATTCACGCAGTTCTGAGGAGGAGACCCGGCGGCCATGGAACATAGCTCTCCTTCGGCCTTACTATACTTGAGCCATAGGCTTCTCTTATGTACATATTTCGACAATGTATATATTATGATCAATATAATAAACCGGCATCCTTGCTATAAGGAGGACCTCTGCTGTTTTTTCTCGAATATATTTTGAGTTACATGGGGGCTTCAGCTGGCAAAGCGGAGTACTACCTGTTAAACCGGCTATCATGCCACAATACAGCTTGGGAGCTTCACACCAGAGGAGCCAAAGAGAGTCTGCATGCTATGCACAGCTCAAACATAGGCACCCAATGAGCACAACTCACAAAGTTACTTGGGGGCTCCTTGTGTAAAGTAACAAAGAGTTTGAAAGGACCCCTATAATTGGGTATCGACCCACGGCTTGGAAGCCTGGTTTATTCACCTAAAACCCCGGGTTAACCTGCCTTCATCAAGTAAGCCACACCTATCCAGGTAATCCTGGCACGACCCGCCGAACGTTTGACAAGTCAATCTTATACAGACCCTGAACTTATCAAAGTTAAAACGACGATTGGTTAGTTGGAGGTCCATCTTAAAAGGCTTTGCAAAATGGTTTAACTCAGCGGCCTGGTAGCCCATGAAAAGCTTCGAATTTGGGCCTGGCAGCCCTCGAAAAGCCTCGACTACACGGTTTTATTTGCCTTTGTCAAGATTTTTCTCTTTTGGATGAATTTTATGTTCAACCGGTGTCTAATGACCCGTATGGCTTTTCAGTCACCATACTAACCCGGTGTTTGTTAACCCGGCTTGGCTTTCAACTACAAGTTGTCAGACCATATTATCAAACCGGTGTTTAAAAACCCGGCCTGGCTTTGACTATATGTCACCAGTTTGATCATCTGGTGTTCATCGTAACCCGGCATGACTTATTGCACACCATCATTACATGGTGAGAGTTATAAAAGCTCAAGATTTGGGTCTTCACCCTTACTACAATAAGAGTTGGTAAACCAACTAAGTGATTTCATATCACAGGTATGAGTTATTTCATATTTATTCAGCTTTGGTTATTAGCCAGGCATTGTCTTGGGCATTGTGACCCATCCGTCGGTAAACCGCCCGGACAATTTTTTGTATGCAGACATCAAGATCGCATGAAATTATCAAAGTATAATCAAGCACAGCAAATATCATGGCGGATCAACAGAGTAATGCATCAGTACCACGGATCAAAGTATTTTAACTAGCCTATTACAAGGTGCTTTGAGGCCCAAAATAATGATTGTTTTTACAGAACAAAGTCTGTGACAATAACCACATTGCCAGATCAAGATTCATCGCCGGCTTGATGTGATGTTGATGGATCTTCAGGCGTCGGTTCAACCTCGTCCTCTCCACCCAGTGGCTGGAAGTCAACAGTGGTCTAGTCAATCCGGGTTAAAGCTTGAAAGACAACCTCTTCACTTATAAGATTCGACGGTTCAACGTCAGGAGCATAAGTGTGCTTACGAATTGGCGGAATAAGATTCTGCACTTCCTTCACAGCAGTGTCAACTTGATGGTTGTTGGCATCATAGAAGGACTGATGCGAAGTCAAATTCACCTTGTCAGCCAACTGAATTGCTACCGGACGCATCTCATTGGTCAGGGCCTTGAGGGCTTCATTATCGAATGCTGATCCGTTTTCTTGTTCATCCGGATAGCCCTTGGCGATATCAACTGGATCCAGATCAGCTATCCATGATTTGGCACGAGTCAGCGCTAGCAAAGAGCCTGCTCTCGCAGCCGATCACTTCAACTCCTCTATCTAAGCAGGAGTCATTGAGAGGCTGGCCAAGGTATCCTTGATCAAGGTAGGTGCCGGTTTGTTGTATGAAGCTCCAGAGATGACTCGTTGTGCACCACTATACAATTGCTCAATCAATGTGTATGCTGCCTTCAACTTCTTCCGCATGTCTGCGCCTAGATGAGCAATGCGATTACCTGAAACGGTTTTGAAATTTAAATGTTAAACCGGCAGAGTTGAAAAAACTTCAGAACAGGATATTATAAAGTACTTACCAAAAACTGTAGCCGTCATGGCGTTCACTTGATGTTTCAGCCCAGTCAGCTCTTCCTCAACTGGTTTAAGAGCTGGTTCGGCGTCTTTAGCCCGCTTCAACAGAGCAGCCTTTTCAGTTTCCCAGTTGGTACGTTCAGTTTTGAAGCCATCCTTCAATTGTTCCATGGCAGTGAAAGCGCCCTTTAGCTCCTCTTTGGCTTTAGAGGTCTCTTCTTGCTGGGACTTGATGTTTTCTTGAAGATCGGTGATTTGAGATTCTTGGGTCTTTATATCAGCCTACAAAGTCAGATGATAAAGCAGTTAATATCTTTTAAAGCCCCAAGTGCATAACAAGTTATACACTTGGCACTTGGGGGCTAATGCGGATTGCTTCTTACACCAGATATTTGAAAGTCCCAAGATTCAATACAAGTATTAAACTTGGCACTTGGAGGCTAATGCCTAATTGATCAGTTAAATACAAGCTGAAGACAGTTGATAAAGACAAAGTGTTAGCAGAAAGTCCCGGTTCATCTTGATAAGGTAAACCGGCCCTTGGGGGCTACTCAGTTAAAGTATTTTAATATTAGAAGACCCAGTTTGTCTACAAGAGATGAACCGGCCCTTGGGGGCTACTATGGAGTGGATATACATTGCAAGCAAATTTAAAGTGTTTTTGAAGATTACCTCATAGCGCTCCTTCATTAAGTTCACCAAACTGGTCTCATAATCTCGGCTTGTGAAGAGGTGGTTTAAGAATCCGGAATGAAGCTCCTTGGCGCTAAGGTTAACGAAGCTGGACAAATTTGTCTTCCCCTTCCCCTTGCCCATAGCTGCAAATTCCTCCTTGGCAGTGTGCTTTGACAACACAACTTGGTTGCCAGGGGCAGTGAAACCATGACCAGTGATAACAACATCATCATCGCCATCTTTTGAGGGTTTGGTGGATTGACAGTATCCCTGGCCGGGCTTGACACATCGTCGCCTTTGGCTGGGCTTGGAGGATCAGCATGCGGACTGGACGGATTGACTTCTGGCGCTTTAACATATGTATCCTGACTTTGAGGTACAGGGTCATCAATGGCAATATCAGCTTCTTTGTCAGCGCCTTCTGAAATTATGTCCGGTTCAACTTCTTCAGTAGGGACAGTGGTCTTTACTTTCTTGCTCAGACGAGCTTTGGCACTGTAATATTAAAACAAGAGGTTAGTTGGTAAACCGATGCAAGAAGACAAAGTTTTAAAAAAAGTGCACTTACCCAGGGACGGTCTTGAGGGGAGGCATTTGAGTGGTTGATGAACCGCCCGATGAAGAATTGGAAGACACCTGGTAATTCGATTCAGGCGGATTAAGAGGGTAACGTAAGCAACCCTTCAAGGGATAAAGTCTTTCGGAGAACAAGAAACCTCTGGACGACGCTTCTGGTTTGGTGTATCTGGTAAGCCAGAAGAAGTAATCTGTTGGCCGCTGTGCCGGGTTGTGCGAGGACCTTCATGTTGCTGTGTCCTCAAAGAAAGTTGTGGATCCAAATGAGCAAGAGGGTGAGAATATTTTACTTTCCGAACTGTACGGCGAAGTCTTTGAACCGGTACATGTTCCGAATCGGAAGAAAGGATGATTACCTCAACATGGTCCGCATGACTGGCTTCCGCATCATCCTGGTAATAATCATTGTCAATAAGGTGTACGAAGAATGAGCCAAGGGAGTCAAGTTCTACCTTGTTTTCCGATTCATTGACATCCTCAGGCAGATCAGAGGACTCGGTAGTTTTCTTCTTGCCCGCCTTCTTTATGACTTTGCTTTTTGGGCGTTGAGTCCTCACCGGTTTGTCTGAAGGTTTTCTCTTCTAGAAAGAACCGTTGGCCTGTAAAAACAAACAAAGGATTATCAGAATAAGGTTAAATAGGAAATAGGTCAATAATGGTGGAAAAGGGTAAAATGCTTACTTCTGGCGGTTTGTTGGAAGTACAAAAAGGAGCCAATCCAGTCTTGCTACATTGAGCAATCGGTTAATCCAACATCTTCTTCGCGGCTTCAGTAACTTCGTCATTAGTATTTTCTATCTCATTGGACTGTTGAGGGTCTTTTATGTCTCCAGTATACTCATACATCAAACTAGAGCGACGGCTTAAGGGAAGGATACCCCATGAAACCCAGCATCGAACAAGGTTAATGCCGGTTACCGTTCGCTAGGAGGGCCCGGAGCTTAATGATTTGCTGTGCATAAATTTGCCGCTCTTTAGCGGTGAGCTGTTGAGGTAGTGGATGACTATTGCTAAGCCGCTCAGCACGGTAACCCGGCAGAGGGTTTTCATCCGTAGGTGCGGTATTCCGACAGTAAAACCAGGTTTGATTCCAGTCCTTCGGATGGCTATGGTGTTTAGCATGAGGGAAATAAACTTCTTTTCTTTTCTGAATTGACACACCGCCATGTTCAGTGTTGGGGCCGTCAGAGAACTCGGTTCGGCGGTTTAAGTGGAAAAGGTCTCTGAAGAGCTCAACAGTTGGCTCCTCTTGAAGGTAAACTTCGCAGAAAACTTGAAAATAGCATATGTTGGACACAGAGTTTGGTCCAATATGCTGAGGATGGAGTTGAAAGCTAGCGAGCACATCCCATAAAAACTTTGAACCGGGCGGGCTAAAACCTCGGTCTAGATGCTGCAGGAAAACAATTACGTCTCCATCTTGAGGCTCTGGAGGGCACTCAGGGCCAGGAACTCACCAATGAAGGACATCTTTCCTGGCTAAAGCGCTAGTTAAAACATACCCATTGAGCTGTGTTTCTGTGATCCGGGAAGGAACCCAGTTGCAAGCGGAGAATTGCTTGGACATTTTGGAAGACAAACTGAAAAGAGGAACAAAGGCCGGTTTACGGTTCAAAGTTGATGTATACAAACCGGTGGTAAACCGGGGAGTTTAATTCAGGTACATACACATGTTAAACCGGCTATTGCTACTCAAGTTAGATGGCGGTTTAAGAGAGGGCTAATGGTACTAGGTGGGTTGTGATTTTCTACAAGTTAAACCGCCTATGAGGGAAGCAGCAGAGCTGAAATTTACTAAGTGTTGCAGAAACAAGTTTCACGCAATGATGATTTAATTTCCGATCTACCATGGTTCAGTAAAGAAAATTTTCTGAGTCCTACAATGGCGCTAAGCAGAATAGAGAAGGTCTAGATGGTTTTTTTCAAGAATAACAAGATGCTACAGTATGGCAGATTAAAACTATGGACCTAGCCGCAAAAGGAAACTATCAAACTTAGCTAAGTTCCGTAAGAAGGCCAAGGGAAAGGCAGAGAAGTACTGAAGAACATAGACGAACACGGATGAACGCAGATGAACAGGACACCCTAATGGAGATCTAGGGTTAAGGGAAGAAAACTCACCGGGTTCTCAGGAGCAGCGGAGGAGAGTGCGGATCTCTGGAACATTTCAGGTTGATGCAGCGGCCTGGTCGGTGTAGAGATGAAGGTCGACGGCAGCGGCGGCACTTGAGTTTGTTGGGTCGCAAGGAGGAAGACGAGATGAAGAGGCAAAGGGAGAGAATGGAAAGACCCATCGGCTTTATTTATAAGGAGAAAGGGATAAGTGGCAGGCGTGAGGATCGAGGAGACTGAAACGACAAAAGAGGGCGCACATGTCGCCTCGATCTTCAGGATACCATTAATGAAGGGAATCTTTTTAATATTTTTATACAGAGATGACATCATGATGATCCACTGTTGTGTCTAGAGGATGACGTCACGGCGGTTCAACAAAGTTTACAGGAGAAGACATCATGGCGGTTTACGAGGAATATAAGGAGATGTTCACAGAATTCCTTTAAGTATTGAAGATTGACATGAACAGGTTCAAATCAATCCGGGGCCTAATGTTGGGGATATATCTACTGAGGGTAAACCGCCCAGGAGGGGCCGGTTCACCTTCAACTATATTGAAGCCCACAAAGACCTAGAAGATGGCGCCTTACTAATGAAGCTTGGAGGCCCGGAGCCCAAAGGCGGATCAGGGCCCATAATGGTAAACCGCCATGGTTATGTAACTTGTATTGTAAGTTAGGAAAGGAGAGACCGAGCCGGACACTTGTATGAGCCGGTCTTGGGACTCTGTAGACTGGTCGGGCGTTAACCCATGTATATAAGGGGACGACCCGGTGGCGGTTCAGGGACAAGAAACAACAACTCGAGATCCAGGCATAGCATGTTTGCTCCCTGGTTATGGAGACCCCAATAATCCCATCACAACTAGACGTAGGCTTTTACCTTCATCGAAGGGGCCGAACTAGTATAAAAATCCTCGTGTCCTTTGTCCGGTTTAACCCCTTTAAGCTAACCCGTCGCGATGGCTCCACGACTAAGTCCTTTCACGAGGACATCTGACGTGATATTTCCACGACACCTACAAAACTCTACGCTTGGAGGCCCAACACATGTCTACAATAATGAAGGTGCGTAGTATACATCATAGCCGGTGGAGGCTGGAGGAAGTCGACGATGGATGAACAGTAGCAGGTGGAGGCTGGAGGAAGTCGACGGTGGATGAACAGTAGCAGGTGGAGGCAGGAGGAGGTTGACGATGGATGAAGAGTAGCCAGTGGAGTCCCGTTTTGCGGTACGCCACACCCCTCCCGATGAACAAGACTGCTGTTTCAACCAGAGGAGGTCTAAGAGAAGTCCGTTTCCTCTGTTTTGTGGTACACCAGACCCCTCCCGATGAACAGGATCCTGTTTCGACCATAGGCGGTCGAACAGAAGGCCGTTTCCTCCATTCTGCGGTACGCCATGCCTTGTTTCTGCTCTTCCATCCAAGCCGGTTGGCTCCCGATGAACACACGACGCATTCCAACCCAGTCTGTTGCCTCCAAATGAACAGGACGCATTCCAACCCAGTCACTTGGCTCCCGGGAAACACGATGTTGTTTCCTTCGTTTCAACCCAGCTGGTGAGCTGAAAATGAACATGACAACGTTGCTGCCGTCCGTTGCCTCTCCATGTACATGAGCCCTGGCCGTCCGTATGCGCGAGTGCACGTTTCGAGACCCCGCTCATATGTACATATGTGGCCGTATTTTTTGGCGTGTGGTTGTATGTACGCTTACACGGTTTAGACGGGATAGCCTGAACTGCTACGTGGGGGGCTCTACTATGACATGTGTCGGTACTTTCTCAGCCACGGTCCATCATTGCAGAGCGACCGATCGACCAATATGTACATACATGTTCGCGACAAGACAGGCAATGCTACACACGCTTCAACCGGGTGGGTCCCAGCTGTCAGGGAGGATAAGGATGCACTTCCTTGCATGCGAAGATATAGCTGCTGGGTCCCAGCTATTAGGGGGAATCATTTTTTTGCCCGTAATAAGGATGCACTTCCTTGCGTGCGAAGATGTAGCTGATGGGTCCTAGCAGTCAGGGGGGATATTTTTTAAAAAAAATACGGTGGCCCATCAGGTGGGTACCTGCTATCAAGTGGAGGAATCATTATTTTGCGCGTAATAAGGAGGCACTTCCTTGCTGTGGCCGTGGACCCAGCTGTCAGCCTCTCCACGTACAGTACTCTTCCGATGGAAGTCTTTCCTTGACCACATTGACCATGCCGTGTTGAGAGCACCAAGGCAGAAAGACGCGGCAGTGGATTCCCACGCCGGGAGAAGTAAGAGGGTTGACTGGTTCAACTGCGGTGTGAGGCTGCCATCACCGCAGAATAACCGGTGGTGTGGGTGAGTAGAGGGATGGCCTTTCTAGAGGTTGGAGTAGAGTGGGGCGATGAGGCCTGCATGGCAGCAGAGCCGACCACGAGAGGCAGGAGCAGGCGGCACGACCGACGCTAGTTTGGGCGGCTGGAGAAAGAAGACCAGAGGTTGAAGAAGCACTACCACCGTTGGATGGACATGGTACGTTCTCGGGAGCTAGAATCATTCATATTGACTGACAAATCCTTCCATCTACGTCAACTTAGTAGGCCCACAAGTCAGCCTCCCACTATGGTGGGTCCCAGCTAGCAGGGGGGGTATTCATTTTTTTGTGCGTAATAAAGGGGCAGTTCCTTGCGTGCGAAGATATAGCTGGTGGGTCCGAGCTGTCAGCGGGAGGAACATTTTTTCGTGAAATACAGAGGCCCTTCCGGTGGGTCCCATCTGTCAGGTGGAGGAATAATTTTTTCCGTGTAATAAGGAGGCACTTCCTTGCGTGCGGCCGTGGACCCAGCTGTCAGCCTCTACACGTACACTCCTCTTCCGATGGATGTCGTTCGTTGACCATGTTGACCACGACGCGCTGAGAGCACCAGGGAAGTGGACGATGGCGAGGCCGAGGAAGGTAAGGACTCGGAACCGGGGAAGACCCGGCAGTGGTTGCCCACGCGGTGGGGAGTACGAGGGTTTACTGGTTCGGCTCCCGTCGCCGGAAAATAATAGGAGGTGTGGGTGAGTAGAGGAATGGCCTGTCCAGCGATGGAGTAGGGTGGGGCAGTGCGGCCTATGCGGCAGCACAACCGGCCACGAGAGGCGAGAGTAGGTAGTCCCACCGGCGCTGGTTTGGGCGACTAGAGCAAGAAGATCAGATATTGAAGAAGCAACACGACCGTTGGATTAACATCCCACGACCACTGCTGCTAGAATCGTTTGTGGACTAAGTTGACAAAGCCTTTTGTACATGTCAACCTAGTAGACCCACAAGTCAGCCTCCAAATCTGTCCCAAACAGCATACAGCCCAAAATTTCTAGCCAGATTCAAATTAATTTTAAAACTAAACATACCTTAATTTAAATCCAAAGAAATTTTACCCGCACAAAAACAATGAAATTTAAAATATCAAAATTCAAAAGAAAAAAGTATTTTGGAACTAATTGTGTGTTTGCTGTATTTTTTTCATTTTACAACCCATTTATTATTACTTATAGCCCATTTCTTATTACTTATAGCCCATTTTCTGGGCAAGCCCGCATGCATCCCTCCTCGTCTTGGAAGATTTCCGGCCCAGCAGGGCGGGGAAAAGCAAGTAGGCCTACGTTGGTTATTCTGCAAAAAACAAAAATAGCTGGGCTAGCCATTTTCAGAAAGGAAAAAAACTTGGCTGGTCATGTGGTAAACATATGAAATAAAAGCCTAGGTTAGACGGGCCACAACTCTCGCACAACCCAGTTGACACCCTTCTCCGTACCGAAAAAAGAATTACTCCGCGTGTTGGTGGGTCCCGGGTGTCTACCGCTCCTTGTGCAGTTATCTCGCTTATTGACTAGGTTGACAGTGGCGTGCGACCTAGATGTCAGGAAACCATCAGGAGGGACCCTTTTTTTCTTGTAATAAAGGAGGCACTTGCTAGCCTACTGACATGATCCTGGTGGGTCCGTACTGTCATCCTCACCATGTACACTCATCTCCTTATTGCTCTCGGTTGTTGACCATGTTGACAACACCGAAGGGCGGTGTCGCAACGAGTGAACCGAGGCGGAACTCTCAATTTTGTCCTCCTTCATTCCTCGCAAAAAAAAGACTTGAGAAGGCGTACTGAACAAGCTAGTGCACCAGTAAAGAGACGTTGCTGAATTTTTGAAAAAAGAGAGATGTGCTCCTATAGCTGGTTCAAATCCAAACCTGGACTATGACTATATATGGTTCTATGCTACTCTGCAAGTAATGAACCTGAGGTATCCAACATTTGCATCTGCTCTTCTCTACTTACTCTGCCTAGCATCAGAAGTTCTGGCCGCAGCAACCATGTCTGTTGGCTGCTCGTCCACCTACTCTTCAGCAGGCAACGACCAGATATGCGCCAAGTCACCACCCATACCCTCGCCTGTGGGTCTCATCACACCCCCACCGACACACGCACCACAACTGGTTGCTCATCGCAACCAGCTACCGTTGGTGTGGTGACACTGCTGCAAATCACGCAGAGTCACCCGCCGCGTCTCAACCACAATCCTCAACCCTGGCCGAGTCTTCTACAAATGCCCGAATCATGGGGTAATAATATGTTTAAGTGTTGTTCTGCTTCTTTTAGTTGCTGATTTTTTTAATATTTTGGTTGATGATCTTCCAATTTGATTCATGCAGAAAAGGGAAGATTCGTGTGATTTGTATTTCTGGGAAGTTACTGATGTGGGTGAATGCAACTACGCTGATTATTTGCTTAGCCGAGGAATCCCAATACCAGCAGGTTGGGGTGTTGGACAAGTAACTGAGGGAACGACAGAAGACGAAGATGCAGAGCAGAAGGTTAAAGATGCAGTTCCTCTGACCATGGCCAAGCAACAACTGCTGAACGGCCTTGACAACAATGAGTAGATGAAAGATCTTGCGAAGATAATGGGCCAAATCGATTGGCTCTGTAGGTTGACTATCTCTTTATTTGCAGTGTATGTAGCACTCGTGATGCATTTAGCGGCTATGACATGAGCACTTTGCTGAAACTAGTAATGAATGAAACCTGTTTAGCAGGCTGGGCATAGTGTTGTGAACATCTAATGATTTCTATTAAAAAAATCGGGGGGTATCCCCTTTTGCTCATAAATAAATAAATAAATAGCAGAGGCCCTTTTGCTAATAAATAAATAAATTAGCAGAGGCCCTGTCGGGTCAGCTTTGTTCCCATTCAAAGACGTCGAGCAAATTGCAGTCCAACAACAAACAATGTCATCAAATTGAAGTTTCACAGCCAAATATGAGTATAACTAAACAACAATGTCATCATTTTTAGTCATCATACAATCAACAAACACAAATCAACATACATAATAAGTGATGTTCTCACAGAAAAATACTAAACAACAAGTTCATCAGGTTTCAGTTGTCATAGCAAACACAATTTCATATAGTAGATAAAAATGTCTTCTGATAGGAAAATATGACAAAAGCAATCTAATCATCATCTGCAGCAGCAGCGTCAACATCTTCGCCATGTGTATCAGTCTGAATCGTAATTCCCCACAGTGTCATATTCTTCTTCATCCTCAATGTCCTCAAATGTTGTCATCTTCCTGATCAACTCTTGTATGTCCACAGCCCGACATGCAATCTTTTCGCAAACGTCATTGATGTGATGGTTCTCTCAAAGATATTAGGAACATCTGTGGAATCTTGTACATCAGGAGCAGTGTAAGCATCACCTTGTTGTGTAACTTCATTAAATGAATTCCTCTGCTCAAACCTTTGCAATACTCTCCAGTCATCGCTGCGTGCAAATGTGTCTTCCAAGAAAAATATTTTTGTTGCTTGATTTGCCAAAATAAAAGGCTTGTCATTCTGGTACGCCGCCTTGACATTGATGGATTTGAAATAATCATCGGCTCTGGATTTTGCGATCCTGGAAAATAGGTTATACCAACGACAACACAACAGAACCACACACCGATGAACCTTGAAACTGGAGATATACTTCAACTGAACAATGTCTGTTATGTTAGCGTACATTTCAATTGTCTCTTTGCTGTACATATCCTTGCTCATGATGGCACTATTTTGTGTCTTCCTGCCTTCGTCGCGTGCAAGGGTGTTGTTGTGCATATCTCCAACAACGCAAGGTTCATAATGTCTTACCCGAGTATCAGGACCCATGCTAGTGCGTAAGGGGTATCATCAACTGCCTGCCCATTCTCCCGCATCTTCTTAACCTATGGTTAGAAAATAGAAAAAGCTGATCATCTTATGTACTCAATATATTAAAAAGCTGACAGTGCAATTCAAAAGCTTACATGGCTCTTGAACATTTCGCAAATCCTTCCATAACCAGTTTGTCAATGTTTATTTGATTTTGCTGCAGTAACTCCTTTTTGATCATGGCCAAGCAAGAGCTAATGAACGGCCTTGATAGCAATGAGGAGACAAAAGAGCTTGTGAAAGGATCAAGAAGAGGGGTCTAGAGGGGGGGGTGAATAGACACTCAACGCACAAAGTTGGCAGTTTTTAAGTTTTTCAAATTAAGGTGGAGTTTAAGCGCAAGTTTAACCATTCACAATACATATCAAGCAAGCATGCAAAGATTATATGAGCAGCCGAAAGTAAAGCATGCAACTTGCAAGAAAGTAAAGGGATGGGATTGGAGTGTGCAAACGCAATTGGAGACACAGATGTTTTTGTCGTGGTTCCGATAGGTGGTGCTATCGTACATCCACATTGATGGAGACTTCAACCCATGAAGGGTAATGGATGCGTGAGTCCATGGAGTGCTCCACCCACGAAGGGTCCACGAAGAAGCAAACTTGTCTATCCCACCATGGCCATCGCCCACGAAGGACTTTCCTCACTAGGGTAGATCTTCATGAAGTAGGTGATCTCCTTGCCCTTACAAACTCCTTGGTTCAACTCCACAATCTTGTCGGAGGCTCCCAAGTGACACCTAACCAATCTAGGAGACACCACTCTCCAAAAGGTAATAGATGGTGTGTTGTTGATGAACTCCTTGCTCTTGTGCTTCAAATGATGGTCTCCCCAACACTCAACTCACTCTCATTGGATATGATTTGGTGGAAAGCTGATTTGAGTGGAAAGCAACTTGGGGAAGGCTAGAGATCAAGATTCATATAGTAGGAATGGAATATCTTGGTCTGTACACATGAGTAGGTGTCTCTCTCTCAGAAAATGAGTAGTGGAAGTATAGGCACATTCTAATGGCTTCCTCACGAATGATGAGAGGGTGGAGGGGTATATATAGCCTCCACACAAAATCTAACCGTTACACACATTACACAAACTCGGTTGGACCGGATCAAAAATCTCGTTCGGACCGATTCAGTTCATATGTGACCGTTAGACAATTTCGGTGGGACTGACATGCATCTCGGTAGGACCGATATCATTAGGGTTAGGGCATAACGTAATCTCGGTTGGACCGATTACTCAAACTCGGTTGGACCGACTCTGGTAATAAGCAAACCAGAGAGTTGGTCAGGCAAACTCGGTGGGACCGATTCGCTCGTCTCGGTGGGACCGGAGCATTACGAAAAGGAAACAGAGAGTTTGCATTACAGACTCGATGGGACCGATCGCGTATTTCGGTTGGACCGAAATGTTACGAAGGGAAACAGAGAGTTTGCAATCCCATCTCGGTGAGACCGAGATCCCTATCAGTGAGACCAAAAATACTAGGGTTTCTGTTAGTGTCTATGTCAAATGAACTCTGTGGCACCAGATGGATCAAATCGGTGGGGCCGAGTTTGACTTTAGGTTTGGGACATATGTGGATATGAGAAAATGGTTGAGGGCTTTGGAGCATATCACTAAGGATTTTGAGCAAGCAAGCCATTAAGCAACACCTCATCCCCTTTTAATAGTATTGGCTTTCCTATAGACTCAATGTGATCTTGGATCACTGAAATAGAAAATGTAGAGTCCCGAGCTTTGAGCTTGAGCCAATCCTTTGTCCTTAGCATCTTGAAGGGGTTCCACATCCTCTTGTCCATGCCACTCCACTGTTGAACTTATCTGAAATATACTAGATAAAAGAGTTAGTGCAACAAGAGATATGTTGTCATAAATTACCAAAATCACCGAGGGAGCACTTGTGCTTTCAATCTCCCCCTTTTTGGTAATTTATGACAACATACATCAAAGCTTTAGATAAATATATAGTGAAAGGTAGGTAAAGCTTTAGAAAGACATGTAACATGCATACGCTCCCCTACATGTATGCAATCATGTGAATATGGAACATAAGATCAAGTGAGTGCATAAACATGACAGAGCAAGCAATGAGTTACATGTATCTTGGATATATGCAACAGAGCAAATGATGTGAATATGGGAAATGTATCTTCATGCTCATGAGTCCTTCTTGCAAACAATATGTACAACAACAAGAGATCTTCATGCACATGAGTGTGATGCATATACTTACCTTGTGCTCTTGAACTGGCTTTGAAAGAGATGAACCTGAGTAAACAAGGTTAGACAACAAAGAGACATCTACTAAGAAGAGCAAGAGCAGTAAACCACAAGAGTACCAAGATTTGGGATGACATGTGTAGAGTGAATACTAGGTACTATATTTGAGTGTAGCCATGTCCCCAAAGGTAAAGATATGCAATGAATTTGAAGATTTCCTTCCCTTAGAAGTCTTGATCCCCCTGAATCTTATAAAGGAAATGGGGAGAAGATAGGGAAAATAAAATAAAAGCAAAGCAAACATAAGACACAATATGAACATGTCTTTCCCCTCTAAAGACGTGCAACTTCTCTCCTCTTTGAATATTAAGCAACTAGGGTCTTTTTCTTGAAAAGAATGTCTTTCTCCCCTCATTGCTCTCTCTCCCTGTTGGAGTGATTAAGCTTTGATGTGAACTCTCTCTCCCCCTTTGACATCAATTTCCAAGAAGGGTCTTCTGGAGTGTGAGTCAAAATAGGTTTGGTCCTTGAGTCACAGAGCAAAGCAGCACATAGAGTATGATGCTGATAGAGGATAAGAACCATCGAGTGGAGCTGGATCAAGATGCAGAATGTATGTGACTGAGTGATTTCACACCACTGAAATCGTTTACACTGAATTGATTATTTCGGTGGCACCGAAAAGTTTCGGTTTAACCGAAAGAAGCAAACCGGTTTGTCCGAGTTCATCACTGAGAGAACACTATCCACCTCAGCTCACTAAGCAAGTACGATCTCACAAGGATTTGCAATGAATTAGAATGCAGAGAAATGCAGAACAGAGAACAAAAGAAAAGAAATCTAGATGAAGTTTTTTATTTTTGAAAGGGGAACAAATATGCATGAGACAAAATGCAATAACAAGGAGAAATACTAGAGAACTTCATCTAGACTAGGTCGGAGACAAAGTCACCTATGTTAGAGTATATTGACTTAGGAGTCAAGTGAGGACACTTGATCATAGGTCATACTCATCGCTTAAGCTCAAAATGGGGTTGCCATTTTTTGTTTAAGCATCTTGATGTATTCATATCTTGTTAAGTTGCTTTGACCCATGACTTGGGGTAAAGGTTCTCTAAGATGGAATAACTTACCTTGGGTGGTGGTGTTGAATTTGATCATGTAGTTGAACTTGTGTGGGATGCTCAATGTTGTTGGAGTTCACTTGGAGCACCACTTGTATGTGAAGTTCATCTTCCTACATGAGTTAGCATTGCAAGGAACATCACTTGTGTATCCAAAATGGCAATCATGTCATTTGATATAGAAATATGTCAAAGGATATATTTGAAGGGTCTCATGCTACCTTGTCTTCAACCACCGTAAAGTAGAGACTTGGTGATATAGAGATTACTCAAGATGTTAGTGAGTTGCAATCTCATAGATTTAGATCCATCCAAGTACCTACAAGGGTTAGATAGCATGCAAGGGTCCAAATGTATCCAAGATATATGATTATCATCATAAGAAAAATATCATGGAATAGTCATAGGCTCATGTATTGCGTGTATCCAAATGGAGTTACTACTCCAAGTTTGAAGCATCAATGATGTTCAATTAACTTCTTAACCTGCAAAACACTTTCTCATCAAGTGGTTTAGTGAAAATATCAGCCAATTGTTTTTCGGTACGAACATGCTTAAGGTTAATGTCACCCTTAGCAACATGATCTCGAATGAAATGATGACGAACTTCAATATGCTTAGTTCAAGAATGTTGCACGGGATTGTGAGCAATCTTAATAGCACTTTCATTGTCACAAAGAAAAGGAACATGTTTCACATATATCCCATAATCTTTAAAAGTTTGGGTCATCCAAAGTAATTGAGCACAACATGACCCGTCGGCGATGTATTCCGCTTTGGCGGACAATAAGGATACCGAGTTTTGTTTCTTGGAGGACCAAGATACAAGAGATCTACCAAGAAATTGACAAGTACCCGAAGTGGACTTTCTATCAACCTTGTCTCCGGCATAGTCCGAGTCGGAGTAGCCAACAAGATTAAAAGAGGCCCTCTTAGGATACCAAATGCCAAAGTTTGGTGTATGAATTAAGTATCTCACTATCCTTTTCATGGCCATAAGATGACACTCTTTAGGGGCCACTTGAAATAGTGCACACATGCACACACTTAGCATAATATCGGGACGAGAGGCACATAGATATAACAATGAACTAACCATAGAGCGATAAACTTTTTGATCAACGGGTTCACCGTCCTTGGTCAAGCAAGATGTCCACTAGTAGGCATGGGTGTACTCATACCTTTGCATTCTTGCATATTGAACTTCTTGAACAAGTATTTGGTGTACTTCATTTGAGAGACAAAGGTGCCTTCCTTAGTTTGCTTGATTTGCAAACCAAGAAAGAACTTGAGTTCACTCATCATAGACATCTCAAACTTCTCCGATGTTAGCTTCCCAAACTTCTCACTAAAATGAGGGTTAGTTGATCCAAATATAATATCATCGACATAAATTTGGCACACAAATAATTCTCCATTAATCCTTTTAGTGAAAAGAGTAGAATCAAATTTTCCAATCTTAAAGCCTTTTTCAATAAGGAACTTGGTCAAGCATTTATACCATGCTCTAGGAGCTTTTTTAAGACCATAAAGAGCTTTGTGAAGTTTGTAAACATGATTGGATTTCTTAGGATTAACAAAGCCGGGAGGTTGTTTAACATAAACTTCCTCCTCAATTTCACCATTTAGAAAAGCACTTTTAATGTCCATTTGGTACAAAGTGATATCATGGTGATTAGCATAGGCAAGTAAGACGTGAATGGACTCAAGTGTAGCAACGGGGGCATATGTCTCACCATAGTGCATACCTTCCACTTGAGTTTAGCCTTGGGCAACGAGACGTGCTTTGTTGTGAACCACTTGTCCATCTTCATCTTGCTTGTTGCGAAACACCCATTTGGTACCGATGATGTTATGGTTGTTGTCGGGCTTCTCGACCAATGTCCACACTTGGTTTCTCTCAAAGTTGTGTAGTTCTTCGTGCATGGCATTTATCCAATCCGGATCTTCCAATGCTTCTTCAACCTTCATAGGTTCAATGCTAGAGATGAATGAATAATGTTCACAAAAATTAGCAAAAAGAGATTTAGAGCGTGTGATTCTCCCAATTTGGATATCATTGTAGATTTGCTCGACGAGATGGTCTCTAGCAACTCTTGCTCAAACTCGTGAGAGCTTTTGCTTTGATCAGGGTGGAACATCTTATTCATCATCTTGTTCTTCTTCTTGGCCTTCATCGTTGTTGACGTTGTCGTCCTCTCGTCGTGGTGGAGAAGGAGGTTGATGCGGTTCATCTTGGTGTACTTCCTCAATTTCTTCATCTTGGTGTGTCCCGCTTGTGGATGCTTTCGTATCAACTCTTGGTTCACCTTGTCGTGAGGTAGAATCTTCCACCTGGACGGACGAGGTACTCTCCTTCACCTCCGTTGGACGAACTTGCCAATAGACAAGTCTTGGATTGCTTCCGAAGGATCTTTATCTCCTACATCAATTGGCAATTGCTCTAATTGCGAGCCGTTAGATTCATCAAACTTTACATCTACCATCTCTTCAACCTTTCGGGTGAAATTGTTGTACACACGATAAGTGTGAGAGTTTGAGCCATAACCAAGTAGGAATCCCTCATGAGATTTAGAAGCAAATTTAGAGCGACGATTCTTATCAAGAATGTAGCACTTTGAGCCGAATACTCGAAAGTATCCAATTTGGGGTTTGTTACCGGTGAGGAGCTCGTATGCCATCTTGCCGAGTAGCTTGTGAAGATACAAGCGATTTGTTGCATGACAAGCTGTCTCAACCGCTTCCGCCCCAAAGTGCTTTGGCGTCTTGTACTCATCAAGCATCATTCTCGCAATTTTGATGAGTGTCCGATTCTTCCTCTCAACAACTCCATTTTGTTGAGGTGTGTACGTAGCCGAGAACTCATGTGAAATCCCTTCTTCGTTAAGAAAGGTGTCCACATTTGCGTTCTTGAACTCTGTTCCATTGTCGCTGCGAACCTTCTTGATCTTCACTTCAAATTGATTTTGGGCCTTCCTAGCGAAGTTTTTGAAGATCTTTTGGACCTGTGATTTATCATCGAGACAGGACACCCACATAAATCTTGAAAAATCATCAACTATAATGAGACAAAATGAGTTTCCACTGAGACTTTTGTAAGCGTTGGGACCAAAGAGGTCCATGTGAAGTAACTCGAGCGGTCTCCTTGTGGTCATGATGTTCTTCACAGGATGGAACCCTCCAACCTGTTTTCCTGCTTGGCAAGCACTGCAAAGTCTATCCTTATCAAATATGACATTTTTAACTCCAAGGATATGATCACCTTTAATAAGCTTGTCAAGATTTCGCATGCCCACGTGACCTAACCGTCTATGCCACAACCAGCCTTTAGAAGATTTAGCAATTAAGCAAGTTCTAGGTTGAGCCTTTTTTAGTGAAATCAACAATGTATAGATCACCTTTGCGTATACCTGTAAAGACCATTTTATGATTATCTCTACGAAACACTTGGCAATCTACTTCGATAAATAGGATATTGAAGCCAAAGTCGGCTAGTCTAGAAACAGAAAGCAGATTATAGCCAAGGGATTCAACGAGCATGGCATTTTGAATGGAGCTATCATGTGAGATGGCCACCTTACCGAGGCCAACCACCTTTCCCTTTGCGTTATCACCAAAAGTGACATACTTTCGAGGGCCGTCGTTTTCAGCAAGCTCACCAAACATATCTTTATCTCTGGTCATGTGATCGGTACATCCACTGTCAAGGACCCATTCCTTTCCTCTTGCCATGTATCCCTGAAGATTTGCCATAAGACCAAAGTGTCTCATTGCATCATCAAGATCATAGTCACTAACATCATCCTCATCATAGTACCATGTTCAATATCATCATGTGGTGGATCAATTCCTAGAGAGGGTGAATCGTTAGACAAATGATTTTGAGAATAGTCATCTTTATGAATTCTAATAGCTTCGGAAATAATATCACTAATGATTCCAACATTTCCTTTGGCACGCATAAGATTTGTAAGCTCAAATAGACAATCACCAAACATAGGATCATTGGAATTCATCTTACTCAAGGCAATAGAATTATGAAGAATTTCATCTAGATTTTGCAAGGAATAATTTGGAAATCATTCCTCAAGAAATTTCCATATGGTGTAGGCACATTCAAGAGTAGGCAAGCAACCAATAAAGTTTCTAAGCAAACCTCTAGTGATAAGATTAACAGTTCTAAGATTGCAAATCATGTCAATGGACTCATCAAGGGTAGGCTGCATAGGATCAACATGAGGTGCACAAGGGCTAGTAATGTACTTGTTCAAATGATATTCATTGAAAATCACAAGCATCTCATTTTTTCACTCATGAAAATACTCAACATAAAGTATAGGCACTCTATGTCTAAGACTCCCCAAAGTAGACTCATCCATCTTCCTCCAATGGTGTTTAAACCAAGGCAATGGATACCAAGGCTCTGATACCAATTAAAAGCATCGAGAAGAGGGGTCTAGAGGGGGGGGTGAATTGACACTAAACACACAAAGTTGATAGTTTTTAAGTTTTTCAAATTAAGGTGGAGTATAAGTGAAAGTTTAAGCATTCACAATACATATCAAGCAAGCATGCAAAGAGTATATGATCAGCGGAAAGTAAAGCATGCAAGTTTCAAGAAAGTAAAGGGATGGGATTGGAGTGTGCAAATGCAATTGGAGACACGGATGTTTTTCTCGTGGTTCCGATAGGTGGTGCTATCGTACATCCACGTTGATGGAGACTTCAACCCACAAAGGGTAAAGGTTGCGCGAGTCCATGGAGGGCTCCACCCATGAAGGGTCCACGAAGAAGCAACCTTGTCTATCCCACCATGGCCATCTCCCACGAAGGACTTGCCTCACTAGGGTAGATCTTCACGAAGTAGGCGATCTCCTTGCCCTTACAAACTCCTTGGTTCAACTCCACAATCTTGTCGGAGGCTCCCAAGTGACACCTAACCAATCTAGGAGACACCACTCTCCAAAAGGTAATAGATGGTGTGTTGTTGATGAACTCCTTGCTCTTGTGCTTCAAATGATAGTCTCCCCAACACTCACCTCACTCTCATAGGATAGGATTTGGTGGAAAGCTGATTTGAGTGGACAGCAACATGGGGAAGGCTAGAGATCAAGATTTATATGGTAGGAATGGAATATCTTGGTATGAACACATGAGTAGGTGGCTCTCTCTCAGAAAATGAGTAGTGGAAGTATAAGCACATTCTGATGGCCTCCCTCACGAATGAGGAGAGGGTGACCGTTACACTATTTCGGTGGGACTGACATGCATCTCGGTAGGACCGATATCATTAGGGTTAGGGCAAACGTAATCTCGGTTGGACTGATTACTCAAACTCAGTTGGACTGACTTTGGTAATAAGCAAACCAGAGAGTTGGTCAGGCAAACTAGGTGGGACCAATTCACTCATCTCGGTGGGTCCAAAGCGTTACGAAAAGGAAACAAAGAGTCTGCATTGCAGACTCGGTGGGACCGATCGCATATTTTGGTTGGACCGAAATGTTACGAAGGGAAACAGAGAGTTTGCAATCCCATCTCGGTGAGACCGAGATCCCTATCAGTGAGACCGAAAATACTAGGGTTTCTGGTAGTGGCTATGTCAAATTAACTTGGTGGCGCCAGATGGATCAAATCAGTGGGGCCGAGTTTGACTTTAGGTTTGGGACATATGTGGATATGAGAAAATGGTTGAGGGCTTTGGAGCATATCACTAAGCATTTTGAGCAAGCAAGCCATTAAGCAACACCTCATCCCCTTTTAATAGTATTGGCTTTCCTATAAACTCAACGTGATCTTGGATCACTGAAATAGAAAATGTAGAGTCCTGAGCTTTGAGCTTGAGCCAATCCTTTGTCCTTAGCATCTTGAAGGGGTTCCACATCCTCTTGTCCATGCCACTCCACTATTGAACTTATCTGAAATATACTAGATAAAAGAGTTAGTCCAACAAGAGATATGTTGTCATGAATTACCAAAATCACCCATGGAGCACTTGTGCTTTCAGATGTGCTCTATAGGATGATTGTCTCTTTCAGTGGCTATGACATGAGCACTTTGCCAAAATTAGTAATGAATGAAACATGTTTGGCAGGCTAGGCGTAGTGTTGTGAACATCTAATGATTCTATTAACAGAAATCGGGGGGTATCCCTTTTCCCCATAAATAAATAAATAAATAGCAGATGCCATTTTGCTAATAAATAAATAAATTAGTAGAGGCCCTGTCGGGTCAGCTTTGTTCCCATTTGAATACATCAAGCAAATTGCAGTCCAACAACAAACTATGTCATCAAATACAAGTTTCACACCCAAATATGAGTACAACTAAACAACAATGTCATCATGTTTTAGTCGTCATACAATCACCAAACAAAAATCAACATACATAATAAGTGATGTTCTCACAGCAAAATACTAAATAACAAGTTCATCAGGTTTCAGTTGTCATAGCAAACACAATTTCACATAGTAGATAAAAAACATCTTTTGACAGGCAAATAAAACAAAAGCAATCTAATCATCATCCGGAGTAGTAGCGTTAACATCTTCGCCATGTGTATCAGTCCGAATCATAATTCCCACTAGTGCCATCTTCTTCTTCAACCTCAATGTCCTCGAACGTTGGCTTCTTATTGATCAACTCTCGTATGTCCATAGCCCGATAGTCAATCTTTTCGCCAGCATCATTGGCGTGATGATTCGAAAACATATTAGGAACATCTGTGGAATCTTGTACATCAGGAGCAGTGTAAGCATCATCTTGTTGTGAAACTTCATTAAACGAATTCCTCTGCTCAAACCTTTGCAATACTCTCCAGTCATTGCTGCGTGCAAATGTGTCTTCCAAGAAAAATATCTGTGTTCCTTGATTTGTCAAAATAAAAGGCTCGTCGGTCTGGTACGCCACCTGGACATTGATGGATTTGAAATAATCATCACCTCTGGGTTTTGCGATCCTGGAAAACAGGTTATACCAACAACAACACAACAGAACCACACATCGATGAACCTCGAAACTGGAGATATACTGCAACTGAACAATGTCTGTTATGTTAGCATACATTTCAGTTGTCTCTTTGTCGTATGTATCCGTGCTCATGATGGCACTGTTGTGTCTTCCCGCCTTCGTCATGTACAAGGCTGTTTGTCACGCCCAATATGCGATACTATCCTAAAGATACTCGAAGGTCCCACCAAGGATAGAACCGCATATTGAAACGCTTTTGCAAGGTGGATATCATTACATCAACATTACATAATAGATGGGGATACATACAAGACATCCAATGACACATGAATACAACAATATATCATACATGAGATGAACATCCGACTACGGATGAACCACAAACAGAAGCTCAAACGACATCCACCCTGCTAGCCCAGGCTGCCGACCTGGAACCTATCCCCTAATCGAAGAAGAAGCAAAAGAAGAACTCCAAACAAGTAACATCACTCTCGCGTCAAGATCATCGCATAAACTGCACCTGCAACTTTTGTTGTAGTAATCTGTGAGCCACGAGGACTCAGCAATCCCATTACCATGGGTATCAAGACTAGTAGAGCTTAATGGGAAAGGAAGGGGTAAAGTGGTGAGGTTGCAGTAGCGACTAAGCATGATATGGTGGCTAACATACGCAAATAAGAGCGAGAACAGAGCAAGCGGAACGGTCGTGAAGCTAGCAATGATCAAGAAGTGATCCTACACTCCTACTTACGTCAAACATAACCCAAAACCATGTTCACTTCCCGGACTCTGCCGAGAAGAGACCATCACGGCTACACACGCGGTTGATGTGTTTTAATTCGGATCTGGTGTCAAGTTATCTACAACCGGACATTAACAAATTCCCATCTGCCCATAACTGCGGGCACGACTTTCGAAAGTTTATACCCTGCAGGGGTGTCCCAACTTAGCCCATGATAAGCTCTCGCGGTCAACGAAGGATATTCCTTCTCCCAGGAAGACCCGATCAGACTCGGAATCCCGGTTACAAGACATTTCGACAATGGCAAAACAAGACCAGCAAAGCCGCCCGATGTGCCGACAAATCCCGATAGGAGCGGCACATATCTCGTTCTCAGGGCAACACCGGATGAGACTACCTATGAGTAAAACCAGACTTCGAGTTTCCCCGAGGTGGCCCCGCAGGCAGCTTGGTTCGTACCAACACTCGAAGGAGCACTGGCCCGGGGGGGGGGGGGTTAAAATAAAGATGACCCTCGGGCTCCGGAAACCCAAGGGAAAAAGGGCTAGGTGAGGCAAATGGTAAAACCAAGGTTGGGCCTTGCTGGAGGAGTTTTATTCAAAGCAAACTGTCAAGGGGGTCCCATAAATCACCCAACCGCGTAAGGAAAGCAAAATCCGGGAACATAATACCAATATGAAGGAAACTAGGGCGGCAAGAGTGGAACAAAACACCAGGCATAGAGGCCGAGTCTTCCACCCTTTACCAAGTATATAGATGCATTAATTAAAATAAGAGATATTGTGATATCCCAACATAATCCTGTCCACCATGGAACAATCTTCAACTTCACCTGCAACTAAGAACGCTATAAGAGGGCTGAGCAAAAGCAGTAACATAGCCAAACAATGGTTTGCTAGGAAGGGTGAAAAGGTTAGAGGCTGACATGGCAAATTGGGGACGCTTGAAGAATAAGTGATAGGTAGCGCAGCAAAGCGATAGAACGAAGCAACTAGCATAGCAATGATAGTAGTGAGATCCAAGGTGACGATCATCTTGCCTGAAATCCCGCAAGGAAGAAGAACGAGTCCATGAAGAAGACGAACGGATGAAGCCGAACCAAGCGTAGACGAACGAATCCTCACGATAGCAACGAAAACGGGAACTATCGAGAAGAAGCACACAACATAGTAAACACACCACACATATACAAGACATGATGCACAACCAAGCATGATGCATGACAAGGCTACATGAAGCTACTCATGGCAAGAGATGATGCAAACAAGAGCAACACATCAAGGCAAGTTTAAATGAGGCCGGGAACAACATATAACAATTCCGGTAAGTCCTCATATGCAAATTTCGAAATTGGTCCAGATCTAAATAGACCTTATGTTCAAGTTGTTAAACAGCAATTTAAAATGCACCATGATGATCTACACGAGATTCTAGTCAAGTTACATATAAAGTTCATTTAGTTCGGAGCTACGGCCTAGAAGATATGAGCAAAACAAGTTGAACATGGCATTGATGCAAAATGCATACAAACATCAAGCAAACACCTCAAATCATGGATGCAACATGATAATATTAAACTACATGCTATTCTAAGCAAGTTTCATATAGAGCACACTCAAAACGGAGCAACGGTTCAACACACACACTATACAAGTTATAGCAACAATCTGTCCAAAACAGCAACTAGGCATATTGCAAGCATCAGAACAACATACTACAGCACCCCAACATAAGAACAAAAGGCATGGACATGATGTACTGGTAAAATATAACAAAACATGAACACTGAGCTATCTCCAGAAATCACTAGAACATGCTCAAAAAGACATGGCAAGATTGCAAATAACAGTTTTAGACTTTGCAGAAATAACATCAGGTTGCAATGTTTATAGCTATCAAACAACATTCTACAAGAACTTATCATGGAAAACAAAGGCATGGCATTCTACTACTAAATGCATAGAACAAAAGTCCTTTACTGATCATGAGCCAAAAAGGATCAGAAGATATGATGGCACCCATGTAAAGATGGCAAGTTATATGACAGATTCATACATGGCAGAAACAGCAATAAGTGGCGATGTTGGTGAGCTTGTACCACTCACCACAGAGCATTACATGGCATGACAAGGTGACCAACAGTAAGAATACATGTTTATGAAGCTAAGAATGGCAAGAGCAAGTTCATAGAGTGCATGGATCACTAGGAAAGCTCATGGCAAAACTGAACTTAATGTTAACAGGCTGACAGCAACATTATTTACCAATTTTGGAGCAAGAATGCAACAATCTACAGAATTCTTTAACTGCAACCAGGGGCATGGATGGATAGAGCATGACATGTATAACAGAACATCCTTAGTGAGCATCTGCAGATTATGCATAGAATGCCTAGTAGCAGCAGGTTTACATAGCAACAAAATATAACAGAATCACCATAGCAAAATAGCAACAGCAAGTACCCTACTTAACAAGCTTGATGCACTCACTACACAACTCACAAAAATACATGGATGGAACCCCTGTAAAGATGCCATGTCATAGTTCAAAACACATGTAGACATCAAGCTCATAAGATGCACACACAAAATAAAACAAAAATGACAAATCATCAAGTTATAACAGTTCCAGCAGGTTAACATCATATAACACTCTTGCAATGATGATTAGAGCATCAAGATGACCTCAAACAAGCATGGCACAATGGAACGAAAAGTAGAGCATCTCTCAGCGAACATTTTGACATATTACACGCACGAAACAGAGTAGTATGCAAAGAGTTAAGATGTGATGAACAGAGGACCAAAATGCAAAAAAAATCAAGGACTTAGGGATTTTCGGGGTCAACCTCTGAGATCCGAATCTGGATCTGGATCAGGCGTCGCCGAAGGCGGGGAAGAAGACGACGGCCGGCGGGGCTCGGGCCGCGGGGAGGCCGGCGAGGCGGCGCCGGCGACGAGGGGCGGCGCTGGAGGCGCGCGGCGGCGGGGTCGACGCGGAGGCCGAGCGGCGTGGCCGGGAGGAGCTCGGGCGTGGGCGGGCGCTCTGGCCGGGCGGCAGCGCGGCCGAGCTCGCGCGGGCCCTGGATGGGCTCCGCGGGCCGCGGCGCGGTAAGGAGAGAGAGGGCGCGGGCCGAGGGGGAGGTGGCGGCTCCGGATTGGTCCAGGAGGCGGCAGGGGTGACGTGGCGGCCTGTGGTTCACCGTAGTGAGGTGGTTGGCGGCGGTGGACAAGTCCGGCGGCAGAACGGACATGTCCGACTGCGGGAGGAGGAAGATGGCTAGGGTTTCATCCGGGAATTTCGGGGAAGGTGGCCTATTTATAGATAGAGGGAGCTCGGAGAGTCCAAATGAGGAGCGGTTTTCGCCCACACAATTGTGATCAAACGACCGAGAGCATGGAGGGGGTTAGGATTTGTTTTGGGCCACTTTGGAGGGGTGTTGGGCTGTAACACAAAGAGGGCTTTTATGGTTACCTGGTTAACCGTTGGAGTATCAAACGACCTCCAAATGGCACGAAACTTGACAGGCGGTCTACCAGTGCTATACCAAGGCCGCTTGGCAAACCTCGGGCCATTCCAAGAAAGTTTAACACCCGCTCACAACAGGAGACAAAAGGGGAACGCCGGAGGACATAGGAGTGCCGGATTGCAAAAAGGACAACGGGGAAAATGCTCGGATGCATGAGACGAACACATATGCAAAATGAAATGCACATGATGACATGGCAATATGCAACACACAAGCAAATGACATGGCAACAATGGCGAATAACTGGCGTACACCTGGCGCATCGAATCTGGGGCGTTACAACACTCCTCCACTAACAAGAGATCTCGTCCCGAGATCTTAGGGCCGAGATGGAAGAGAAAGAGGAAGATGTGAAGCAAGAACTCAAGAGAGGAAACAAAGAATCGAGAGCACTCAAGAAGAAGAGAGGAACAACGAGAATGACGAGAATCAAAAACTCATAGAGTCAGATAGACTATGAAACCACTCCGGTTAGAACAATATAAGAAACGAATAAGACTGAAAGGATTTAGGCAGCACTCCGGCTGAAAATGGAAGGAAAAGAACGTGAACTTGAGAGGACGGAATGATACTTGATGAAGGCATGACACAAAACCTTCGGAAAGAATTGAAAGAGTTGAATGAAAAGAATGGAGAAGAAAATAACAACTTGTGCCATGAATGAAATTGAAAGCATCTTTAGAAGGAAGGTTTAGACGTAGTTGTTGAGAAAATCAACAACGAAAAGAATAAGCTTTTTGTGGACTTATGGATAATATCACAGAAATTATGAGGTGATAACCGACCACAAACGGAAATGATATAATAGCCGAGAAAGCCGAAGAAATGCAAAACTCCACTTCGAAAGAATACAGAGATTGAATTGCACTTCGAGACGCGAGAAGAGAAGATACTTGAATTTCTCCAACAAAGTCTTGATGAACTCCTGAAGAATGAATTAAGTCATGAAGAACCACCATGAAGAACTCCGGTAACAAAAGGATGACGAGATAAAATTGAAGGATGAAAGAATAAGATGAACCTTGCGATGATTTAGATGGAGGTTCCGATGAAATGGCCGAGGAAATTGAACTCCGGGAAAAGAAAATATGAAAACACTTGGAACTAGAATTTATTCCTCACGAACAAACTCCGAAGAAAAGGGATTACTCACTTGGATGAAATAAGAATAAGATTTATTGTATGCTTATCCTTTATCAAATTAAATTGATGATAAGCAATGGATTTTGCATACTACTTATTCTTCTTAAAAAGATTGAGAAGTGACATATCGCAAACTTGAGAAGGTCTCCATGAACCACCGGTAGGATTGAAAATAAAGAATTGATATGATAAACAAGGAAAAAGAATCTTGGACGAACCACCGTACGAATTAGAAAAAATACTGATGAAAGAGAAATAATCACCGGAAGAATTAGAAGAAAAAATATGCTTGAGGGGATTTAGATGCAAAAGAACAAAGAGATTATGAGCTGATTAAAGAACACTTGAACGAAGCACCGGGATAAATAGAGAACGGTAACTGGAATGATGGCCTCCGGTGAAAAGAAACGGGAAAACAACTCCTGACATATCCCAGATAGGTGAGAAAAAGGAATATATGACAAATGGAATAATTCGAGAGGGTAACAAGAAGCTAGAACCACGAATCTTCGAGAGAACAGGCAAGATTTAAGAGGAACTCTTCTTCGGTCTTCAACTGACGACGAGAAACACCGCCAAAATTACTAAGATACTCCGGTAGAATGAAAAGCAGAGAGGTTGAGCCAACAATGAAAAGAATTAGAAAGCGAACTTTGAGAAGGCATGCGAGTGATGGGATCCATTCTTACGTCACACTTGAAAATAATTGATAATAACTCCGTGGGAATTAGAAGAGTCAGGTAAGATCCTGGGAAAAGACCTGTGGGTTAGGGCCCACTAAAATAGAACACCGTTGGAAAGGGATGTTGAACAGATATGATGCACCGGAACAATAGAAATATTTGAGTGAGGTGACAACCTAAAATTAGTTGGAACACAGACGAATCTTCTGAGATTTCTTGAACACTCCGGAAGGATAAACTGGCGAGAGGCGGATGAGCAAGGAAAAAACACTTGAGACGAGGAAAAGAATATGATCAACACCGAATACTTGAATTGGGTCCACCGGAAAAAGAAAGGGATGAAGAATGACGAACAAGATGAGAATTCACCGGTTGAAACAATTGTCGAAAGACTGAAGAGGCTCTGCACGATTGAAATTGAAGGTCGAGAGAGAGTCAGACTCCGGGAAGAAAAAGGGTGGGAGGGCGGGAAAACAAAGGCAACTTGGAAGGGGAAATCAACGAATATCTTGAAGAGAAAACACCGGTTGAAATCATTGAGGAGAGAGAGAAAAAACTTCGCACGAGTAGGAAGGATACTCGATTACGGACTCCGGCTCCGAGAAGAAGAGGGGTGGGCGGGTGGGTAAACGAAAACAACTAAGGATTGAACTCAATGATGAAGAGGCTCGAGTCGACTTGACGAGAAATGCACCAGATGAAAAGAGCTGAAAGCGAACGATCGGAAAACCAACTGCGTGATCCTAAAGAAAGATTTGAAAGGGAAGAGGAGTAATTCAAAACACCTACATCAAGATTCCTCACCAGAGCAATGAAGGGGCTGAGGAGTAAAAAGAATTCCTACTCTCCGATATAACTAGACTCCGAAAACAGTTTTCTTCTAGACTCAACAATGGCCAAACTACACGATCAATCAAGGGGGCTCCTAGGGTCGGTCGAGGCTCTGATACCAACTTGTCACGCCCAATATGCGATACTATCCTAAAGAGACTTGAAGGTCCCACCAAGGATAGAACCGCATATTGAAACGCTTTTGCAAGGTGGATATCATTACATCAACAATACATAATAGATGGGGATACATACAAGACATCCAATGACACATGAATACAACAATATATCATACATGAGATCAACATCCGACTATGGATGAACCACAAACAGAAGCTCAAACGACATCCACCCTGCTAGCCTAGGCTGCTGACCTGGAACCTATCCCCTGATCGAAGAAGAAGCAAAAGAAGAACTCCAAACAAGTAACATCGCTCTCGCGTCAAGATCATCGCATAACCTGCACCTACAACTGTTGTTGTAGTAATCTGTGAGCCACGAGGACTCAGCAATCCCATTACCATGGGTATCAAGACTAGCATAGCTTAATGGGAAAGGAAGGGGTAAAGTGGTGAGGTTGCAGCAGCGACTAAGCATGATATGGTGGCTAACATACGCAAATAAGAGCGAGAAGAGAGCAAGCTGAATGATCGTGAAGCTAGCAATGATCAAGAAGTGATCCTAAACTCCTACTTATGTCAAACATAACCCAAAACCGTGTTCACTTCCCGGACTCCGCCGAGAAGAGACCATCACGGCTACACACGTGGTTGATGCGTTTTAATTCGGATCTGGTGTCAAGTTATTTACAACCGGACATTAACAAATTCCCATCTGCCCATAACCGCGGGCACGGCTTTCGAAAGTTTTTAAACTGCAGGGGTGTCCCAACTTAGCCCATGATAAGCTCTCACGGTCAACGAAGGATATTCCTTCTCCCCGGAAGACCCGATCAGACTCGGAATCCCGGTTACAAGACATTTCGACAATGGTAAAACAAGACCAGCAAAGCCGCCCGATGTGCCGACAAATCCCGATAGGAGCTGCACATATCTCATTCTCAGGGCAACACCGGATGAGAGTAGCTACGAGTAACACCAGACTTCGAGTTTCCCCGAGGTGGCCCCGCAGGCAGCTTGGTTCGTACCAACACTCGAAGGAGCACTGGCCCGGGGGGGGGGGGGTTAAAATAAAGATGACCCTCGGGCTCCGGAAACCCAAGGGAAAAAGGGCTAGGTGAGGCAAATGGTAAAACCAAGGTTGGGCCTTGCTGGAGGAGTTTTATTCAAAGCAAACTGTCAAGGGGGTCCCATAAATCACCCAACCGCGTAAGGAAAGCAAAATCCGGGAACATAATACCAATATGAAGGAAACTAGGGCGGCAAGAGTGGAACAAAACACCAGGCATAGAGGCCGAGTCTTCCACCCTTTACCAAGTATATAGATGCATTAATTAAAATAAGAGATATTGTGATATCCCAACATAATCATGTCCACCATGGAACAATCTTCAACTTCACCTGCAACTAACAACGCTATAAGAGGGCTGAGCAAAAGCAGTAACATAGCCAAACAACGGTTTGCTAGGAAGGGTGAAAAGGTTAGAGGCTGACATGGCAAATTGGGGAGGCTTGAAGAACAAGTGATAGGTAGCGCAGCAAAGCGATAGAACAAAGCAACTAGCATAGCAATGATAGTAGTGAGATCCAAGGTGACAGTCATCTTGCCTGAAATCCCGCAAGGAAGAAGAACAAGTCCATGAAGAAGACGAACGGATGAAGCCGAACCAAGCGTAGACGAACGAATCCTCACGATCGCAACGAAAATGGGAACTATCGAGAAGAAGCACACAACATAGTAAACACACCACACATATACAAGACATGATGCACTACCAATCATGATGCATGACAAGGCTACATGAAGCTACTCATGGCAAGAGATGATGCAAACAAGAGCAACACATCAAGGCAAGTTTAAATGAGGCCGGGAACAACATATAACAATTCCGGTAAGTCCTTATATGAAAATTCCGAAATTGGTCCAGATCTGAATAAACCTTATGTTCAAGTTGTTAAACAGGAAGTTAAAATTCACCATGATGATCTACACGAGATTCTAGTTAAGTTACATATAAAGTTCATTTAGTTCGGAGCTACTGCTTGGAAGATATGAGCAAAACAAGTTAAACATGGCATTGATGCAAAATGCAAACAAACATCAAGCAAACACCTCAAATCATGGATGCAACATGATAATATTAAACTACATGCAATTCTAAGCAAGTTTCATATAGAGCACACTCAAAACGGAGCAACGGTTCAACACACACACACACTACAAGTTATGGCAACAATCTGTCCAAAACAGCAACTAGGCGTATCGCAAGCATCGGAACAACATACTACAGCACCCCAACATGAGAAAAAAAGGCATGGACATGATGTACAGGTAAAGCATAACAAAACATGAACACTGAGCTATCTCCAAAAATCACTAGAACATGCTCAAAAAGACATGGCAAGATTGCAAATAATAACAGGTTCAGACTTTGCAGAAATAACATTAGGTTGCAATGTTTATAGCTATCAAACAATATTCTACAGGAACTTATCATGGCAAACAAAGGCTTGGCATGCAACTACTAAATACATAGAACAAAAGTCCTTTACTGATCATGAGCCAAAAAGGATCAGAAGATATGATGGCACCCATGTAAACATGGCAAGTTATATGACAGATTCATACATGGCAGAAACAGCAATAAGTGGGCATGTTGGTGAGCTTGTACCACTCACCACAAAGCATTACATGGCATGACAAGGTGATAAACAGTAAGAATACATGTTTTTGAAGCTAAGCATGGCAAGAGAAAGTTCATAGGGTGCATGGATCACTAGGAAAGCTCATGGCAAAACTGAACTTAATGTTAACAGGCTGACAACAACATTATTTAGCAACTTTGGAGCAAGAATACAATAATCTACAGAAGTCTTTAAATGCAACCAGGGGCATGGATGGATAGAGCATGACATGTATAACAAAACATCCTTAGTGAACATCTCGAGATTATGCATAGAATGCCTAGTAGCAGCAGGTTTACATAGCAACAAAATATAACAGAATCAGCCTAGCAAAGTAGCAACAGCAAGTACCCTATTTAACAAGCTTGATGCACTCACTAAACAACTCACAAAAATACATGGATGGCACCCTTGTAAAGCTGGCATGTCATAGTTCAAAACACATGTAGACATCAAGCTCATAAGATGCACACGCAAAATGAAACAAAAATGACAAATCATCAAGTTATAACAGTTTCAGAAGGTTAACATCATATAACACTCTTGCAACGATGATTAGAGCATCAAGATGACCTCAAAAAAGCATGGCACAATGGAACAAAAAGTAGAGCATCTCTCAGCTAACATTTTGACATATTACACGCACGAAACGGAGCAGTATGCAAAGAGTTAAGATGCAATGAACAGAGGACCAAAATGCAAAAAAATCAGGGGCTTAGGGATTTTCGGGGTCAACCTCCAAGATCCGAATCTGGATCTGGATCGGGCATCGCCGGAGGCGCGGAAGAACATGGCGGCCGGCGGGGCTCGGGCCACGGGGAGGCCGGGGAGGCGACGCCGGCGATG
>NC_041381.1:351904023-351941222 GCF_002162155.2 Triticum dicoccoides
GGCTGAGGGGGAGGTGGCGGCTCCGGATTTGTCCAGGAAGCGGCGGGGGTGACCTGGCGGCCTGTGATTCACCGGAGTGAGGTGGCTGGCAGCGGTGGACACGTCCGGCGGCGGAACGGACATGTCCGGCTGCGGGAGGAGGAAGATGGCTAGGGTTTCATCCGGGAATTTCGGGGAAGGTGGCCTATTTATAGATAGAGGGAGCTAGGAGAGTCCAAATGAGGAGCGGTTTTCGCCCACACGATCGTGATCAAACGACCGAGAGAATGGAGGGGGTTAGGATGGGTTTTGGGACACTTTTGAGGGGTGTTGGGCTGTAACACAAAGAGGGCTTTTACGGTTACCCGGTTAACCGTTGGAGTATCAAACGACCTCCAAATGGCACGAAACTTGACAGGCGGTCTACCGGTGCTATACCAAGGCCGCTTGGCAAACCTCGGGCCATTCAAAGAAAGTTTAACACCCGCTCACAACAGGAGATAAAAGGGGAACGCCGGAGGACATAGGAGTGCCGGATTGCAAAACGGACAACGGGGAAAATGCTCGGATGCATGAGACGAACATGTATGCAAAATGAAATGCACAAGATGACATGGCAATATGCAACATGCAAGAAAATGACATGGCAACGACGGCGAATAAGTGGAGGACACCTGGCGCATCGAATCCGGGGTGTTACACTGTTATAGCGCACATCTCCAACAACGCAAGATTCATAATGTCCCATTGCTAGGGCGTAAAGGGCATCATCAACTGCCTGCCCATCCTCCCGCATCTTCTTAACCTATGGTTATAAAATAGAGAAGCTGATAATCTTAGGTACTCATTATATTAAAAAACTGACAGTGCAATTCAAAAGCTTACATGGGTCTTGAACCATTTCGCAAATCCTGCCATAACCAGTTTGTCTATGTTTCTTGGATTTTGCGGCAGTAACTCCTTTCTGTTGATGTTGCACAACATAGTGATTGCGTCAAACATCTAAATATATAATAATGTGCCGCAAGTTTAGTAGATTATGATGTATAAGCTATAGTACTTAGCACTTACTTGATATAAGGTAGAATCTCAGGACAATTGCTACGTCTTAAGCTTGCGTTGGTTTTCCTTGAAGAGGAAAGGGTCATGCAGCACAGTAGCGTAAGTATATCCCTCAGTTTTTGAGAACCAAGGTATCAATCCAGTAGGAGGCTCCTCACAAGTCCCACGTACCTACACAAACAAACAAGAACTCGCAACCAACGCAATAAAGGGGTTGTCAATCCCTTCACAGCCACTTGCAAAAGTGTGATCTGATAGAGATAGCAAGATAAGATAAATATATTTTTGGTATTTTATGATATAGATTGGAAAAGTAAAGATGCAAATAAAAGTAGATTGAAAACTTGTATGATAAGAGATAGACCCAGGGGCCATAGGTTTCACTAGTGGCTTCTCTCAAGATAGCATAATTATTACGGTGGGTGAACAAATTACTGTCGAGCAATTGATAGAAAAGCGCATAGTTATGAGATTATCTAGGCATGATCATGTATATAGGCATCACATCCGTAACAAGTAGACCAACTGATGCCTGCATCTACTACTATTACTCCACACATCGACCTCTATACAACATGCATCTAGAGTATTAAGTTCATGAAGAACAGAGTAACGCTTTAAGAAAGATGACATGATGTAGAGGGATAAACTCGTGCAATATGGTATAAACCCCATCTTTTTATCCTCGATGGCAACAATACAATACGTGCCTTACTGCCCCTGTTGTCACTGGGAAAGGACACCGCAAGATTGAACCCAAAGCTAAGCACTTCTCCCATTGTAAGAAAGATCAATCTAGTAGGCCAAACCAAACTGATAATTTGAAGAGACTTGCAAAGATAACTTAATCACACATAAAAGAATCCAGAGGAGATTCAAATATTTCTCATAGATAAACTTGATCATAAACCCACAATTCATCGGATCTCGACAAACACACTGCAAAAAGAGTTACATCGAATAGATCTCCAAGAAGAGGAATGAGAACTTTGTATTGCGAATCAAATAGAGAGAAGAAGCCATCTAGCTAATAACTATGGACCCGAAGGTCTGTGGTAAACTACTCACAACTCATCGGAGAGGCCTTGGAGATGATGTAGAGGCCCTCCATGGTGGATTCCCCCTCCGGCGGAGCGCCGACGACGGCTCCAAGATGGATACAGATGGTTACGGTGGTGGAAATAGTTTTTCGTGGTCGCCTCTGATGTTTTCGAGGTACGGGTGTATATATAGGAGGAAGAAGTACGTTGGTGGACGATCGAGGGGCCCACGAGGGTGGGGGCACGCCCACCTATAGGGGGGCGTGTCGGGCACCCTCGTGGCCGCCTTGCTTGTTTCTTGACTTCCACTCCAAGTCCTCTAGATCATGTTTGTTCCAAAAAGATCGCTCCCGAAGGTTTGATTCAGTTTGGACTCTGTTTGATGTTCCATTTCTTCGAAACACTGAAATAGGCAAAAAAACAGCAATTCGGGCTGGGTCTCCGGTTAGTAGGTTAGTCCCAAAAATGATATAAAAGTGTAAAGTAAAGCCCATAAACATCCAAAATAGGTAATATAATAGCATGGAATAATCAAAATTATAGATACGTTGGAGACGTATCAAGCACCCCCAAGCTTAATTCCTCCTCGTCCTCGAGTAGGTAAATGAGAAAAACAGAATTTTTGATGTGGAATGCTACCTAGCATAATTCTTAATGTAATTTTCTTTATTGTGGAATGAATGTTCAGGTCCAAATGATTCAAAAATAAAAGTTCATATTGACATAAGAAATAGTAATACTTCAAGCATACTAATCAAAGTAATCATGTCTTCTCAAAATAACATGGCTAAAGAAAGTTCATCCCTACAAAATCATATAGTTAGGCTATGCTTCATTTTCGTCACACAAAAATGCTCCCATCTTGCACACCCCCGATGACAATCCAAGCAATTGTTTCGTACTTAAATAATCTCAAACTTTTTCAACTTTCAAGCAATACATGAGCGTGAGCCATGGATATAGCACTATGGGTGGAATAGAATATGATGATGGAGGTTGTCTGGAGAAGACAAAAAATACAAAGTCTCATATTGACGAGGCTAATCAACGGGCTATGGAGATGCCCATCAATTGATGTCAACATGAGGAGTAGGGATTTCCATGCAACGAATGCACTAGAGCTATAAATGTATGAAAGCTCAACAAAAGAAACTAAGTGGGTGTGCATCCAACTTTCTTGATCATGAAGACCTAGGGCATTTTGAGGAAGCCCATTGTAGGAATATACAAGCCAAGTTCTATAATGAAAAATTCCCACTAGTATATGAAAGTGGACAACGTAAAAGACTTTCTATATGAAGAACATGGTGCTACTTTGAAGCACAAGTGTGGAAAAGGATAGTAACATTGTCCCCTTTATATATTTTTTATTTTTTTGGGCCTCCTTTATTTTATTTGGCCTTTCGGTTTTTTTTCTTTGGCCTTTCTTTTTTTTCCTTTTTTTTCTTTGGCCTTTTTTTATAAGGGACAATGCTCCAATAATGATGATCATCACACTTCTATTTATTTACAACTCATGAATTACAACTCGAAACTAGAACAAGATATGACTCTATATGAATGCCTCCGACGGTGTACCGGGATGGGCAATTAATCAAGAGTGACATGTATGAAAAATTATGCATGGTGGATTTGCCACAAATACGATGTCAACTACATGATCATGCAAGGCAATATGACAATGATGATGCGTGTCATGATGAACGGAACGGTGGAAAGTTGCATGGAAATATATCTCAGAATGGCTATGGAAATGCCATAATAGGTAGGTATGGTGGCTGTTTTAAGGAAGATATAAGGAGGTTTATGTCTGATAGAGCGTATCGTATCACGGGGTTTGGATGCACCGGCGAAGTGTGCACCAACTCTCAAGGTGAGAAAGGGCAATGCACGGTACCGAAGAGGCTAGCAATGATGGAAGGTGAAAGTGCGTATAATCCATGGACTCAACATTAGTCATAAAGAACTCATATACTTATTGCAAAAATCTACAAGTCATCAAAAACCAAGCACTACGCGCATGCTCCTAGTGGGATAGATTGGTAGGAAAATACCATCGCTCATCCCTGACCGCCACTCATAAGGATGCACAATCTAAGAACACCCCATGTTTCAAATTTGTTACACAACTTTTACCATACGTGCATGTTACGGGACTTGCTAACTTCAACACAAGCATTCTTTAAATTCATAATCACCCAACTAGCATGACTCTAATATCACTACCTCCATATCTCAAAACAATTATCAAGTATCAAATTGATCATAGCATCCAATTCACTTCTATGATAGTTTTTATTATACCCAACTTGGATGCCCATCATTCTAGGACCAATTTTATAACCGTAGCAAATACCATGCTGTTCTAAGAGACTCTCAAAATAATATAAGTGAAGCAAGAGAGATCAACAATTTCTACAAAATTAAGCCACCGCCGTGCTCTAAAAGATATAAGTGAAGCACTAGAGCAAAAATTATCTAGCTCAAAAGATATAAGTGAAGCACATAGAGTATTCTAACAAATTTCAAATCAAGTATTTCTCTCGCAATAGGTGTGTACAGCAAGGATGATTATGGTAAACTAAAAAGCAAAGACTAATATCATACACGACGCTCCAAGAAAAACACATATCATGTGGCGAATAAAAATATAGCTCCAAGTAAAGTTACCGATAGGCTTTTGGTTATCCTTGAATATCTTGGGGTGCCATGGGCATCCGCAACCTTGGGCTTTTGCCACCCTTTATTCCATAGTCCATCAAATCTTTACCAAAAACTTGAAAACTTCACAACACAAAACTCAACAGGAAATCTCATAAGCTCTGTTAGTGCAAGAAAGAAAAACAACCACATAAGGTACTGTAATGAACTCATTCTTTATTTATATTGGTGTTAAACCTACTGTATTCCAACTTCTCTATTGTTCATACCCCTACATAGAAGCCGTAGATGCATCAAAATAAGCAAATAACACACTAATAGCAGAATCTGTCAAAAACAGAACATTCTGTAGCAATCTGTAACTTTCGAATACTTATGGAACTCCAAAAATCCTACCAAAATAGGAAGTCCTAGGAAATTTGTCTATTGATCTACAGCAAAAAGAGTCAACGCAAAATCATGTTTCTGTGATTTATTGATTTTTTTCTCATGAGCGCAAAGTCTCTGTTTTTCAGCAGAATCAAATTAACTCTTACCATAAGTTATCCTATAGGTTCTACTTGGCACAAACACTTAAAAAAAGAAAACACATCTAAACAGAGAGTAGATGGAAAATTTATTACTAAACAGGAACAAAAATCAAGGAACAAAAATAAAATTGGGTTGCCTCCCAACTAGCGCTATTGTTTAACACCCCAAGCTAGGCATAAAAGCGAGGATAGATCTAAATAGTGCCATCTTTGGCATTTGATTCTTTAATAGAACACTTGTAATCCTTAGGAAATTCTTTATTTTTAGTAATGATTAAACTTCTAGGCAAGAAATCAATAAATTTACTTGTAGCAAAAGGTTCCTCAATGATAGTGGAAAAACTGGGGTGAACACTTATGGATTTGAGATCCGCATTTTCCTTACCAGAAGATTCACCCTTATTTTTAGGAACATATATTAATTTGCCAGATTTAATAGGAGGAGTTGGAGTGTTTTTCATGGATGAAAAGGCAAACCCTAAGTTAGTAATTATATCCTCAAGTTTACCAATTCTTGTAGAATCTTGTTCTATTCTTTCATTAACTGTAGGTTCCTTTTCTTTAAGATTTTTCAGAGTAACTCCAACCTTAGATCCATATTGAGTAATTTGGTTGTGGATCTTTTTATCCAAATTTTAATTAACTCAACAGTAGCAACTTTATTTTCAATAATTTCAAGCCTTTGCATCACATGCTCTAAAGTTAAGACTGTTTCGTTAACCAAAAGAGGCGGTAGACCGAACAAATCTGTCATGGCATTGTAAGCATCAAAAGTATGGCTACCCAAAAAATTCCCTCCAGTAATGGTATCAAGAATGTATCTATTCCAAGGGGTAATGCCTACATAAAAATTGCGAAGAAGAACAGAAGTGGAGTGCTTCCTAGTAGATCTGTTTTGAGCATTGCAAATTCTATGCCAAGCATCTTTTAGATTTTCTCCCTCCCTTTGTTTAAAATTAAGAACTTCATGATCGGGAGTATTAATGATGAAAGGAAGACTAGCCATGATAACAAGATAAATAACTAACACACGAGCACACAAAAAGGCAAGCGAAAGAGAGAGGAGAACGGGAAAGAGAGGGCGAATAAAACGACAAGGGTGAAGTGAGGGAGAGGAAAACAAGAGTCAAATGACAAATAATATAATGCGAGGGAGATGAGTTTGTGATGGGTACCTGGTATGTCTTGACTTGAGCGAAGACCTCCCCGGCAACGGCGCCAGAAATCCTTCTTGCTACGTCTTGAGCTTGCGTTGGTTTTCCTTGAAGAGGAAAGGGTGATGTAGCACAGTAGTGTAAGTATTTCCCTCAGTTTTTGAGAACCAAGGTATCAATCAAGTAGGAGGCTCCTCACAAGTCCCACGCACCTACACAAACAAACAAGAACTCGCAACCAACGCAATAAAGGGGTTGTCAATCCCTTCACAGCCACTTGCAAAAGTGTGATCTGATAGAGATAGCAAGATAAGATAAATATATTTTTGGTATTTTATGATATAGATTGGAAAAGTAAAGATGCAAATAAAAGTAGATTGAAAACTTGTATGTTAAGAGATAGACCCGGGGGCCATAGGTTTCACTAGTGGCTTCTCTCAAGATAGCATAATTATTACGATGGGTGAAAAAATTACAGTCGAGCAATTGATAGAAAAGCGCATAGTTATGAGATTATCTAGGCACGATCATGTATATAGGCATCACATCTGTGACTAGTAGACCGAGTCCTGCTTGCATCTACTACTATTACTCCACACATCGACCGCTATCCAGCATGCATCTAGAATATTAAGTTCATGAAGAATAGAGTAACGCTTTAAGAAAGATTGCATGATGTAGATGGATAAGCTCAAGCAATATGATATAAACCCCATCTTTTTATCCTCGATGGCAACAATACAATACGTGCCTTGCTGTCCCTGCTGTCACTGGGAAAGGACACCGCAAGATTGAACCCAAAGCTAAGCACTTCTCCCATTGTAAGAAAGATCAATCTAGTTGGCCAAACCAAACTGATAATTCGAAGAGACTTGCAAAGATAATTTAATCACACATAAAAGAATTCAGAGGAGATTCAAATATTTCTTATAGATAAACTTGATCATAAACCCACAATTCATCGGATCTCGACAAACACACCACAAAAAGAGTTCCATCGAATAGATCTCCAAGAAGAGGAAGGAGAACTTTGTATTGAGAATAAAAGAGAGAGAAGAAGCCATCTAGCTAATAACCATGGACACGAAGGTCTATGGTAAACTACTCACAACTCATCGGAGAGGCCTTGGAGATGATGTAGAGGCCCTCCATGGTGGATTCCCCCTCCGGCGGAGCGCCGGCGACGGCTCCAAGATAGGATCTCGCGGATACAGAAGGTTACGGTGGTGGAAATAGTTTCTCGTGGTCGCCTCTCATGTTTTCGGGGTACGGGTGTATATATAGGAGGAAGAAGTATGTCGGTAGACGATTGAGGGGCCCACAAGGGTGGGGGACGCGCCCACCTGTAGGGGGTGCGCCAGGCACCCTTGTGTCCGCCTCACTTGTTTCTTGACTTCCACTCCAAGTCCTCTGTGTCAAGTTTGTTCCAAAAAGATCACTCCCGAAGGTTTCATCTGTTGGAAATATGCCCTAGAGGCATTAATAAATTAGTTATTATTATATTTCCTTGTTCATGATAATCGTTTATTATTCATGCTTTAATTGTATTGATAGGAAACTCAGATACATGTGTGGGTACATAGACAACACCATGTCCCTAGTAAGCCTCTAGTTGACTAGCTCGTTGATCAATAGATGGTTACGGTTTCCTGACCATGGATATTGGATGTCGTTGATAACGGGATCACATCATTAGCAGAATAATGTGATGGACAAGACCCAATCCTAAGCCTAGCACAAAGATCGTGTAGTTCGTATGCTAAAGCTTTTCAAACGTCAAGTATCATTTCCTTAGACCATGAGATTGTGCAACTCCCGAATACCGTAGGAATGCTTTGGGTGTACCAAACATCACAACATAACTGGGTGACTATAAAGGTGCACTACGGGTTTCTCCGAAAGTGTCTATTGAGTTGGCACGAATCGAGACTGGGATTTGTCACTCCGTGTGACGGAGAGGTATCTCTGGGCCCACTCGGTAGGACATCATCATAATGTGCACAATGTGACCAAGGGGTTGATCACGGGATGATGTGTTACGGAATGAGTAAAGAGACTTGCCGGTAACGAGATTGAACAAGGTATCGGTATACCGACGATCGAATCTCGGGCAAGTACAATACCGCTAGACAAAGGGAATTGTATACAGGATTGATTGAATACTCGACATCGTGGTTCATCCGATGAGATCATCGTGGAACATGTGGGAGCCAACATGCGTATCCAGATCCCGCTGTTGGTTATTGGTCGGAGAGTTGTCTCGTTCATGTCTAAATGGTTCCCGAACCCGTAGGGTCTACACACTTAAGGTTCGATGACGCTAGGGTTATAGGGAATAGATATACGTGGTTACCGAATGTTTATCGGAGTCCCGGATGAGATCCCGGACGTCACGAGGAGTTCCAGAACGGTCTGGAGGTAAAGATTTATATATGGGAAGTCATCATACGGTCACCGGAATAATTGGGGGGGTTACCGGTATTGTACCGGGACCACCGAAGGGGTTCCGGGGGTCCACCGGGAGGGTCCACCTGCCCCGGAGGGCTCTATGGGCTGTTTGTGGAGAGGGACCAGCCCCTTAGTGGGCTGGGCGCCTTCCCCCTTAGGGCCCATGCGCCTAGGGTTTTGGGGGAAACCCTAAAGGGGGGCGCCCCCTTGCCTTGGGGGGCAAGGCAACCCTCCTGGCTGCCGGCCCCCCTCTCCCTTGCCCCTATATATATGTGGGGGTAGGAGGGTAGCCGCACCCAAGTTCTGGCGCGGGCCTTCCCCTCTCCCAAGTCCTCCTCCTCTCTCGCGGTGCTTGGCGAAGCCCTGCAAGATTGCCACACTCCTCCACCACCACCACGCCGTTGTGATGCTGCTGGACAGAGTCTTCCCCAACCTCTCCCTCTCTCCTCGCTGTATCAAGGCACGGGAGATGTCACCAGGCTGTACGTGTGTTGAACGCGGAGGTGCCGTCCGTTCGGCACTAGGATCTCTGGTGATTTGGATCACGACGAGTACGACTCCTTCAACTTCGTTCTCTTGAACGCGTCCGCTTAGCGATCTACAAGGGTATGTAGATGCACTCCCCTCTCTCTCGTTGCTAGTCTCTCCATAGATAGATCTTGGTGACTCGTAGGAAAATTTTGAATTTCTGCTACGTTCCCCAACAGTGGTATCAGAGCTAGGTCTATTGCGTAGATTCTTTGCATGAGTAGAACACACAGTAGTTGTGGGCGTTGATTTTGTTCAATATGCTTACCGTTACTAGTCCAATCTTGTTTTGACGGTATTGTGGGATGATGCGGCCCGGACCGACCTTACACGTACACTTACGTGAGACAGGTTCCACCGACTGACATGCACTTGTTGCATAAGGTGGCTAGCAGGTGCCTGTCTCTCCCACTTTAGTCAGATCGGATTCGATGAAAAGGGTTCTTATGAAGGGTAAATAGTAATTAGCATATCACGTTGTGGTTTTTGCGTAGGTAAGAAACGTTCTTGCTAGAAACCCATAGCAGCCACGTAAAACATGCAAACAACAATTAGAGGATGTCTAACTTGTTTTTGCAGGGTATGCTATGTGATGTGATATGGCCAAGAAGGATGTGATGAATGAAATATATGTGATGTATGAGATTGATCATGTTCTTGTAATAGGAATCACGACTTGCATGTCGATGAGTATGACAACCGGCAGGAGCCATAGGAGTTGTCTTTATTTATTGTATGACCTGCGTATCACTGAACAACGCCATGTAAATTACTTTACTTTATTGCTAAACCGTTAGCCATAGTGGTAGAAGTAATAGTTGGCGAGACAACTTCATGGAGACACGATGATGGAGATCATGATGATGGAGATCATGGTGTCATGCCGGTGACGATGATGATCATGGATCCCCGAAGATGGAGATCAAGAGGAGCAAAATGATATTGGCCATATCATGTCACTATTTGATTGCATGTGATGTTTATCATGTTTATGCATCTTATTTGCTTAGAACGATGGTAGTAAATAAGATGATCCCTCATTAAAATTTCAAGAAAGTGTTCCCCCTAACTGTGCACCATTGCGAAAGTTCGTTGTTTCGAAGCACCACGTGATGATCGGGTGTGATAGATTCTAACATTCACATACAACGGGTGTAAGCCACATTTACACACGCGAAACACTTAGGTTAACTTGACGAGCCTAGCATGTACAGACATGGCCTCGGAACACAAGAGACTGAAAGGTCGAGCATGAGTCGTATAGTAGATACGATCAACATGAAGATGTTCACAGATGATGACTAGTCCATCTCACGTGATGATCGGACACGACCTAGTTGACTCGGATCATGTAATCACTTAGATGACTAGAGGGATGTCTGTCTGAGTGGGAGTTCATTAGATGAACTTAATTATCCTGAACATAGTCAAAAGCCCTTTGCAATTTATGTCATAGCTCGCGCTTTAGTTCTACTATTTTAGATATGTTCCTAGAGAAAATATAGTTGAAAGTTGACAATAGCAATTATGCGGACAGTAGAAGGCTTATGTCCTTAATGCACCGCTCGGTGTGTTGGACCTCGAACGTGGTATGTGGATGTTGCGAACATCTAACATACACATTTTGATGACTACATGATAGTTCAATAATGTTAAATGCTTTAGAATTGAGGCACCGAAGACATTTTTGAAATGTCGCAGAACATATGAGATGTTCCAAGAGCTGAAATTGGGATTTCAGGCTCGTGCCCACGTCAAGAGGTATGAGACCTCCGACGAGTTTTCTAGCCTACAAATTAAGGGAGAAGATCTCAGTCGTTGAGCTTGTACTCAGATTATCTGGGTACAACAATCACTTGAATTGAGTGGGAGTTAATCTTCCAGATGAGATAGTGATGTTTCTCCAAAGACATTTCCACCAAGCTACTAGAGCTTCGTGATGAACTATAACAGGGATAGATATGATGATCCTTGAGCTATTCGCAATGTTTGACACCGCGAATGTAGAAATCAAGAAGGAGCATCAATTGTTGATGGTTAGTGAAACCACTAGTTTCAAGAAGGGTAAGGGCAAGAAGGGGTACTTCATGAAACGAAAAATCAGTTGCTGCTCCAGTTAAGAAACCCAGGGTTGAACCCAAACCAGAGAGATAAGTGCTTCTGTAATGAGGGAACGGTCACTGAAGCAGAACAACTCTAGATACTTGGTAGATGAGAAGGCCGGCAGGGTTGACAGAAGTATATTGGATATACATTATATTAAATGTGTACTTTACTTGTACTCCTAGTAGCACCAGGGTATTAGATACCGGTTCGGTTGCTAAGTGTTGGTAACTCGAAATAAAAGCTGCGGAATAAACGGATACTAGCTAAAGGTGAGATGACGATAGGTGTTGGAAGTGTTTCCAAGCTTGATGAGATCAAGCATCGCATACTCCCTCTACCATCGAGATTGGTGATAAACCTAAATAATTGTTATTTGGTGTTTGCATTGAGCATAGACATGATTGGATTATGTCTATCACAATACGGTTATTCATATAAGGAGAATAATGGTTAGTCTGTTTATTTGAATAATACCTTCAATGGTCTTGCACCTAAAATGAATGGTTTATTGAATCTCGATCGTAGTGATACACATGTTCATGCCAAAAGATATAAGATAGTAATGATAGTACCACCTGCTTGTGGCACTTCCATGTAAGTCATATTGGTATAAAACGCATGAAGAAGCTCCATGTTGATGGATATTTGGACTCACTCGTTTTTTGAAAAGTTTAAGACATGCGAACCATGTCTATTGGTATGTACGCATGGAGAAACTCCATGCAGATGGATCATTTGGACTCACTTGATTTTGAATCACTTGAGACATGCAAATCATACCACATGGGTGAGATGACTGAAAAGCCTCGTTTTTAGTAAGATGGAACAAGATAGCAACTTGTTGGAAGTAACACATTTTGATGTGTGCAGTCCAATGAGTGCTGAGGCATGTAGTGAATATCATTAGGTTCTTACTTCACAGATGATTTGAGTAGATGTTGAGTATATTTACTTGTTGAAACACAAGTTTGAATTATTGAATGGTTCAAGTAATTTTAGAGTGAAGTTGAAGATCATCGTGACAAGAGGATAAAATGTCTATGATATGATCATAGAGATGAGTATCCGAGTTACGAGCTTTGGCACGCAATTAAGACATTGTGGAAATTGTTTCACCATTAATACCGTCTGGAACACCATAGTGTGATGGTGTGTCCGAACATCATAGTTGCACCCTATTGGATATGGTGCGTACCATGATGTATCTTATCGAATTACCACTATCGTTCATTGGTTAGGCATTAGGGACAACCACACTCACTTTAATAGGGCACCACGTAATTCCGTTGAGACGACACCGTTTGAACTATGGTTTGGAGAAACCTAAGCTGTCATTTCTTGAAAGTTTGGGGCTGCGACGCTTATATGAAAAGGTTTCATCCTGATGAGCTCGAACCCAAAGCGGATAAATACATCTTCATACGACGCCCAAAACAGTTGGGTATACCTCCTATTTCAGATCCGGAAGCAAAAGTGATTGTTTCTAGAAACGGGTCCTTTCTCGAGTAAAGGTTTCTCTTGAAATAATTGAGTGGGAGGATGGTTGTCAGGACCCCGACTCGATGTCACATTGATCTAGCCTGTAGCACCTCATATCACTTTGCGGCCTCACGCACGGTATCCCCACGGGTGTCGCCTTACCTTTGCCCGGGACCGTTTGCGCCTTTTGGCTCACGTATATGATAGTGTCGCTAGCATCCATATGATAAGGAGCCCGGGCTGACATGACTAGTCGTAAACCCAAAGTGGCACAGACTTACAGGGACAGGCATCCATGACCCAGCATCGAACGTGTCGGTCATCAGCGAGTGAATCCAGGCTGTAGCACTGGGCTAGCAGGACTCCGGTGAACCGGGCTGTAGCGGGCTAACAGGACTCCGGTATTCATCGCGTGACATTTCCCCGAAGGGACAGACACAGGAACGAAGAAGGACACATGCCGGCCAGCCTAAGTGTTCCGGAGCAGTAGCAAGCTACCATGGCTCAGTGGAAACACTAGGAGACATTTCCCGGTAAGAGAGGCTACTAAAGATAAACAACTAGATGGTCAGATCCCACACATACCAAGCATTTCAATAACATACACACAATATGCTCGATATGTGCAAATACAACATGGCATCACAACATGACTCTACAAATCAAGTATTTATTCATTAGGCTCCAAGGAGCAAGATATTACAAACATAGGTCTCATGACCCAACATTCAGAGTATACAAGTCAAAGCACAAGCGGAAACTATCATGTCTGAGTACAGACCACTATAAATGAAAAAGGCTGAGAAGCCTGACTATCTGCCAGATACTGCCGAGGGCACAAGATCGTAGCTGAGGTAACAAGCTAAACGTCGAAGTCCACGCGAAACTACTAGCGAGACCGAAGTCTCTCTGCAAAAACATAAATAGGCAAACGTGAGTACAAATGTACCCAGCAAGACTTACATCAGAACTATCTACATATGCATCATTATCAACAAAGGGGATGGTGGGGTTTAACTGCAGCAAGCCAGCTTTGACTCGGTGGCTATCCTGAACTACGACTGCGAGTAACTCTTTTGAGGTGGCGCACACGAGTCCACATATTCACCATATCAATACACCACTATGGATCCGCTCCCATCTCCCTACGAGACGCCATCCATAGCACTCACGCTTATCTTGCGTATTTTAGAGTATCCACTTTCACTTGTCTATGAACTGATATAAGCAACCCAGAGGTCCTTTTCCGTGGACACGGCTATTCGAATAGATTAGGTTAACCCTGCAGGGGTGTACTTCTTCACACACGCTCTCACCACTTACCGCCGTTTACACGACATGTACTCAGCAACCTTCAAGCGGAAGCCCAACGTGGGTGTCGGCCACGGCCTGCCTAAACACTCAAGTCTCTAGTCCAGGTTTATCGCCTATTCGGGTTCCATCCATGAGGAGATCCGGCCGGAGTTTCGCTCACAGCCCCAAACGATGTGTACAGGGTTCCATGACACCAAACGGGTGCCCGGTTTACCCGGCCACGTGCCTACCGCATCACAGCCCACCCCTACGGTCAGCGCTGTCCACGGCCTCCAGCATACTACAAACACCAGAAACTACTTGCAACTCCTGGACAGAGGACAAGGGTGATTAAGAAGCCGAGAGGGTCCATTGGTTTCGGGCCCAATGCGTGGTAGTAGCTGAATCATGGATCACAAACACAGAACTCAGTTCCTGAGGACGGCTGCAATGAGACAACCCACCATGTACTCCTACATGGCCTCTCACCGCTACCTTTACCAAATCGTGTTCACACACTTAGCTCACACACAGTAGGACATGTTCACACACCTCTGATTCATCCCCGATGAATCAGACCTGACTCAACTCTAAGCAGTAGCAGGCATGACAAACAAACATGAATGAGTAGGCACAACAGTGCTCAAACAACTCCTACTCATGCTAGTGGGTTTCATCTATTTACTGTGGAATGACAGGTCATGCAAAGGATAAAGGGGTTCAGCTACCGCAGCAAGTAACAGATGAATCGATGTTGTCCTAATGCAGTAAAAGAGAGCAGGAGCGAGAGAGTGGGATTTTATCAGAATGAACAAGGGGGTTTTGCTTGCCTGGCACTTCTGAAGATAACATTGAGTCTTCATCAGTGTCAACGATCACATCATCGGTACACGTCTATCGAGAGGGGACAATTACCGGCAAATACAGAAAAACACGATCAGTGCAATGCACAATATGATGCATGATCATGACATGGCAAAATGAATGTGTTTTGGGCTAATGCAACTAAAACCAGATTAAATGAAGTTGGTTTGAATCCAAGATTCAAATTCAAACTCCATATGTGATTATTCAAATGCCATGTAATTGATTTGTGCTAAACAGCAGCTATAAGTTGTTCTAACATGCATGAAAATGGTACAGATGGATTCCTTGAATTTTTCTGATAATTTTTCATATATAATTTATTTAATTTGGAGTTACGGTTAATTTTCTATGATTTTTAGAAGTTTTAGGCATTTTCTGGAATTAATAAATCATTTAAGAATTATTTAAATTCCAGAAACATTTACTACGTCAGCAGTGCGTCACCGTGGCGTCAGCAGGTCAACAGACGCTGCTGCTGGTCAAACCTGACGTGTGGGGGCCACACGTCAGTGACACAGGGCTGTTTCACTCACTGACAGGTGGGACCGGTCAACGTTGACTTGACTAAGTCAAAATCTGACACATGGGGTCCACAGATTAGCACTAATCTAAACAGAAAAATTAAACTAACCTAATTAGGCTCGGGGCCCACATGGCAGTGGCTCATAGGGTGATTAGCCCCTAACTAAGTGGCCACATCGGCCCGCCGGAGTTTGGCCGGCGGTGACCACAGAGCACGGCGGGGCACGCCGGACTTGCGCTAGGGGCATCGGATTCGCGCGCTGAGGGCACCGGGGCGTAGCCCGGGCTCTCCCGCATCTGATGGGGTAGGTGGGAGGCTGCGGGGACGCCGGGGCTCGTCGGAACGGAGCTCGCGGCGGTGCCGGAGTTCGGTGAGTGCGGGGTTGGCGCTGTGGTGCACGGGAGGGCGAGTTAGGATATGCGTTAGGCTCCTGGTGGCTTCCTGAGTGCGGTGACACGCTCCGAGACGAGCTCAAGCGGCTGTAGTGACGGCGGTGACGAGGTCAGCGGCGGCCGGAGTTCGGCCGCGGCGGAGCTATGGCCTAGAGCTTGCAAACGCGAGGGGAGAGAGAGGGGTTCTGCACGGAGGCTCACCGCGGAGCTGTAGGGAGGGTTAGTGGGCTCGGGGGCGGCCGGAGTGCAGCGAATCGACGGCGACGATCTCCGGTGGCCGAGGAGGGGAACGGCGACGTGGGCGGCGATGCAGGGTTTCCGGAGGGCCGTGGATCGGTGGGGAGGAAGAGAGGGTCGAGGCGGAGCTCGCAAGCACAGCGAGGGGTCGAGGGGGAGACGGTGGCCGCGGCGTTACGGTTGCGCGGCTGCGGCTGCGCTCGGCGAGTGAGAGAGAGAGGAAGCAGAGGAGAGATACAAGGGAGAGGGAGAGAGCGAGGGGGTCCAGGGGGGTCGGGGCGGCGCCGAGGAGATGACGCGCGGCGTCGCAGTGGCCAGGCGATGCAGACGAGCAGGGTGGTGGCGTGGCGAGCTCGGGCGCGCGCGCCGTGTCCCTCCTCTGCCTACTGGCGCGAGGAGGAAGGCGACAGGGAAGGGAGGCGGCGGTGGGCTGGGCCAGCGGGAGGAGCTGGCCAGCTGGGCCGGCTACAGGTAAGTGGCCCAGGTAGGCTTCTATTCTTTTTATTTTTTTCTCTCTGTTTTGTTTTAATTCTGTTTTCTATTTTGCAGGTTTGTTTTGAATTTGGTTTTGAAACCAATTCAATTTATTTTGCTTCTGACAATATTTTTAGGAGCTAAAAAAGAATTAAAACAATGCTCCACAAAAATATTTCAGAATTATTGGACCTATATTTATTTAACAGTAGATATAAGTCCAATTCAAATAGCTATTGATTTAATTCAAATACCCAAAATAAATGTTTCTGAGATACCGAAAATATTGGTTTGGATTTTACCTCTTGCCAATATTTCCAGAGGATAACAAGAACATTTTCTTGGACTTATTTGAAGCAATTTTTATCTTGATCATTTTTTTAAAGGATTCTGAGGCTTTGAAAATTCCTCAATTCAAATTTCATTTGAATTAAAACATGAAGCTCACATGAGGTCTAGCCTAATGCATAACAGGACCAGGGATGTGACAACTCACCCCCACTAAACAAGAATCTCGTCTCGAGATTCAAGCGTAGGGTAAGGTGAAGGGGAAACGCAACTAGTATAATGTTCACGATCCAGGGTGCACTTCAAATGAACGTTGATTTGAACACCATCTTTGTCTTGTCGTCTTGCTCTGAGAAATCCTGTCAACATGACAGGGGGGGGGGGAAGAAGGAGACTCTAGAAGGGTCGATCTCCTCGAAGATCGAACAACTCAAGATTAACTTACGGAATGAGACATAGAACCATCTTTCGGGTTGAGACACGAGATACACATCAATAGGGGTGGAAGAAACGGATGACAAAGGTTCACTAGGTAGACAATAATTTCATACCTAAGAAGGTGGTAAACGATTGTCAACGTAGCGAGGAGTTGAGTTGCCATGATACCATAACGATACACCTTAGGGAAGGTGACTCGTAGAGATATCCCCTTAAGTGGCAAAAAGAATTACTTTTGATTCAGAGATCATTGAAACTCTTTAAACCAGCCTAAGGCAATTCTCAAGCGATCGTTTGGAGGGGGTCGGTAGAATGGCATACTCGGACTTGGATGATGTGGATTACCTTGTTGAAGACAACGTAATGGATGAATTTGCTTATCACCGGAAATGGAAGAGACCCATGGTAGAATGGCACATTGGCGGTGCAAGCTAGGAACAAAATGCAAATGCTAGGAATGATTCTGGTAACTGGGGAAGAACCCAACAATAGGGAGTGAATTCACTGTTTGAAGAGGTCATAGCATTGCCGAGGAAACTGAGAGTAATCCCAGTTAGAGCCGATGATAACACGTAACGCCTGTGCGTGCTCTCAAGAACTTGAGCATTTCCATATTCATCAAGGTTTTACCAACATCCGTGTCAAGGGTCCGGCAACACAACTTGCTACCATGATGAATGATGATGGAGGATGTAGATGCAAAGAAAGATAACACCTTCTCAGATTTCATCTTAGCGAGGCCAAGGAAACAAAATTTGGATGATCGACCGAGAAACATTTAGCACTCCGCTTCTAATGTTCTCCTTGATGTGCTAGTGTAACCCATTCATAGAAATGGTCTGGTATCTAGGACATCAAGTAAAAGGTCGGACTTCGGGATCTCAAAATCCATAGGGGCAACTAGGGAGTAAATCCTACGAAATCCCTATGGGGAGGTGGCCAACTTCCTCAATCAAGATATTATAATAACAGGTCTTCCGGCTGGGTGTGTTGGCCACGACATCCACTTTACCGGTTATCGAGGGACCAATATTATAGTTCTTGGAGAATGTTCCAACCATCATATCTGCCTGAGATTCAGATCTGGTTGGTGTCAGGATATCCCAGACTCATCAAGTCTAGAAAGAAAAATGAAAGTTTGCAACACAAATCGACGAGATGACATTGCGAGATTCTCGGGAAATGAACTACGATAGTAAGCTCCAAAACATGAGCTGGTTCTGCTACAAACATGTGAACACGTTGTCCCGGACAAGCATGACCACGTGGTAGTCTTACAATAAAACACTACCGAGTTCTGGTTGGGAACCATCACCGTGGATAACGAAGTCCTTGCATAAGTCATATGATTAGCTCTTATGAAGGAACTTCTTCCCCTTGAACAAATCAATCAGTGGCTTGGTGTGCTCGGGACACATATGGAATGAAGGTTGCAAGTCTCCAGACCACAGAATACTTCGCATGTGTGCATGACTAATTTGGAATGATTCCAGGGAAACAAAACAATCTTCCTCAAATTCATGGCGGCAACTTGCATCATATGCACATGAATTAGGGAAAATCACTACTTTCATTCAAACATATGCTTCATGAACGAAACACGAAGAAATGCTTACACAAGTTTCCAACACTAGGTTGATGTTCAACATGATTCATGGGGGGAGACAAAATGCTACTGATGGGCTCAACAGCAACTCATCGGAATTTCCATATCACTGGACTTCCACCATCATGTGAACACGGTGATAGCATTGGTCAGACCAAAGATGTAATGGTGTATGCTCGAGGGATCAACCACGAGTAGGACAACATTACGAGCATCGTTGGTACTGATTTGATTTGACGATAGCCCACACTCAAATCAAGGGATTGATAAGACAATAAGTCCAGCAACTGATCACAGGGACCAATCGATGAAGATATCATCTTTCTTCAACACACACTACACAAGAATATCCCTTTGGAACGAACTAAGTCAGACAAGTTTTTATCTTCCAACTCTCCAAGTTGTTGTCCAACTTAACCAACTAGCTCAGGGATATCTAACACCGATTCTTGGAAAGAAGGTGGTTCATAAGAAACCAACTTGATCACGGGCTCAACATAACGGTCAGGTGACGACCTGGTAGTACTTCCGAGAAGATCTTCGGAAAATCACGAACCACCGATATGTTACTAAGCTCGAGAACAATCTTGCTTTTCAGGGCAAGATGATATGATCAAATGAGCGAGGACTTGACAAATCCTAACTCATCAATCAAAGAGTGCACCAGGAAATAAGGACTAGGTAGCACGATCAATCTTAGAATGGTGATTCAATAACCAACATACTAAAAATAAAATTATTATCCTTTAACTACCAAGCAACGAGGTTGCTAGGAGTATTGATTTCACACATCACAATTCATTTGTCGGTATTCTGGTTGCATCAACACGGAACCGAGGAATGAAAAAGGACGGCGAGAAGTATCACTATGTCAAGAATTCACAAAAGGTGGTGCAATTCTCATGAAATTCCTGTCATAAAGAAGGTAATACTTCAGGGTAGAGCAGACCAGAAGCTGGATTGTAACTTGATCTGCGGAACACAACTACTTTGACCCAATCCTAAATATGGATGAGGTACTGGAGTTTGTTTCTCCTAGTCATTCAGGACGGAATGGCTTGACGGGCCACAAGAGTAATAGGCATCGACAAACGAACGTGCGCATACTCTTGACTATCAATTGATAGACGAAGGTCAGTAGACAACTAAAGAGGGACAACTCAAAGGAACATATAACTTTCTGAGTTGTGGATGCATAAATTAGTATGTCGAACCGAGTTCAACATAATTCTTCCGGATAACCCATGCAGAAAGGTAGAACTGGCAGAGTCACGATTTATGAATGGAGAACTCCTCAAGAATAATCCTGTTGTGATATTTCAGTTCAACGAGGAACTTCTGCCATAAGTAGTTCATGGTATTTGGAAGAAGAAGATACCACGGACTTCAAGGACTATCGCAAAGGTTACTAATATCCTGAAGGCACTAACAATTACTATCAACACGAAGTAGGTGGAGTGAATCTCGGGTTCAAGAACCCAGGAACAGAATACCTATTACTAAGTAGCATCACGAAATGCTTTCGAGGATAAAGGCCAGAATCATCACACTGGGACACCAATCATGGCTAAATTACTAGGTGATCCCCTAAGACACCTAGGGTCATAATAATAGCTCCAACATATATGTCAGGGCAATAAATTACCTCAACTCAACAATTAGTGTGATTGAGCTGGCATAAAGGAACATCGAAACCAGAGGGAAAGGATTTTGCAAATTGCTTCAAACTATTTAGAAACCTGGGATGACTCGGACAGCATAACGGCTGTAAATGCTCAGAAAAGATTTGAGACATTCACAAAATGGTGGCATAACCACTCAGAAGCACGATATCAAGGTTTCGAGATCAACAATTAACATACGGAAGTAGTAGAAACTGAACTCAAGCTTAAATCCAACAATCTTATAAGTCTACGGATTAGTAACACGTGATCCTGATAGAAAGAAGAGAAAGCCTAGTTCTTAATCCCCGTAGAAGAGAAGATGATGACTCAGATCAGAAGGCCATGAGGTATAAGGAGTAAAAAGAGCCTTACGTTCCATCCAACAATCAATTCCCTTATATAACTAAAGAATTTCTAGACTCAACTTCGACCAGTTTGGCTTAGTAATCCTACAGGCAGTCAAGCTCTGATACCAACGCTGTCAGGACCCCGACTCGATGTCACATCGATCTAGCCTGTAGCACCTCATATCACTTTGCGGCCTCACGCACGGTATCCCCACGGGTGTCGCCTTACCTTTGCCCGGGACCGTTTGCGCCTTTTGGCTCACGTATATGATAGTGTCGCTAGCATCCATATGATAAGGAGCCCGGGCTGACATGACTAGTCGTAAACCCAAAGTGGCACAGACTTACAGGGACAGGCATCCATGACCCAGCATCGAACGTGTCGGTCATCAGCGAGTGAATCCAGGCTGTAGCACTGGGCTAGCAGGACTCCGATGAACCGGGCTGTAGCGGGCTAACAGGACTCCGGTATTCATCGCGTGACATTTCCCCGAAGGGACAGACACAGGAACGAAGAAGGACACATGCCGGCCAGCCTAAGTGTTCCGGAGCAGTAGCAAGCTACCATGGCTCAGTGGAAACACTAGGAGACATTTCCCGGTAAGAGAGGCTACTAAAGATAAACAACTAGATGGTCAGATCCCACACATACCAAGCATTTCAATAACATACACACAATATGCTCGATATGTGCAAATACAACATGGCATCACAACATGACTCTACAAATCAAGTATTTATTCATTAGGCTCCGAGGAGCGAGATATTACAAACATAGGTCTCATGACCCAACATTCAGAGTATACAAGTCAAAGCACAAGCGGAAACTATCATGTCTGAGTACAGACCACTATAAATGAAAAAGGCTGAGAAGCCTGACTATCTGCCAGATACTGCCGAGGGCACAAGATCGTAGCCGAGGTAACAAGCTAAACGTCGAAGTCCACGCGAAACTACTAGCGAGACCGAAGTCTCTCTGCAAAAACATAAATAGGCAAACGTGAGTACAAATGTACCCAGCAAGACTTACATCAGAACTATCTACATATGCATCATTATCAACAAAGGGGATGGTGGGGTTTAACTGCAGCAAGCCAGCTTTGACTCGGTGGCTATCCTGAACTACGACTGCGAGTAACTCTTTTGAGGTGGCGCACACGAGTCCACATATTCACCATATCAATACACCACTATGGATCCGCTCCCGTCTCCCTACGAGACGCCATCCATAGCACTCACGCTTATCTTGCGTATTTTAGAGTATCCACTTTCACTTGTCTATGAACTGATATAAGCAACCCAGAGGTCCTTTTCCGTGGACACGGCTATTCGAATAGATTAGGTTAACCCTACAGGGGTGTACTTCTTCACACACGCTCTCACCACTTACCGCCGTTTACACGACATGTACTCGGCAACCTTCAAGCGGAAGCCCAACGTGGGTGTCGGCCACGGCCTGCCTAAACACTCAAGTCTCTAGTCCAGGTTTATCGCCTATTCGGGTTCCATCCATGAGGAGATCCGGCCGGAGTTTCGCTCACAGCCCCAAACGATGTGTACAGGGTTCCGTGACACCAAACGGGTGCCCGGTTTACCCGGCCATGTGCCTACCGCATCACAGCCCACCCCTACGGTCAGCGCTGTCCACGGCCTCCAGCATACTACAAACACCAGAAACTACTTGCAACTCCTGGACAGAGGACAAGGGTGATTAAGAAGCCGAGAGGGTCCATTGGTTTCGGGCCCAATGCGTGGTAGTAGCTGAATCATGGATCACAAACACAGAACTCAGTTCCTGAGGACGGCTGCAATGAGACAACCCACCATGTACTCCTACATGGCCTCTCACCGCTACCTTTACCAAATCGTATTCACACCCTTAGCTCACACACAGTAGGACATGTTCACACACCTCTGATTCATCCCCGATGAATCAGACCTGACTCAACTCTAAGCAGTAGCAGGCATGACAAACAAGCATGAATGAGTAGGCACATCAGGGCTCAAACAACTCCTACTCATGCTAGTGGGTTTCATCTATTTACTGTGGCAATGACAGGTCATGCAAAGGATAAAGGGGTTCAGCTACCGCAGCAAGTAACAGATGAATCGATGTTGTCCTAATGCAGTAAAAGAGAGCAGGAGCGAGAGAGTGGGATTTTATCGGAATGAACAAGGGGGTTTTGCTTGCCTGGCACTTCTGAAGATAACATTGAGTCTTCATCAGTGTCAACGATCACATCATCGGTACACGTCTATCGAGAGGGGACAATTACCGGCAAATACAGAAAAACACGATCAGTGCAATGCACAATATGATGCATGATCATGACATGGCAAAATGAATGTGTTTTGGGCTAATGCAACTAAAACCAGATTAAATGAAGTTGGTTTGAATCCAAGATTCAAATTCAAACTCCATATGTGATTATTCAAATGCCATGTAATTGATTTGTGCTAAACAGCAGCTATAAGTTGTTCTGACATGCATGAAAATGGTACAGATGGATTCCTTGAATTTTTCTGATAACTTTTCATATATAATTTATTTAATTTGGAGTTACGGTTAATTTTCTATGATTTTTAGAAGTTTTAGGCATTTTCTGGAATTAATAAATCATTTAAGAATTATTTAAATTCCAGAAACATTTACTACGTCAGCAGTGCGTCACCGTGGCGTCAGCAGGTCAACAGACGCTGCTGCTGGTCAAACCTGACGTGTGGGGGCCACACGTCAGTGACACAGGGCTGTTTCACTCATTGACAGGTGGGACCGGTCAACGTTGACTTGACTAAGTCAAAATCTGACACATGGGGTCCACAGATTAGCACTAATCTAAACAGAAAAATTAAACTAACCTAATTAGGCTCGGGGCCCACATGGCAGTGGCTCATAGGGTGATTAGCCCCTAACTAAGTGGCCACATCGGCCCGCCGGAGTTTGGCCGGCGGTGACCACAGAGCACGGCGGGGCACGCCGGACTTGCGCTAGGGGCATCGGATTCGCGCGCTGAGGGCACCGGGGCGTAGCCCGGGCTCTCCCGCATCTGATGGGGTAGGTGGGAGGCTGCGGGGACGCCGGGGCTCGTCGGAACGGAGCTCGCGGCGGCGCCGGAGTTCGGTGAGTGCGGGGTTGGCGCTGTGGTGCACGGGAGGGCGAGTTAGGATATGCGTTAGGCTCCTGGTGGCTTCCTGAGTGCGGTGACACGCTCCGAGACGAGCTCAAGCGGCTGTAGTGACGGCGGTGACGAGGTCAGCGGCGGCCGGAGTTCGGCCGCGGCGGAGCTATGGCCTAGAGCTTGCAAACGCGAGGGGAGAGAGAGGGGTTCTGCACGGAGCCTCACCGCGGAGCTGTAGGGAGGGTTAGTGGGCTCGGGGGCGGCCGGAGTGCAGCGAATCGACGGCGACGATCTCCGGTGGCCGAGGAGGGGAACGACGACGTGGGCGGCGATGCAGGGTTTCCGGAGGGCCGTGGATCGGTGGGGAGGAAGAGAGGGTCGAGGCGGAGCTCGCAAGCATAGCGAGGGGTCGAGGGGGAGACGGTGGCCGCGGCGTTACGGTGGCGCGGCTGCGGCTGCGCTCGGCGAGTGAGAGAGAGAGGAAGCAGAGGAGAGATACAAGGGAGAGGGAGAGAGCGAGGGGGTCCAGGGGGGTCGGGGCGGCGCCGAGGAGATGACGCGCGGCGTCGCAGTGGCCAGGCGATGCAGACGAGCAGGGTGGTGGCGTGGCGAGCTCGGGCGCGCGCGCCGTGTCCCTCCTCTGCCTACTGGCGCGAGGAGGAAGGCGACAGGGAAGGGAGGCGGCGGTGGGCTGGGCCAGCGGGAGGAGCTGGCCAGCTGGGCCGGCTACAGGTAAGTGGCCCAGGTAGGCTTCTATTCTTTTTATTTTTTTCTCTCTGTTTTGTTTTAATTTTGTTTTCTATTTTGCAGGTTTGTTTTGAATTTGGTTTTGAAACCAATTCAATTTATTTTGCTTCTGACAATATTTTTAGGAGCTAAAAAGAATTAAAACAATGCTCCACAAAAATATTTCAGAATTATTGGACCTATATTTATTTAACAGTAGATATAAGTCCAATTCAAATAGCTATTGATTTAATTCAAATACCCAAAATAAATGTTTCTGAGATACCGAAAATATTGGTTTGGATTTTACCTCTTGCCAATATTTCCAGAGGATAACAAGAACATTTTCTTGGACTTATTTGAAGCAATTTTTATCTTGATCATTTTTTTTAAAGGATTCTGAGGCTTTGAAAATTCCTCAATTCAAATTTCATTTGAATTAAAACATGAAGCTCACATGAGGTCTAGCCTAATGCATAACAGGACCAGGGATGTGACAATGGTGGAGACTTGATGAGGTTGTTGAACCATCACTTCAACTAGTGTGTAGCAGGGCACAGGAAGTTGTTCATGTGGCACCTACACCAATTGAAGTGGAAGCTGATGATAGTGATCATGAAACTTCGGATCAAGTCACTGCCGAACCTCGTAGGTTGACAAGGATGCGTACTGCTTCAGAGTGGTACGTAATCCTGTCTTGGAGGTCATGTTGCTAGACAACAATGAACCTATGAGCTATGAAGAAGCGATTGTGGGCCCAGATTCCGATGAATGGCTCGAGGACATAAAATCCGAGAGAGGATCCATGTATGAGAACAAAGTGTGGACTTTGGAAGAATTGCTTGATGGTCGTAAGGCTGTTGGGTACAGATGGATTTTAAAAGGAAGACATACAATGATGGTAAGTATTACCATTAAGAAATCTCGACTTGTCATTAAGATGTTTTCCGACAAGTTCAAGGAGTTGACTATGGTGAGGCTTTCTCACTCGTAGCGATGCTAAGAGTCCGTTGGAATTGAATTAGCAGTTACTGCTTTATTTATGAAATCTTGCAGATAGGATGTCAAAACATTGTTTCCTCGACGATATTCTTGAGGAAAGGTTGTATGTGATACAACCAGAAGGTTTTGTCAAATCCTGAAAGATGCTAACAAGTATGCAAAGCTCCAGCAATCCTTCTAAGGACTGGAGTAAGCATCTCGGAGTTGGAATGTACGCTTTGATGAGATGATCAAAGATTTTGGGTTTATACAAAGTTTATGAGAAACTTGTATTTCCAAATAAGTGAGTGGGAGCACTATAGAATTTCTGATGAGTATATGTTGTTGACGTATTGTTGATCAGAAATGATGTAGAATTTCTGGAAAGCATATAGGGTTATTTGAAAAGTGTTTTTCAATAGAAAACCTGGATTAAGCTGCTTGAACATTGAGCATCAAGATCTATGAGGATAGATCAAAAACGCTAAAGGGTACTTTCAAATGAGCACATACCTTGACATGATCTTGAAGGTGTTCAAGATGGATCAGTCAAAGAAGGAGTTCTTGCCTGAGTTGTAAGGAATGAAGTTAAGACTTAAAGCTCGACCACGGCAGAAGAGAGAGAAACGACGAAGGTCGTCCACTATGCTTCAGACGTAGGCTCTATAGTATGCTATGCTGCGTACCACACCGGAAGTGTGCCTTGCCATGAGTCTGGCAAGGGGGTACAAGAGTGATCCAGGAATGGATCATTGGACAGCAGTCAAAACTGTCCTTGGAGTAAATAAGGACATGTTTCTCGATTATGGAGGTGATAAAGAGTTCGGCGTGAAGGGTTACGTCGATGCAAGCTTTAACACCTATCCGAATGACATTGAGTAGCAAACCGGATACGTATAGTGGAGCAACCATTTGGAATAGCTCCAAGTGGAGCGTGGAAGCAACATTTACAATATGACCTAGAGATTTGCGAAGTACATACAGATCTGAATGTTGCAGACCCGTTGACTAAAACCTCTCTCACAAGCAAAACATGATCAAACCCCAGAACTCATTGAGTCTTAATCACATGATGATGTGAACTAGTTTAGTGACACTAGTAAACTCTTCGGATGTTGGTCACATGGCGATGTGACCTGTGAGTGTTAATCACATGGCGATGTGAACTAGATTATTGACTCTAGTACAAGTGTGAGACTGTTGGAAATATGCCCTAGAGGCAATAATAAATTAGTTATTATTATATTTCCTTGTTCATGATAATCGTTTATTATTCATGCTATAATTGTATTGATAGGAAACTCAGATACATGTGTGGGTACATAGACAACACCATGTCCCTAGTAAGCCTCTAGTTGACTAGGTCATTGATCAATAGATGGTTACGGTTTCCTGACCATGGATATGGGATGTCATTGATAACGGGATCACATCATTAGGAGAATAATGTGATGGACAAGACCCAATCCTAATCCTAGCACAAAGATCGTGTAGTTCGTATGCTAAAGCTTTTCAAATGTCAAGTATCATTTCCTTAGACCATGAGATTGTGCAACTCCCGAATACCGTAGGAATGCTTTGGGTGTACCAAACGTCACAATGTAACTGGGTGACTATAAAGGTGCACTACGGGTTTCTCCGAAAGTGTCTGTTGAGTTGGCACGAATCGAGACTGGGATTTGTCACTCCGTGTGACGGAGAGGTATCTCTGGGCCCACTCGGTAGGACATCATCATAATGTGCACAATGTGACCAAGGGGTTGACAACAAGATGATGTGTTACGAAACGAGTAAATAGACTTGCCGGTAACGAGATTGAACAAGGTATCGGGATACCGACGATCGAATCTCGGGCAAGTACAATACCGCTAGACAAAGGGAATTGTATACGGGATTGATTAAATCCTCGACATCGTGGTTCATACGATGAGATCATCGTGGAACATGTGGAAGCCAACATGGGTATCCAGATCCCGCTGTTGGTTATTGGCCGGAGAGTTGTCTCGGTCATGTCTAGATGGTTCCCGAACCCGTAGGGTCTACACACTTAAGGTTCGATGACACTAGGGTTATAGGGAATAGATATACATAGTTACGAAATGTTGTTCGGAGTCTCGGATGAGATCCCGGACGTCACGAGGAGTTCCGGAACGGTCCGGAGGTAAAGATTTATATATGGGAAGTCATCATATGGTCACCGGAATAATTCGGGGGGTTACCGGTATTGTACCGGGACCACCGAAGGGGTTCCGGGGGTCCACCGGGAGGGTCTACCTACCCCGGAGGGCCCTATGGGCTGTTTGTGGAGAGGGACCAGCCCCTTAGTGGGATGGGCGCCTTCCCCCTTAGGGCCGATGCACCTAGGGTTTTGGGGGAAACCCTAAGGGGGGGCGCCCCCTTGCCTTGGGGGGCAAGGCAACCCCCCTGGTCGCCGCCCCCTCCTCAGATTGGATCTGAGGGGCCCGGCCCCCGTCTCCCTTGCCCCTATATATATGGGGGGGTGGGAGGGCAACCGCACCCAAGTTCTAGCGCAGCCCTCCCCCTCTCCCAAGTCCTTCTCCTCTCCCGCGGTGCTTGGCGAAGCCCTGCAGGATTGCCACACTCCTCCACCACCACCACGCCGTTGTGCTGCTGCTAGACGGAGTCTTCCCCAACCTCTCCCTCTCTCCTTGCTGGATCAAGGCACGGGAGACGTCACCGGGCTGCATGTGTGTTGAACGTGGAGGTGTCGTCCGTTCGGCACTAGGATCTCCGGTGATTTGGATCACGATGAGTACGACTCCTTCAACCTCGTTCTCTTGAACACTTCCGCTTAGCGATCTACAAGGGTATGTAGATGCACTTCCCTCCCTCTCGTTGCTAGTCTCTCCATAGATAGATCTTGGTGACTCGTAGGAAAATTTTGAATTTCTGCTACGTTCCCCAACATCATTCCGTTTAGACTCCGTTTGATATTTCTTTTCTTCGAAACACTGAAATAGGCAAAAAAACGTACCTCAGGCTGGGCCTCCAGTTAGTAGGTTAATCCCAAAAATGATATGAAAGTGTAAAGTAAAGACCATAAACATCCAAAACAGGTAATATAATAGCATGGAACAATCAAAAATTATAGATACGTTGGAGACGTATCAACAATTATTGAACACATACCAAACCATTTTGTCCAAATCTTTAGGTTTGTCGTCTTGTTGACTTTCCCTTGTAACTCGAACAGAACAATGGAAAACATTGAGCCCGGGATTGTCTTCACCCACCTCTTTTCTAAGTTGATCAACTATTTCAATGTATTTTGAGCAGAATGTCAACACTTCTGTAGTAGTGTAGGCCTCTGCAATGGAACCCTCGGGTCTAGCTCTGTTCCTAACATAGCCCTTGAAAGTGCCTAGCCGCCTTTCAATAGAGTACATCCAACCATACTGTACTAGACCTCTAAGTAGTGCCTCATCAGGTAGATGAACAAACAAATGCACCATCACATCAAAGAAGGCTGGAGGATATATCTTCTCAAGGTCACATAGGATAGTTCGTATCTTGTCTCTAAGACGCTCCAAAGCATCTATCCTGATATTTCTACTGCAGAGTTCCCTGAAGAATTGTCCCAACTCTGCAACTGCTCTGTATAAGTCAGGGCAGCCCAACCCTCTAAGGATAACATGTAAAACCCATTGAAGTGGGACGTGGCAGTCATGAGTTTTCAACCCTTGTACCTTGTTTCCATCTGCACTAACTCTCCTTTTAGGGTTGGAAGCAAATCCATGTGGGAATCTCACACCTGATAGGACCTCGTAGAATTCTTTTCTTTTTACCTTGTCCAAGACGTACACAGCTAGTGCCATATCCCATGGTTTACCTTCATTTTGCACCTGTAAATCCTTTTTGATACCAAAGTGTGTCAAATAAATCCTAGATTTTAAGGTATCATTCATCTTGCCTTCAATATTAAGAAGTGTGCCGCTAATGTTGTCACATATATTTTTCTTGATGTGCATCACATCAAGATTATGTCGCAGATCCAAATATTTCCAATACTCCAACTCCCACAGAGTGGACCTGTGGGTAAGCAATAATCTCTCTTCTGCCTTGCCACACTTCCTTTTCCCTCTACCATTATCAGGATGGTTTCCAGGTGTAATATGCCTGACCTTCTCTAATTCCACTTGCAACTCATTGGCGGTAATCCTCTTTGGCGCATCACGGTTTTCATGCTTTGCATTGAACACATATCTTCGATATTTTGTTGGACACGGCTTGTCCTTGGCAAGGAAACAACAGTGTCCAATGTAACAGATCTTGCTAAGTATTTCATATGACAACGGATTCCTGTCACAAAGAACACACTGTAACCATGTGTCGTTCGCCCTGACATTGTGCCCAAAGACGGATAATCATGGATGCACCAAATTATGACAGTACACAAAAAGAAATCAGCTGGTGGGCTGCTATATAGGTCTCGAGTGAGAACACCCATCCATAGCTGTTGAAGTTCCTCCACAAGAGGGTCCATGAATAAATCAAAATTCTTTCCAGGACTTTCTGGACCTAGGATGAGGAAGGCCATCATGTAGTTTGATTCTTTCGTGTAGACATTTGGAGGCATGTTGTAAGGGATAACAAGCACTGGCCACATGCTATATGTGGTGCTCTGGAGGCCAAATGGGTTAAATCCATCTGAAGCTAAGCCAAGTCTAATATTTCTCGGGTCAGCAGCAAATTTTTGGTGTTTGTGATTGAAGCTTTTCCAGTCACTACCATGAGATGGATGGCTCATTACATTCTGATCTTTGTGCTCCTGGTTCCTAGAATGCCACAATACATCCTCTCTTGTTTCAGCATCATGAAACAACCTCTGCAATCTTGGTATAATTGGAAAATGTCTCAGAATATTATGAGGAATCCTCTTCACAGCATGGCCATCTTTCCACTTGATGATTTGCATTTTGAGCATTCACTTAAGTTGGCATAATCCTTCTGGAATAGAACACAATTATTCTTACAAAAATGGATCATATTGTATCCAATTCCAACTTCACGAAGGAAATTCTTCATTTTACTGTAGGTGTGTGGCAGCTCAGGCGCTTCTGGGAAAGATTTGTGAAAAGCAGCCAACATCGCATCGAATGATTTGTTGGTCATCCGCTTAGATGTCTTCACCTGAAGATAGGTGACCATAGCTGAGAATACTGACAGCTTATTTCCTGGGGTGATAGCCACATTGCATTGTTCCAACATGCAGTCCCACCATTTTTCTTCTGCAGGTGAAAGTTCACAAAATGCACGAGCATTTCGTAGCATTGTTTCAATATTGGTCAAACCCGCTAGCTCCGCCACCACCACCTCCTCCTCTTCTTCCACCTGAGCATCAGGACGATCAAGATGGTGATCTGCTGCTTCCACATAGTCAGTAACATTGACACTCACAGCTTCACCATGATGAACCCACCTAGTATATGTGACCGACATCCCATACAAGTGTAGATGATTTTGCACAGTTGACTGGGGTCTTGTAACTGAATTCATACAACTACTACACGGGCATAGCACATCTGATTTCGGACCACTGTACTCAGCTCTGATAAAGTTCATGAAGTTTTCAACCCCCTCGACATATGCAGCGGAGAATCTTCGAGCAGGAGTTATCCAAGTCCTATCCATATGTTAGACATACAAATTAGTTCTTCTACTATATATTATAGGAAAAACATATATGCTTTTTATGAAGTCCAGAAAAAAATACCTAGGTCGATGTCTAAAGCTATGGAAAGATATTTGGACAAGCAGATCTAAGTAACGAAATATATGTAAACTAATTCAGCAAACAGATTTGAGTGCTAAATTATGGTAGGCTGTTTCAGCAGTCAATGAGTCCGAGCACACATGGATCTAAGGCCATCTCAGCAACAAAGATCGAGTATAAAATGGTGTAGAGCTATTTCACCTAACAGATTGGCTACTAGACCATGGCAATCTACGCCACAATAAATATATGGCAGGATATTTTAGCAACTAATCGGGCGTGGCATGCCATCTCAGCTAAGAAGACTGAGTGTAGAATAGGACAAGGAAGCTTCATAAGAAGAGCATATTGACTGTAAACTAGTTCGGCAAACAGTGAGATTAACATCGTCTATCATCTAACATTCAGTGCTACTCCGACATGGACGGGGCCTTAGTCTAGAATGCGCGTATTGTGGGAGAAGCTAACCGTCGTGCATCTCCACAAGAACGTCATCAGCGGTGGCGATGTGGCTAGAGGATGACAGTCTACGAGAGCGTACTATGGGAGCGAGAGGATCATTGTGCGTCCCCTCAATGAACCGCGGCACCGACGTATCGACACGGCGGGGAGGGCGGCTTTGGTGGAGCAAATGGAGTGGACGGGGCTGGGGGAGGGGGGTTTGGGAATATTATTGGCTAGTTGGCCAAAGGGCGGTTGAATTTGGGATTTGGGTGAAATTTGGGGGGGGGGATTTTCGTGCGGTGGCAGGGGAGTTTGGCGCATGGTCGGTCTCTCCAAGTGCAGTCCCATGTGTCAGTGAAGAGGCAAGCTGAAGCGCATTCCGTTTGCGTGAGCCGTGTGCAGGACCGACCCTGTGAGGGGTGCAATGCGACCGCGACATGCGTGTTGTGAGTGTACTGCCTTTTTTCCTTTTAAACTTGGTGCTTCGCCCCCTCAAAAAAAACTTGGTGCTTCACGCGATCCATTGACACTACTACTAGTAACCCGGTAATTCTGACTAAAACAGCATGGCCGGGTCTTTTCCCACGCGATATGCTGGGAGGTAGGCTTAGTTGGTTTATTTAGGACGAATAATGCTACACCTACGTAATCCCAGGTACATAATTAACGTAATGTGAAACGTGTGAGCTATCAATTGGAGATTGGGGGGAGGGAGGAGCCACCACCATGAAAACCAAGGGGAGAGAGAGAGGCAATTTACATTAACACTTTCATAGGTTCCCGTAGATGTAGAAAGATGTGAAATGCATGAATATGTAGTGGACGTACTATTTGAGTGCCTAAGATAAATTGTGTATGTAGACCCTATGTGTTTATTTACTTCACATGTTAGCTTTGTCTCGAGTTTTCCATATATTTTCATACTCCTACAATATATCTTACTAATATTGTGAAAGTTCATATACACCGGCCGAGATTCCTGGAAACACGACATATTTTCATTACATCTCGAACTTCTATAGGACAGAAAAATAAAAGAAACCCAACCCTAAACCTATTCTACGGCGGTGACCGGCATCCTCCATCTATGATCTCCATGTACGGGGGCGTGGTTCAAGACCCGTGAAGTGAAGGTGTGGTCTCCGGTGAGGAGGAGTAGAACACGAGAGACGGACCGGCCAGTTGGCACACCATGCCCTGCCGCCTCCCATGCCCTACTCATCCTCGGAGGAGTCCCCGACCTCGGCGCTGCCGGCGGACGTGAGGTCGATGATGATGGATGTGGGGATCTGTCACTTCACCTGCCACATGCGCCATCGAACATTGGACGGCGGCAAGTAGGACGCGTGGCAGACGGTGCTCCCGTCTTCCTCCGCCAGCATGGCCACCGCTTGTGTGGCCGCGTCCGCGTCCAGCTACGTCGTTATTGCGTTGCAAGCGGGTGACTTGAGTGAGGGCGTCGACCTCGAGCTTCATCCCCTAAGAAAATCTCTCCCGCAAAGCGTTCACGCTCACTATCATGGTGGATGTGGCACCAGGTTGCAGGACGGTGCGCTATGGTGTGGAGTTTAGCTGGGCGTTGCCACTTTAAGTAGCACATTCCGTTGGGCCAAGCGTTCGGGTGCGTCATTAAGTTGCCGGAGTTGGTTCCTCAGGCACCGAGCCTCTTATTGATGGTATATGGATGGACGACATGAATGCGGGTAGCTGGCGCCGCCTGGGTTGCACCATGCGATGACGCGAGGGGCGAGGGTTTTTGGCGTGCCAGGGTAGTTATCTACGGTCGTGGAAACGTTGGAGATGTCCTTTGCTAACATGCCATCCCCACAAGTCATTGAAAAAGCAAGACGACCCGGCATGGTCTCAGGTCCTGGGGATGCAGTTAGCCATACTACAACACTCTGCGGACGCGTCGCGGCACGCACACTTCGGTGCCCCGTGCATCCTCGACGAGCCAGGTGTTGATCTGCTGGTTGTGCCACAACGCTAACGCCACCCTCGGCACCTTGAAGCCGACCATGTCCAGCAATGATGAGTGTGCCGCTCACCGCAATCGTCGTGTCCAGAGGCGGTGCGGGAGCTGCGCCACGTTGCTGGCCCCCACGACCCACATGAACGGTTGCCGGTGGTGAGGAGGTCATGGGCCAGCTCCTCCATTGGACTAGTCTGCGCCACGTCATCCCAACAGGTATGCCCCACATGCCTGGTTCCCTGTTTTCCCGGCCAAATTCGAGCATCAGTGCTCCATGTTGCGCATTAGGCGCGGAACAGGTGGTTTTTGTGCCCTAGTTCAAATGTGGTACAGTACCAAGTTGTTAGCCTATCGCCAAGTGTGGTGGTTTTGGGTATAGTACCACCCTTTTCCTTTTCAACTAATGAAGCGTAACACTTGATTAAGTAGCCAGATGGTGTGCTATTGTAGGTGTCTGACTGTCTGAAGGAATAATTGAGGTGTGCCCGGTCCGTGCCCACATTTAGGGGTCCAAATTACCATGCTCCGACAGTAGTAACTATACTAGTCCCTGCATACTCCCTCTGTCTTTATTTACTCCGCCCTTTAGCTTTGCTCAAAGTCAAACTTTGTAAACTTTGACAAAGTTTATAGACAGAAATAATAACATATACAATAACAAATTAATACCATTAGATTCATTATTGAATATACTTTCACGCCATATAGATTTGCTATTGTAAATGTTCATATTTTTTCTAAAAAATTGGTCAAATTTTATGAAGTTTGACTTCAGTCAAACCTAATATGTTGAGTAAATAAAAGCCGGAGGGAGTATCTTACTCCGTAACCAAGACGGAACAGAAAACGAGATAACTTATTGTTTATTTGAGCAGTTCAAGTATAATCATGTGGCGTTGCTTGTTTCTCATTCCTCTCCAACCCTCTTCTCCATCGATCATGCCGCCCTCCGGTCGAGTCCATCCTCCCGCATGCCTCATTTGAACATTCCTCGAGTATCATTGGCATGTGGTCCTAGACCAAGCTTGTATTTCCAATGTTCTAATTTGTCCGACATGCATACAGACAAATGGTTCGTTTAAAGTTTCACTTTTCCTCCACTACGTGTCGCTTCCCATCTTAGTTTTGACATCCCATTCGATTCATGACCCGACACACCTTCACAACATTGATTGATGTTGAGAGATCAAGTGCGTGTCGTGCAAGGAGATAAAGGTTTGGTGAGTTTCTATGATAGAAATGATCTGGGAGGTTTGTGGGGATCAGAGGGAGTATATTGTACGTTCAAAAGCGAAACGAACGTATTGTACCCACCCTAGTCCTCTGTCAATCAATCTCCGGACCCTGAGGTGAAACCAAGAGAGAACGAGTGGGTGCATGTGTGATACCTAAGGCGGATTCAAAGTTTTGAACCGGTGATCATAGGATCAGCAAATCATATATAAAGGGTATTCAATTTTTGTTTCGCTTTTGAACGTACAATATACTGCCTCTGATACTTTCTATTTTACATATAAGTTTTATGTGTAGTCAAAGTATCTCTACTTTGATCAAACTTACAGAAAAAAGTATCAACATTCAACAAAGCCCAATCAATATTGTTAGATTCGTACGTACTCCTAGATTTGTATTCAAACAGAGATGGTTTCCAATTTGTTTTCAAACACGTGAACGTGCTTGTTCTCGCACATGCTCTTCCTACTAGGATTTCGCCACGTATAGCCAGTCCAATAGTTACTTTTTAAGCTCATGTCCAATAGTACTAGCGGAGTACTAACAATCCAACATCTACAGTAGAGTATGCAGTGATCATAGTACTAGTAGTATAATCCCTCTATTTTTATTTATTTCGCATAAAACGGAGGGAGTACTAGTAACACTCGGCCGACCTCTCTCTCGTCTACCACCTCCTTCCTAGTTTATTATTCCTCTTTGTAATTTGTGCTAATTTTTTACCAACGATTTAACTAATGGAATGTTAGTGCATGTTAATAAGATTATACTGTTGGATTCATATTTGAACATAATTTTTAATGATATAATTTTTTATGACATGCATGATGTCACGCCCAATACGCGATACTATCCTAAAGAGACTCGAAGGTCCCACCAAGGATAGAACCGCATATTGATACGCTTTTGCAAGGTGGATATCATTACATCAACATTACATAATAGATAGGGATACATACATAAGGCATCCAATGCCACACGAATACAACATCATCTTACTTAAGAGCACCATCCGACTATGGATGAAACACAAACAGAAACTCAAACGACATCCACCCTGCTAGCCCAAGATGCCGACCTGGAACCTATCCCCTGAACAAAGAAGAAGGAGAAGAAGAACTCCAAAACAAGCAAACATCGCTCTCGCGTCATGATCATCGCATAACCTGTACCTGCAACTGTTGTTGTAGTAATCTGTGAGCCACGAGGACTCAGCAATCCCATTACCATGGGTATCATGACTAGCAAAGCTTAATGGGAAAGGAAGGGGTAAAGTGGTGAGGTTGCAGCAGCGACTAAGCATATATGGTGGCTAACATACGCAAATAAGAGCGAGAAGAGAGCAAACGGAACGGTCGTGAAGCTAGCAATGATCAAGAAGTGATCCTGAACTCCTACTTACGTCAAACATAACCCAAAACCGTGTTCACTTCCCGGACTCCGCCGAAAAGAGACCATCACGGCTACACACGCGGTTGATGCGTTTTAATTCGAATCAGGTGTCAAGTTCTCTACAACCGGACATTAACAAATTCCCATCTGCCACATAACCGCGGGCATGGCTCTCGAAAGTTTAAACCCTGCAGGGGTGTCCCAACTTAGCCCATCACAAGCTCTCACGGTCAACGAAGGATATTCCTTCTCCCAGGAGGACCCGATCAATCTCGGAATCCCGGTTTACAAGACATTTCGACAATGGTAAAACAAGACCAGCAAGACCACCCGCTGTGCCGACAAATCCTGATAGGAGCTGCACATATCTCGTTCTCAGGGCACAGCGGATAAGCTAAGCGTACGAGTACCAACATAACCCAAGTTGCCAAGGGACGGTCCCGCACGATGCTCTAGTTTGGACCAACACTGAGAGGAGCACT
>NC_041381.1:351941516-351949270 GCF_002162155.2 Triticum dicoccoides
GGGTAAATAAAGATGACCCTTGAGTCTGCAGAACCCAAGGGAAAAAGGCTTAGGTGGGAAATGTTAAAACCAATGTTGGGACTTGCTAGAGGAGTTTTATTCAAATCCAACTATCAAGGGGGTCCCATAAATCACCCAACCGCGTAAGGAATGCAAAATCAAGGAACATAACTGTCGGTGTACTAGAATAGGGGTACCCTAGTACCCCGAACTTGTGCACGGGCAGTTGCAGCACCCCGCGGCAAGGCTTGCCGGGGGGCCGCCAAGGTCCTCCGTGTTTCCCTTGGAGCCATTCAAGAACAAAGTATTTAAGCTCAGGAGACAAGGCCCCGGCAAGAGGAGCTTGCCGGGAAGGCCAACCAAGGCATCCCAAGGAACTTGCCGCAATGCGCCACGCGCCCCGGCAAGGCAACAAGGCCCCGGCAAGAGGAGCTTGCCGGGAAGACCAACCAAAGCATCTCAAGACCCGGTGAGCGACAAGCTCCCGGACCCGACAAGACAACGGCCGCAGCAAGGCGCTTGCCGCGGCAGGCGGCCATTCTGTGCCCACGCTCCAGCGCACCCACCAACGTGTCGCTCTGGGGGCCTTTCCAGGCGCGCGTGGCAGGAGGCTGTGCAGCCAGCGGTGCGCGGTGGCAGTCGAAGCTGACAAGATCGCCATCGTGGCAAGCGGTGGCACCCCTGACGGTACCCTTCTGCACTATTTGGGCGACGCGGACGGGCATTTAATGCCCTTGTCCCCTGCCGTCAGGGTTAGGTAGGATACACTATGCAGGCAACTGTATCAACCACCTCTCTTTTTACATTTGTACACTTCTCTGCGTTGCCACCTGTCGGGGACCCCTTTAGCGTATAAAAGGAGGCCCATGCGCAACGTAGAGGAGGTTCGGATCATTCGGAAGCCAGAAAAACACTTAACTCTCTCTCGAGCAGGAACATAATAGAATCATACAAGCAGCAGTAGGAGTATTATCTCTCCGGAGAGCTCCGAAGCTGGGTAAACTGCTCGTGCGTCCCGCCTCGATCTGCTCTTCGTGCGATCTCCGCCCCCTGCCGAACCGAAAGGGGCTCCGGTCCCATAGGTGTTCGTTGATCAGTTTCCCCCGACATCTTTGGCGCGCCAGGTAGGGGGCGTCGAGGTTGTGTGAACCTGATCCGGCGTGCACACGAGCTAGATCCTCATTTTCATCATCATCATGCCATCGAAGAAGAAGGCTTCGGAGGCAGCCATTCCGTCCGCGTCGGTCCCACCGCCACCGGAGCAAACGGGTGGTGGGGTAGACGCCGGCGGAAGGACAGATGTCGACGAGGAGGCTCACGACGCTGCCAGGTCCAAGGGCAAGGCGGCGCAGACCTCGACGTCCGTGATTGTTCCACGCCCATCTCAGGAGGTGCAGGACCGACAGCGTCATGGTACTCGCAGTACCATACGTTTGTTGGGCCAAGATCAAGCTGGTGGATCCCGGGGCGCTCAAGACCAGCATGCATGCCAACGTGTTGGCACAAGCGAGACACGGTCGCCTGGACGGGATACTGCTCCTTCTAACATAGTTAGAAGTCCGAGCACATCCCGCTCCTCGCACCGTCCGCCACTGCCACCCACCACTCCGGCAGAAGCTTTGGCGCGAGCTCAACTGCTCCTGGATTACCCTCCGACGTCAGACAAGATCGAAGAATGGAGGGCCACCATTCAGAGTCTCATCGGCTACGCCAACGGCGACACTCCGCGGCAGCCGAGCACGTCGCCGCCGCGGCAGGGTTGCCAGGCGCGAGCCGCTGGCGACGAGACTGGTCGGGGTGCAACCACCATGCAATCTCCACCCCGAAGGCCAAGATCGCCGACTCGCCGGATCCACCTCGACAGCGACTCCACCGCATCGTCGAATCCACGAGCTCGCCGCGATCAGTGCCAAGTTCTCCACGATCGACAGCAAGAAGACGCTCGTACCCGCATCGAGCGCCGAAGAGAAGCGCGACGTCAATCCGACAAACGCGCTGGGCCCTCTATTGACATGCATGCGCCAGGGGAACCAGGCGACTTGCTGTACACGGTAGGTTGCCATGCGTTCACTCGTGAGCTGCGACGAGTCCAGTGGCCCAGCACGAAGAACTTCAAGCCAGACGTACCGGAGAAGTACGACGGCAAGATGCATCCGTCGGAGTTCCTCAGCATCTACACCATTGCGGTGTAGGCTGCCGGGGGACGGGACGACAAGATCCTTGCCAACTACTTCCCGCTGGTGCTCAAGCCCAACGTCAGATCCTGGCTCATGCACTTGCCGGGCAACTCCATATCCTCTTGGGCCGATCTATGCCATCAGTTTGTCGGCGCCTTCACTGGCGGCCACAAGCCTCATGGCCAAGAGAGTGACCTTCATCTGCTCGCCCAGAAGGAAGGAGAGCCCTTGCGCAAGTACATTCAAAGATTCAGCAACATACAACACAACATCCCAGACGTCCACCCTGTCGCGGTGATCAGCGCGTTCCATCAGAACATGCGGAACCGCAGGATGCGGGAGGAGATGGCGATGTGCAAGATTAGAGACGTCAGTGAGCTATATGCCCTGGCCGACAAGTGTGCACGTGATGAGGAAGGGAGGAGACTCCCCGGAGAGAATGTAGGAGCAGGAGAATCTGACAGTGAGGATGCCGCCCCGGCAAAGAAAAACCGGCGGCGGAATAACCGAAGAAGGAAAGGCAAAGAGGTGCTAGTTGTTGAGCAGTCCGGCAACGGAGGTGGCGCCAACAAAGCCAAAGCTGGTGGCTCCGGCAAGGAGACTGCCGCAGAGGCTGTGGCGGCCGCCGACAAGCAGGACGGCAACAGCAAGCAGTACTGCAAGATCCACCGCACCAAGGGCCATGATCTCCAGAGCTGCAAGAAGGTCGAGCAGCTTGGTGAGCAGCAAAAAGCTGAATACGAGCGGCGCGACAAGGAGAAGGCCTAGGAAGGTGCTGGAGGATCTGGCAAGAAACGTCCTGGCCGGGGAGGACGCCGCGGCAAGGCCAAGCAGCGGCAAGGAGACAGACCTCCCCGTGGCCGCGACAAGGATGAGGATGACGACGACGACGAAGACATGGATGATGACGAGACCGATGAGCAGGAGTTCCAGAAGGCCATAGAGGTCCTATGAGTTGACGGTGGTGGTTCTCTGCATACTTCGAGTCACGCAAGCCTCTGAAATGGTCCAGCACGCCTATCATCTTTGATATTGAGGACCACCCAGATCGCATAATTGCGGTCGGGTGCTTGCCGATGTTGGTTTCACCAACTATCCGCAACCTCAAGGTCACTAAGATGTTAGTTGACGGTGGGGCCGGCTTGAACCTGATCTCCTCCATGGTGCTCCAGAAACTCCAGATCCCTGACAGCGAGCTCGAAGAGACCGGCACGTTCCAAGGAATCAACCCGGGAAGGAGCAAGCCGAAGGGAAAGATCATGTTGCTGGTAACATTTGGCAGCGAGGTTAACTTCAGGACTGAGAGGATCACTTTCGACATTGCTGACTTTCCGTTGCCTTACAATGGAATCCTTGGCCGTACAGCACTTGCCAAGTTCATGGTAGCCTCTCACTATGCTTACAATGTTCTGAAGTTGCCAGGCCCGATAAGTGTCATCTCTATCCCTGGCGACAAGAAGGATGCCCTTATCTGCGCCAACAAGATCTACCGGGAAGCAGTAGCCGCCGCGGATCGCAAGTCACTTGCTGCTGAAGCTCCCGGGGGGAAGAAGAAGAAGTCCGGCAAGAGCTCTGATGCCCACTCCGGCAAGCGCACCTCTTCGGAGTGCTGCGCTACCGTCGAGGACGCACCATCGAGCTCCACCGGCAAGTGTAAGAAGGCAATGGCAGCTCCACCTAAGACCAATAAGGTGTCCACCAAGGAGGACGGCACTAGTGGTACTTTCACCATCAGTGCCATGCTCGACCCTAAATAGGAAAGCGCACTCGTTGCTTTCCTGTGGGCGAATGTCGACGTGTTTGCATGGCAACCGTCTGACATCCCCGGTGTTCCCAGGAAAGTAATTGAGCACCACCTTGCCGTCTATCCTCATGCGCGGCCCGTCAAGCAAAAAGTCAGGAAGCAGGCAGTGGAGCGCCAAGAATTCATTGCAGAAGAAATCAAGAAATTGGAAGCAGCATGCCTTGTCAGAGGAGTGCTCCATCCCACGTGGTTGGCCAATCCTGTTGTCATGCGCAAGGCTAACGTGAAATGGAGGCTTTGTATCGACTTTATCGATGTTAATAAAGCTTGTCCCAAAGACACATTTCCCTTGCCGCGCATTGACCAGATTGTTGACTCCACGGCCGGATGTGATCTGCTTTCGTTTCTTGATGCATACTCAGGATACCATCAGATCTTCATGGCAGAAGAGGATGAGGAGAAGACCGCATTCATCACACCGTGTGGCACGTACTGTTTCGTACGGATGCCTTTCGGTTTGAAGAATGCTGGTTCAACATTTGCAAGGGTAGTCCACCACGCTTTTGAGCCACAGATGCACAGAAATGTGGAAGCTTACATGGATGACATAGTGGTCAAGAGCAAGGACGGGGCAACCCTGATTCAAGATTTAGATGAGACATTTGCAAATCTGCGCAAGGTCAACCTCAAGCTGAACCCCGAGAAGTGTGTGTTTGGAGTCCCCTCCGGCAAGCTTCTCGGGTTCTTCGTGTCTCAGAGGGGAATTGAAGCCAATCCCGACAAGATCAAGGCCATTGAGCAGATTGAAGCACCAAAGCGCGTCAAGGATGTACGAAGACTCGCCGGTTGCGTGGCTGCTCTCAGTAGGTTTATCTCTAGATCTGCTAAGCGCGCCCTGCCATTTTTCAAAATATTGAAAAAGGCAGGTCCGATGAAATGGACTCCGGAGGCGGAGGCTGAGCTGCAGGACTTGAAGAGGTACCTGTCCTCCACTCCAACACTTGTCGCACCTAAGCCACAAGAGAAGTTGCTGCTGTATATAGAGGCAACCAATCAAGTGGTTAGTGCTGCGTTAGTGGCGGAGAGGGAGGCAGATGATGAGCCAGCAACCATGGCAGGCGCATCCAGCGACAAGCAGGGGGCTTCGCCGACACGCTCTGGTCCGGCAAGCTCTGGTCCCGACAAGGATGGATCTGCGCAGGAGCACGATAAGATGCAGAAGAGAATGGTGCAGCGCCCAGTTTACTTTGTCAGTTCCCTTCTACAGGGGGCTAGGTCAAGATACTCTGGTGTGCAGAAATTGCTTTTCGTCCTTCTCATGGCCTCGAGAAAGCTGCGCCATTACTTCCAAGCACATGAGATCACAGTCGTCACTCGTTTTCCGCTGAAGAGGATACTGCAAAATCCAGAAACAACAGGCAGGATTGTCGAGTGGGCGCTGGAACTGTCAAGCTTTGGCCTCAAGTTTGAAAGCACTTCAACTATTCAAAGCAGAGCTTTGGCAGAATTCATAGCAGAATGGACGCCAACACCAGATGAAGAAATTCCAGAGACGAGCATCCCCATCAAGGAAGCAAGCAAAGAGTGGCTGATGTACTTTGATGGTGCCTTTTCGCTGCAAGGCGCCGGTGTGGGCGTACTCCTTGTCGCACCCACCAGAGAGCACCTCAAGTACGTAGTCCAGATGCACTTTCCCAAGGAACAAGCAACGAACAATACTGCAGAGTATGAAGGGTTGCTTGCCGGGCTCAGGATAGCAGCCGACCTTGGGATCAAGAAGCTCATTGTCAGGGGTGACTCACAGCTTGTCGTCCGCCAAGTGAACAAGAATTATCAGAGTCCGTTGATGGAAGCTTACGTTGATGAAGTGAGAAAGCTGGAAGAGCACTTTGACGGCCTACAGATGGAGCATGTCCCAAGAGCTCAGAATGACATTGCTGATGGCCTGTCGAAGTGCGCCGCTCTAAAGTTACTTGCGGATCCAGGAATCTTTGTGCTCAAGCTGACTCAGCCATCCGTAATGCCATCAACTGGACAGAGCAAGAAGAGAAAGTTGATTTCTGGTGGCTACTTTCCAGCAGAGCTTCCCGAAGCCGCCGCCAAGAAGGTCCCCAAGATCAACACCAAGAGTGCTGAGGAGCAGTCTGCTCCAGAAAACCTTAGTGTTTGTTCCGTTGAAGCAGACGCTCCCGACAAGCTTTGCTCCGGCAAGCTTGCCGGGGAACATCAAGATCCGGCTGAGCCACAGGTTCTTGCCGTGGAAGCTGATGTTTCCGTAGCAGCAGAAGTGCCTTTAGTCCTTGTTGTCGAGCCACAAGCTCCAACATGGGCACAGCAGATTGTCCATTTCCTTCAGACAGGAGAACTTCCCGAAGAGCAAGAAGAAGCGGAAAAAGTAGCCCCGCAGTCAAGTATGTATCAGTTTGTCGACAACATACTGTACAGAAGGAGACTCAACGGTGTGAAATTGAAGTGTATTTGCCGGGAAGACGGACAGAAGCTGTTGGCAGAGATACATGGAGGCATATGTGGCCACCACATTGGCGCAAGAGCCCTTGCCGGCAAAGCTTTCCGGCAAGGTTTCTTCTGGCCGACAGCCCTCCAGGATGCAATTGCACAAGTAACCAAGTGTGAAGCGTGCCAGTTCCATTCCAAGTAGATACACCAGCCAGCTCAAGCTCTCCAGACGATCCCTTTATCCTGGCCATTTTCGGTCTGGGGGCTCGATATTCTCGGCCCCTTTCCCCGAGCTGTCGGGGGCTTTGAGTACTTGTACATTGCAATCGACAAGTTCACAAAGGGGCCGGAAGTGGAACCAGTGAGGAAGGTGACAACACAGTCAGCAGTCAAGTTCTTCAGGTCGATTGTTTGCCGCTTCGGGATCCCTAACAGGATCATCACCGACAATGGCACGCAATTCACGAGCCGCACCTTCATGCAGTACGTCCAAGATCTTGGCGCCAAGGTCTGCTTCGCTTCTGTTGCTCATCCGAGAAGCAACGGTCAAGCGGAGAGGGCAAACGCAGAAGTGCTGCGCGGGCTCAAGACCAAGACTTTCGACAGGCTGCACAAGTGCGGACGGAACTGGATCGAGGAGCTGCCCGTGGTTCTTTGGTCGATCAGAACGACGCCAAATCGAGCCACCAGCCAGACACCTTTCTCTCTAGTCTATGGAGCAGAGGCAGTTCTCCCCACGGAACTCGTATACGGGTCACCTCGAGTGCTCGCTTATGATGAGCTTGAGCAAGAGCAGCTGCGGCAAGATGACGCGCTGCTCCTTGAGGAAGATCGTCTTCAGGCTGCTGTACGAGCTGCTCGATACCAGCAAGCTTTGCGCCGCTACCATAGCCGCAAAGTTAATGCCAGAAGCTTCGAGGAAGGCGACATTGTTCTTCGGCGCGTTCAGTCCGCCAAGAATTCCAACAAGTTGACGCCAAAGTGGGAAGGCCCTTATCGGGTGAAACGAGTCACTAGGCCGGGCGCTGTCCGCCTTGAGACCGAAGATGGCATTCCGGTGAGCAACTCCTGGAACATTGAGCATCTTCGTAAGTTTTACCCATAGGGCGCGGTTGCTGGAACCCGTTCCGGCAACCACCTTTTGTACAAGTCTTGCCGATGTTGCATGTAATACTTTGTACAAAGCCAGGCACAGATCCCGTGCATAACTAAAGCTCATGTGTTCTGCACATCTTGTCAATTTAGTGCATTATATACTTTCTTGCATACGTTATCTGACACTTTGTGCAGCACCAATCCCCGGTAAGCAACAACGAGCCGTAAGGCTCCATATTGTTATTTTCTCTTCTTTCTTTTTCTCAAGGAAGGAAGATTCC
>NC_041381.1:351949397-351962761 GCF_002162155.2 Triticum dicoccoides
ATGATGTGGAACAGGCGTCGTTCAAGAAAGTTTCGCCTTAACTGAAACCTTGCCGGGAAGCAAGCGACAGAAAATCTAAGTTGGCAAAGTTTGAGCAATTAGTTTTAATTTTCAAGTTATCTTCCTCGAACGACCGTGCTTTGTATGGAAAACCTGTGCGCGGAGGAACCAACTCATGGCTAGTTGCGCCCTTACTTTGTTTCGAGTCCGGTCAACAACGTAAGTGTGCTGCAACTAGTCGCGACAAGGTTTCTTGTCGGAAGCGGCACCGCCAGCAGGCTGCTGATGTTCCGCACTCAGCGCTCGCGGCTCGGGTGCCTGCGCCGACAAGTTCCCTAAAAGCGTAGGGTAAAAACATACAAAGGAAGGAATCTAGTAAAGGAAATAACATAGCGATTGATACCAGGAATAAAGTTATATTACAAGATAACTTGTCGCAGCTCTAACAGACTGTTTTTCATAACATGATTAGCAGCGACAAGGGAAAAGAAGAAATGGGCGGCCTAATCTACGCGATCGCCCTCAACCCTCCTGATCTCGCTCACCTTGTCCACAATGGGTGCGACAAGGGCCTTGAGCGCTTCCCGATCGGCGTCCGGCGGCAAGGACTTGAGGACGTTGGTGAAGTTGAGGCCTGGATTGCGGAAGGCCACCTTCATCAGCTCCTTCTGAAGAGCGCCAGCACAAATCTTGCGTGACTCGTCGGCCAGCTGCTTTGGGATCTTCTCCCGAAGCCGCTGGAGGGCCGTCGCCACGCCCTTGAAGAATAGGCTGAGCTTGGCGCTGGGTTGGAGATGCTCGTCGGAAGAGTACCCGAGGTCTTCCATCCCCAGCTGCGCCAGCTCCCCGTCGATGACTGTGGCGATGTTCACCAGACCCTCGGTCCAGTGCTCCACAGTCTCCTTGAATGCATTCTGGGTGACGGCGATGCTCGCCAGCAGCGCCTCGTCGGCCTTGACCTTCTCCGACAAAGTCTTCTCCCGCTCCTTGGCGCCGTCCAGCGTCTGGGTTAGCATGGCCAGCTTCAGCTCGAGATCCGCGTTGGAGTCCTTGGCGGCGCTGAGCTCCTTGCTCCTCTCAGCGAGAAGACCCTGCACCTCACCATGAGCAGCAGCATCCTTCTCGCGCTCGCGCTTGAGCGCGGCAAGCTCCTCACCGCTCTTCTTGATGTTCGCCTCCAGCTGCGCCACCCTCGCCTCCAGCTCTTTCTTGGCGGCCTCTGCAGTTGCGGCAGCATCCCTTGCTTCTTTGAGAGCCCCGCCAAGTGTTTCCTCGTGCGCGGCGAGCTCCTCCTCGTAGCTGTCTAGGTGGGCCTTCCGCTGCACCAACTCGCCTTCTCGCGCGGACTGCTTCTCGGCAGCAAGCCTTTGTTCCTCCTCAGCTTCGGCCTTCTCGAGAAGGAAGGCCGTGCGCTCCTCTACGAGTCGCTCCTGCTCCTGTGCCAGAGACCGGAGAGCTTCCTGGTTGGTGCTCTGGAGCTCCTCCACGCGCTTCTCCATATCGACTCCCGCCTTCGTGACAAGCGCTTCCCGGGAAGCCAGCTTGGCTTGTCGGGTGCGGTAGAGTGATAGCAGCTTCCGCAGCAGCTGCTCCTCCTCAGGCTCGCCACTGCTGCTGCTTGGCGCGTCAACCAACGACAGCCCAGCGGAGGCGAGCAACTCCTCATCGAAAGTTTCTCCTTCGACCGGCGCCCTAGAGCTCGACGCCCAGGGGAGCCTGATGAAGATGCCGTCGCCGGCCTTCAAGTAGGCGTCGGGCTGAGGCTCTTCAGAGCCTGGCTCCGCAGCAGCGGCGGAGGGATCGGCGGTCGGTGCAGCGCCTGGCGCTCCTGCGGCCTCAGGGCCGTCAGTACGATCGCCCGACCCCTCGCCAGCTTCTGCGGCGGCAGCCTTGGCGGCCTCCTCGCCGGCGGGCCCATCAGCACCGGCCCCTTCTTCGTTGACGGCGGCGTCGTCGTTGCTGCCACGCGCGCCTTCCTTGCCGGCGTCCTCAGTCTCCATTGGCTCTGCAGCAGATGGGTCTGAGGAACGAAGAAGGGAGAAAAGTCAAGCAAAAATGTAAGAAGAAAATCAGAAGGAAGATAGTCCAAGGGAAGTTCTTGCGCAAGTGGATTACCTGTACCAAGATCTGCAGTTGCGGTCTCAGCTGCCGCGGGGTCGTTGGTGCTGTCCCTTGCCGGAGAGCTTCCCCTTGCCGGAGAGTTCTCCCTTGCTGGAGAGCGCTCCCTTGCCGGGGACTCCTCCCTTGGCGGCATAGTCGAAGCAGATGGCACTTCGGGACTAGCTTCCGGGCGCTCTTGATGAGGCTGTTCTGCTCCTACACACATCAAAAGTTAAGATGTCAGTAGAGAAAGAAGCACTCATGCGCGCCCGACAGCACAAAGTAAACTACAAACTTACGCTGGGGGCTGCGTTGGGGGCTGCTTTGGGGAGTAGCTGCCGGGTCCGTCAAGGTGGTCTCGGACCCACCCCCTGCTGACACGGTGGGGTCATCCTCGATGACGATCACCACGGCCTTGGCTCTCTTCGCCGCTCTCTGAGCCAGCGTCCTGAAAAGGAAGGGGTTCAGATTGAAGCAAGTCGAATACAAGATTGAAGAACAACAAGAATTGGAGGATTACAAGGACAACAAGGGGATCTTACTCTTCTTCTTCGTCGTCGGAGCTAAGCGCGGAGAGATCAAAGTCCGGCTTGCCTCCGGCGCGGCGAGGCGGAGGAGTGGGCTCCCTCGCGCGCTTGGCGGGAGCAGTAGCGGTGGACCGGGAAGATCCCGCTCCAGTTGCCGCAGCAGCGTGGGGCGCTCCCGTGGCAACAGTACTTGCCGCGGTAGAGCGTGTCGCGCGGCTCGGCGGCTGTTGACCCGTCTGCCGCCCCGCCAGATCCGCGGCCCTGCGGAGATGCCTTCTTGGCGGGGCCAGGGGCTCCGCCTGGTGCAAGCTGTCTGAAGCCTCGGGCTCCTCCTCGCCGGGCTCGCTCGGCTCGTCTTCAGGCGCGGCAGGCTCTTCCTCGCCGGCGAACTCCTCGCGCTCGGCAAGGTTTACCACCTCTGCCACCTCTGCCTCCTCCACGGTGAACCCGAATCCGCCCGCGGCAGCCGCTGCCGCAGCCTCTTCCGCCCTAGTGGCGATGCGCCGCAGCTCCTCGTCGGTGGTGTCGCGGGTGAGGCTCTTCTGCTCGTCGGCACGGACAGGCACTTCTTCCAAGTTGTCGAAGAACGCTTGCACGACGTCATCCGCAGTTTCTTGCCAAGTTGGGGCGATTCCGTGTGAATCGCACAACGGCATCATGGCACGGATCCGGTCAAGCGAAGAGTTATTGCACAATGGAACGACGCCCCTCGGCAACGTAAATGGGTGCTGGGGGTCGCGTTTGAACAACTCCGTGAGCATTGCGTCTAGCTCCAGTACGGTGAAATTGAAGTTGAGTCCCGGCCGCAGCCTCATGATGTCCGCCGAGTTCTTGAACTCCCAGGCGGGCCTCCCCCTCTCCTGCAGGGGGGCGATGCAGCGGCGAAGGAAATCTGCACCGACAGCGCCTACAGTGAGCCCGGCAAGCCTGAGGCGAAGGATCCTGGTGGTGGCGATCTTCAGCCTCTCGTCTTCCGGGGCCAGGTTGCTCCAATCGTTGCCGCGCACTATTGGGGCTTGGCGCACGGCAGTGAATGGCTGCGGGTTCTCCTCGACGATCCAACACCACTCCGCTCTCCACTCCTCCCACTTGCTGCGGAGTTCCCCCTCCAGATACGCTTCCTTCTTGCCGGCTCTCGAGATCCAGGCGATCCCCCCGGCAAGCGACTCTCCTCTCTCGACCCGAGGCATGAAGAAGTGGCGGAAAAGGACTACATTGGGGTGGACTCCGACAAAGTTTTCGCACAAATGTGCGAAAACTGCCATGGTCAGAACGGCGTTGGGGGTGAAGTCAAGGAGGCGGAGCCCGTAGGTGTTCATTATATCGCAGAAGAACTCCGAGAAGGGCGGGCAGAGCCCGCAATGGAAGAACAGCACGAAGAATGGGTACCCGTTTGGAGCCAGTTCCGAAGCTGCCGCCGGGAGTACCCTCGTGCGCGGATGCGCTCGCGTCTCCGTTGACCAGAAGAGGTAGAAGTACTCCCTCAGCTCCTTCACGCCGAGCTGGGGGGAGAAGATCGCCCGCTCCTTCCGCAGCGCCGCGAGCCGCTGCGCCTCGGCTGACTTCACGCCCTTCCCCTTGTCGGCTTTCGGAGCCATGGAGGAGGTGGTGGGAGAGGTCGACAGCGTTGGTGATGCTGGTGGCAATGGGGGGCGGAGCGCTGCTCTCTCTCGGCTTGGAGAAGAAGGGGGAGCGGCGGAGGTTTGTGAAGATGGAGTAGTAGCAACCAGCGAGGAGGAACAAACTGCCCCTGTTTCCCCTGCTTATAAAGAGGGAGGGGGCGGACGTTTCGCCCTTCCGAATAAAGAATCCACACACGATCTCTCCCACGACGCCGCATTCGACGCGTGCCGTTAGGGAGGGCGCGGTGGATACGGAGTCAGACACGGCGTGGCCTAGGCCGCGTGTGCCCGTGCCCTGTTCTGGGCCTGGCCCAATAGCGCTCGGCACCATGTATGGCCCAGGCCCGGGGGCTCCTGTCGGTGTACTAGAATAGGGGTACCCTAGTACCCCGAACTTGTGCACGGGAAGTTGCAGCACCCCGTGGCAAGGCTTGCCGGGCGGCTGCCAAGGTCCTCCGTGTTTCCCTTGGAGCCATTCAAGAACAAAGTATTTAAGCTCAGGAGACAAGGCCCCGGCAAGAGGAGCTTGCCGGGAAGGCCAACCAAGGCATCCCAAGGAACTTGCCGCGATGTGCCACGCGCCCCGGCAAGGCAACAATGCCCCGGCAAGAGGAGCTTGCCGGGAAGACCAACCAAAGCATCTCAAGACCCGGTGAGCGACAAGCTCCCGGACCCGACAAGACAACGGCCGTGGCAATGCGCTTGCCGTGGCAGGCGGCCATTCTGTGCCCACGCTCCAGCGCACCCACCATCGTGTCGCTCTGGGGGCCTTTCCAGGCGCGCGTGGCGGGAGACTGTGCAGCCAGCAGTGCGCGGTGGCAGTCGAAGCTGACAAGATCGCCATCGTGGCAAGTGGTGGCACCCCTGACGGTACCCTTCTGCACTGTTTGGGCGACGCGGACGGGCATTTAATGCCCTTGTCCCCTGCCGTCAGGGTTAGGTAGGATACACTGTGCAGGCAACTTTACCAACCACCTCTCTTTTTACATTTGTACCCTTCTCTGCGTTGCCACCTGTCGGTGACCCCTTTAGCGTATAAAAGGAGGCCCATGCGCAACGTAGAGGAGGTTCGGATCATTCGGAAGCCAGAAAAACACTTAGCTCTCTCTCGAGCAGGAACATAATAGAATCAGACAAGCAGCAGTAGGAGTATTATCTCTCCGGAGAGCTCCGAAGCTGGGTAAACTGCTCGTGCGTCCCGCCTCGATCTGCTCTTCGTGCGATCTCCGCCCCCTGCCGAACCGAAAGGGGCTCCGGTCCCATAGGTGTTCGTGGATCAGTTTCCCCCGACAATAACACCGGTACGACGAAAACTAGGGCGGCAAGATTGGAACAAAACACCAGGCATAAGGCCGAGCCTTCCACCCTTTGCCAAGTATATAGATGCATTAATTAAATAAGAGATGTTGTGATATCCCAACATAATCCGGTCCAACATGGAGGAATCTTCAACTTCACATGCAACTAACAATGCTATAAGAGGGGCTAAGCAAAGCGGTAACATAGCCAAGCAACAGTTTGCTAGGAAGGGTGAAAAAGGTTAGGGGCTGGCATGGCAATTTGGGAGGCTTGGTAAACAGGTGATGGGTAGCGCAGCATAGCGATAGAACGAAGCAACTAGCAAGCAAAGATAGAAGTGATATCGAGGGTAATGGTCATCTTGCCTGAGATCCCGCAAGGAAGAAGAACGAGTCCATGAAGAAGACAAACGGACGTAGTCGAACGAGTCCTCACAACTCCAGAATGAAACCGAAGCTAACGAGAGAAGCAAACCGGAAAGAAGCAAACAACCTGGTAAACACACAAGCATAAACATGGCATGATGGACAAACAAGTATGATGCATGTCCGGTTTAATGAGGCATGGCATGGCAAAGTGCAACAAACAATACTACAAGATAAGTGCAGCTCAATATGCAACGAGTTGCATATTGACAAAACACCAGATTGACATATTTAGTTTAATCTCGTTTAAGCTACCAAACAATATTTAATGTTGTTAAACATGGCAAGAGGTGAAACATAATTAAACTAGCTATTTAGGCAAGTTTAAATGAGGCCAGAAACAACAAACAACAATTCCGGAAAACCCCATATGTTATTTAGCAATTTAATGCAAACACAATTTTAAACATTTTAAATGTTGTTATCATGATGCGGATGACATATGCATGTTTTATGCAATTTTATGAAAAATGTTGACATCAGCATGTTATGAAGCATTTGGTCACCATGGCGGAACGAAAGGGGTGCCACGGCAACGACAACGGAAATGGTGCCACGACAACATTCCGATGATCTGACAACTCATTGAGATACCGGTGCAAAAGAGCAAGTGTGCGGATGTGCGGAACATGCAAAAGATGATGGGGTGATCCCGCTTATTAGGTTCCCACTGGTCGACGGCATGGCAAACGAGGAGGAACGTGCAAGGATCAACTTGGACATGGTTTGAACATGAGCATCTCATACGACATGCATTCGTTTGCGGGCGTTGTCTCGGGTTTATACCTTCGAAGCGTGCATTTCGGAGCGGGTCGAGTTCGACGAAGAAAGTAGTGGTACACGGGCCGTAGTGGAAGTAGTCGTTCTCCCGACGGTAGTGGAAGTAGTGGTACACGGGCCGTAGTGGAAGTAGTCGTTCTCCCGACGGTAGTGGAAGTAGTGGTACACGTCGGCGCGGTAGTTGTTCAGGGAGACGATAGAGGTACTCGCGATCTTGGCGGCAGTAGTGGTACATCTTGTAGTGGAACTTGATGCATCCACGGTATTCGGGCACAGTGGTACTCATTCCGGAGACGAACTTGACGAGACATGGTTGTCGTGGTACTTGACGTTATCCAAGACGGTATTGGTGTATCCGTGCGTAGAGGTACTGGCAGTTTTGTGTAGTCGGTCTTGACGATCCAAAACAAAGCTAGACCAGGGCCTCGAGTGGCAGCAGCAAGGAGGCGAAGGAGCCCTGGCCGGAGATGGTCTAGGCAATGGCAAACCACGAGCAAGGTGGGGCTGCCGGGCCAAGGTGGAGGCGCTCGGTCCTCGGGCATGAGCGGGAGGTGGACAGTAGCGGACGAAGGCCGCAGTGAGGCGACGGGGGACAAGGGCGAGGCGGTGTCGCGGGGTTTTAGGAGGCGATGCCACACGGGCGGCGCGGCTGCTGTTGGTGAGGTGGCGGGGCAACAGGGATGGATGGCGCCTGTGGAGATGCAGGTGTGGAGCCACCGGAGTTGTACAAGGAAGAGGCGCCGACGGAGATGATGAGGAACGAGCGCCGGAAGAGCAGTGGCAGCAAGGCACGTCTCCATGGGAGGCATCGGGAAGAGCTCGATGCGGCAGCCTGGACCATGGGACGAGGTCCTCGATTGTGGGGATGGGAGGAGCGGCGGTCTCAGGTAAGGCTTCACACTGGCAACGGAGGACGCGCTGCAAAGCAACCACGTCGGAGGAGCTACGGGGAGGGGAAGGAGGCGCCCGGCAGCGACGAGCTGAAGGACGGTCGGGATGAGGGAGCTCCTCTCCCTGGCGCGAGGAGGAAGACAAGTGGAGGGGAAAGGGGATCGAGGACGATCCCGATCGGGACGAGTGGCTGGCGGCGGAGTGGGGAACGAGAGGGAGAGAGTGAATGAGGGGAGAGGGATGAGGGGATCGAGCAGCTTGGGTTAGGAGGGGTTGCTGGGCTCAAGCGGTCGGCTGGGCCTTGGAGGGTTAGCTGGGCCGCTGGACTCTCTTCTCCCTCTTAATTCTTTAGCAGAAAAGAATCAGAGAGAAGAAAAATAAAGAGAGGGTTAGGGAAAGAAGTCGGACATGGGGATTATTTTCCCGGACTCACAAAAATGAGCTTGATCCAAGAAAATATAAGTTGGCACGAAAGCAAGATTTAAATTCAAACTCATTTGAATTTAATTCAAATGGTTTGAACTAGGACAAGGTTTAGGAGAGGCCAAAATGTTGAGATTTTTGATGGAGCTCTTGAAAGTGAAGAAAGAATTGAGGGCAAAGTTTGGAGACCAAACTTGAAGCAAAAAGGAACGAAATTATTTTGCAAGTCTGTTTATGGGTGATTCCGAATTAGTGGAATATTTAATATAGCTCCCTAACAATATTGAGAGACTTTTATATGTTGTAAAGAGAAATCACCATGTGAATTACCTCTATTTAAATAGATCAAAAGATCTATGCAATTTATTTAGTTGAGTTTTAAAAATTAATGATATGATGGCATGATGACATGATGCAATGCAAAAACGAAAGAGCAAGCACAAAAGAAACACACGGCGATAACAAAATAACTGGGCGGCAACTGGAGCGTCGGTCTTTGGGTGTCACAACACTCCACCACTACAAGAGGATCTCGTCTCGAGATCTAGGATGGCACCAGAGAGAACCGGAAGAGGAAGAGAAGAGGTAAAACTAGGTTACTTCTTTGACGAACGAGTGAAACCAAAGAACCTTGATAGGTTGAAAAGTTGAAAGAAAGAACACAATGGAGTTGAACACAATTGAGAGCACTGCGGTAGAAAAATAGAAACAAGGAACACCATTTGAACCTTGGAGGTTGCAAAGCTATGAATGACAGGCACAATGAACAAGAAGGAATTGAAACCACTCTGGTTGGAACGAGATAAGAATGAATAAGAATGATATAATTTTGGCAGCACTCCGACTGAAAATGGAAGGAATTCAACATGAACTTGAGAAGATGGGATGATACTTGATGAAATCAATATCACACTGCCTCCGGAACTATTGAAAGAATGGCACAATGGTTAAGAAGGATACCAGACAGCACTAAGGTTGACAAGAGAGGCAAAACTTAATAAGATGAAAGAACTTGAATGAGAACACAACACTCCGGTTAAATGGATAAGCACAAAAAGGACACGATCCTCACAATTCGAGATGATAGAGTGAAAGGAGCAACATCACAATGCCTCTGGAAGAAAGAATAGAAGATAGATCATTGGAATAACAGAATGGAGAAGAAAATGCCAACTTCTGCCACAAATGAGCTTGGAAAGCACCCTTTAAAGAAGGTTATGACGGAGTCGTTGGAAAACCAACAACAAAACGAATAAGCTTGTAGTGGGCTTATGGAAAACTTCTCAAAATTGAGGCGAAATTCTGCCACTACGGAAACAAATAATATAATTGATAACACCGACAAGATGAAAAACTTCTTCCACCAAGATGATAGAGAGATAACTTCGATCATTGATAAGCACCACAAATAGCAACATTCTTTAGGGAAGGTTGTAGGTGAAATATAACCCAAGATAACTCCAACAAAGAGATTAATGGATTGAAAAGATCTCATGATCAAAGAGAAAAACAATGGTTTTTAAAATATCTCATTCTTGACAACTTGTGAATCATAAAACTTGAAGGAAAATTATCAAGAATGACATACCACCACCTCAAAAGGTAAGGTAGAAATAATTGCACTTCAAAAATGCAAGGAGAAGAATACTTGAACGCCTCAAAACAAAACATGTGTTGAGCACCATGTTTAATTTTGAGTATAGCTTGGCGGATCATCACCTCGAGAGAAGTCTTGAAGAACAAATGGAGAATGAAAGAATCCTTGACGAACCACCATGTAGAGCCTCCATGGAGAACTCCGGTAAAGAAAAGATGAAACACTAGAACCGAGAATTACTTCATCATGAACAATCTCCGAAAGAAAAGAATTGTATCACCTCGAGGAAATAGGAATAAGATTTATTATATGCTTATCCTTCATCAAATTAAATTGATGACAAGAAATGGATTTGGCATACTACTTATTCCCGTAGAAAGGATCAAAGGAGACATAGCGCAAGCTTGAGAAGGTATTGATGGAACCACTGGTGGGATTTGGAAACAATGAATGAATTAATTTATATGATAACAACGGAAGAGGATTGTTAAACGAACCACCGTAAGAATTTAAATGAAAGTAGCAAAGGCACAATTCACCGGGAAGAATTGGAAAACGAGTGAAGATACTTGAGGGGATTTAGATACATGAGAACGAAGGGATCATGAACTGATTAGAGGGTATTTGAACGATTCACCGGTAAGATTTGGAGAATGATAGCTACAAGCTGAGGATGAAGAATTATGACATGATGGCCTTCGGAGGTAAGAAATGGAAACAACTCATGAAATGCTCCGGATGGGTGAAAAGAATTCCCACAATCGAAAACAATTATGAGAGGATGGCATCAAACTTGAACTACACATCTTTGGAAGAACGGGTAAGGATTTAAGAGGAACTCTTCTTCGGTCTTCAAAACCCGAGAATGACGAGGAGAAACACCACCCAATTGTTTAGACACTCCGGAACAAAGAAGAATAGAAATGATGAACCAACGATGAAAATATTCTGAAAGCGATCTTGGAGAAGGAATATGACTGATGAAAATTCATTCTTACGTCAAACTTGGAAATGAATTTGAGAATGGCTCCGAAAAATTAGAAGAGTCGGGTAAGATCCTGGGAAAAGACCTGTGGGTTAGGGCCCACAAAAAAGAAACATCGTTGAAGGATTGCTTGAAATAGATATTGCACTGGTAGAATTAAATAGCTTGAATGGAGAAAAACCTTGAAGTAACTCGAATGGATTAAGAATGGAAACATGATTCCTCTGAGATATCTTGAGCACTCCCGATAAGAATAGAGATAGGTGAACAATAAAGAGGTGCACCGACATGTAAAAACATTTGAAACGAGGAAAGGGATATGATCAACACCGAAAGCTTAAATTAAATCCACCAAAGAAGAAAAATCACGAAGAATGATGAACTCAAAGCTCCGTTAGTATCTTCCTGAGAATCACCGGATAAGAACATTGACAGGAAAAGAATGGAGAAACTTCACATCCATAGATGGATACTTGATTAAGATATATGAGTCCTTGAAGAAAAAGGGTGGGAGGGAGAGAAAACAAAGGCAACTTGGGAAGATGGAACAAACACCGTTGAGAAAACTTAGAATTGATCTTGCGGATGTTGAAAATGATCGGATCCACTTGAAAAGAAGCACACCGGATGCGAAAAGAATTAACATGACGACCTCGATGATCAAGAAGGATTAGTATTCACATAGCAATATGAGAACATCATTTAGGAAAGGTATGGATTCAACATTTGACTTCGAAGCAACTCGGATACCACAAATAAAACAAAACAAAGGATTTGGCTTGTAGAATAAGCCGGAACAAACATATGATAGAGATTTCATCCGAAGTTTTCGTGGTGGGGACCACACGGGCTCGATCGTACAACACCATCATGTACAAGGCAGTGCACATGACATACGAAGTGTCCCCGAACCAGCATAGCCAAGGGTTCTTTAAGACACAACGAGACCACTGTAAAAACGACCATGGATAGGCAGACCACTAGACGTCGAACCCCAATCTCATATCATGCATCTGTCGGAAAGAAAAAAAACTAGAGCTACTTGAATTCCCACCTATAAAACTCCCGAAACTTTCTGGTTATGCAATCTGGTGTTGGGGATACAGGGGAAGCAATATATATCTCACCCAAAACTAACAATTCCTACATCCAAGTTGTATCCATCCGTCAACACATAACCAAGAAACCTTCAGAAATTGTGTACCTGAACCTTCGAAAAGCATCCGTTATACTAGCTATGGCAATACTCCCAAACTCCCGCCCCAGTACTGGGTGGCGTCGAGGTTATATCACCAACAACTGCATAAAAGAGATTTTCGATGTCGACCAAACTCGGGTATTCCAGAACTGCAACGATAAAATTGTGACGACAACACCTCGGAGGTCAATTCCCCGGGACACTGCCACAACCCCTAAATGTCAGGAGGCACCAAGAACAATGTTCTCGTCACAAGAATATCGGAACGATTCCAAGATACCCGCGTGATCCTAAAAAAATTAGTGAAATTTGAGGAGAGGAAAGTCAAAACATCTACGTCAGGAGACCTCACCAGAGCGTCGAAGGGACTAAGGAGTAAAAAAAAATCCTACTGTCCGATATATATAATCCTAAGACTCAAAAATAGTTTTATTCTAGACTCAACAACGGCCAACAATCAAGGGGGCTCCTATGGTCGGTCGAGGCTCTGATTACCAACTTGTCACGCCCAATATGCGATACTATCCTAAAGAGACTTGAAGGTCCCACCAAGGATAGAATCGCATATTGATACACTTTTGCAAGGTGGATATCATTACATCAACATTACATAATAGATAAGGATACATACATAAGGCATCCAATGCCACACAAATACAACATCATCTTACTTAAGAGCACCATCCGACTACGGATGAAACACAAATAGAAACTCAAACAACATCCACCCTGCTAGCCCAGACTGCCGACCTGGAACCTATCCCCTGATCCAAGAAGAAGCAGAAGAAGAACTCCAAAACAAGCAAACATCACTCTCGCGTCATGATCATCGCATAACCTATACCTGCAACTGTTGTTGTAGTAATCTGTGAGCCACGAGGACTCAGCAATCCCATTACCATGGGTATCAAGACTAGCAAAGCTTAATGGGAAGGAAGGAGTAAAGTGGTGAGGTTGCAGCAGCGACTAAGCATATATGATAGCTAACATACGCAAATAAGAGCGAGAAGAGAGCAAACGGAACGGTCGTGAAGCTAGCAATGATCAAGAAGTGATCCTGAACTCCTACTTACGTCAAACATAACCCAAAACCATGTTCACTTCCCGGACTCCGCCGAAAAGAGACCATCACGTCTACACACGCAGTTGATGCGTTTTAATTCGAATCAGGTGTCAAGTTCTCTACAACCGAACATTAACAAATTCCCATCTGCCACGTAACCGCAGGCACGGCTCTCGAAAGTTTAAACCCTGCAGGGGTGTCCCAACTTAGCCCATCACAAGCTCTCACGGTCAACGAAGGATATTCCTTCTCCCAAGAAGACCCGATCAGTCTCAGAATCCCGGTTTACAAGACATTTCGACAATGGTAAAACAAGACCATCAAGACCACCCGCTGTGCCGACAAATCCCGATAGGAGCTGCATATATCTCGTTCTCAGGGCACACCGGATAAGCTAAGCGTACGAGTACCAACATAACCCAAGTTTCCAAGGGACGGTCCTGCACGGTGCTCT